>NC_084807.1:7321371-7635555 GCF_963583255.1 Pyrus communis
TTATTACCACACAAAACACATTAATTGCACCTAATAATTTTTATTCAACCATACCTAACATTGACTAACTTTCCTTGCCTAACTTTGACATTGATTTTCAACACACCAATCCAAACAATTAATGGCATTCACTTCGATATGTCTATCCCGCTTAGCATGTCGTGTCTGACGACAAGCGCGCGACATGACCTGCGGTTCCCAGCTTAAACCTAATGCAGTTTCAAGAACACTAGTTACAATCACAGGTTCTCCCTGGATCCAATGACATTGAAAGTGCTTTAAATCCTCCGGTTGGATGTCTTTAGCTCTTGGACAGTACAAATAGTTTTCATCAGATCCCTCTCGAGAAGCTGCTTTCCTAAACTTATTGCTGGTCGCGTCAAGGATACACAGAGAGTTGCAACGCTGTTGTTCAGAAGTTCCCGACGCATCCATGCGTTGATCTGTTTCAACAATTTCTTGTGCTTTTTTTACCAACTGGCTAATGTGGTTTACAGAAAACATGCATCTCAATTCTAAAAGACTACAACCACAACCACCCATGTCCTTCGGAGGGCAAAGAATACTCCCATCTAAATTTGCTTTCCACTCAGATTTCGGCCATACATGACACTTGGTGCTAGTTTCAGAAGGCACTTCTGCAATGTTCCCTTTTCCAGCACGTAAATAGCTCAAGCCCCAATTGATATTCATACTCATTTCATCTGCACCTCCCTGCAGGTGTCCATCTCGAATCTCCCGGCAACAGGCGAGGCAAAGATCATAGGAACATTTAGGGCAGCTTCTGTGAAGATCAAAAATAGAAGTTTTGCAGTTGTTGCTGAAAAAGAAAACAAAAAAGTTAAGCTTGAATGTTTGATAGGAAGAACAAATTTAAAATAGAATATGATAATGGTAAAGGCTCTACCAATATATACGATCATCCTCAGGGCAATCTGACATTTGTATCTTTAGCTCTGAATAAGGTATCCCTGTCCCAAGACATCCGAAAAGAAAATTAAAACAAGGAAAAAGGTTCAATTCATATTTGGGGTACTAGGTGAACAATTGAGAAGAATATCAAATGATTTCAGAATGTGAATGACAAATGAATCATAAGAAGAAAAAAGAACTACATATAGGACTCATATTCATCCATTGTTTTTACATAAAATACAATCACTCTCAAATTAAATCCAACTGATCATTAGTTATAAGTTTACGTCTTAAGTTAATTATAGTAGTTAGTTCAAAATTATTTAGTTCAAATTTTTTCTAGAAAAGATATTGACAATTTAGACAGATAGAAACATTGATTTAACTGAAAAGTTGAAATTGTATTCCACAAGTGACACTAGTGACAACAATGCACCCATCTCATCTTAAGTTCCAAAGAAAAAAATTATGAGATGTGGGAAATGGTTAAGTTCTAAAATTAACACCGGTAATATCCCTAACCATCATGAAATCTTTGTTAGGAATTAGGAATTAGGATATAGAGAGCAAAGTTTTCTAGCTAGTGACCGACTATCTGATGAGTTCCAACACGTGTCTGCCACAGAACTATACCTTGTCTCCTAGCTTCAATCTCCATCTCAATCACTTGTTCATCATTAAGTCTTTTGAAGAATGGAAGCAATGCTTGAAGCAAATACTTAGAGTGCTCAACTTCGTCATCTTTGCAAATGTGAAATTCCAACAGATTCTTCAACTTCAACCATACAAACCATAAAACTTTTTGTCAGACTTCCGCTTAAGTAACAAACAAGTAAAAATCCAGGAGACGTGCAAAAGAAAAATAAACTGACCTTAACAGGAACCTTTTCTAAACGTAAGCATGCTTTGCAATTGCAATTTCCAAGGCATACAGGACAAGCTTCAGCAATGGCTTCCTCCGACATATGAGGATACCTGGACAATACAAAACTTGATAATAAGCAATCATAAAAACTATTTAAACAAAATTCTATATCAATTCAAAATATTTGGAGTTTTACATTAATTACGCATATAAAGAAACCTCACAGACTATATCCAGTGCTAACATGCCCCCGGTTCCATCGATATACATTAATACTTTATTTCAAAAATCTTTGTTAACAAATATTCAGCAATCAATTAACTGCAGTAGAAGAAAATACTTTTATGGAAGATGAGATATAGTAAGAATTATAAGGGTAAAAAGTGAGCGAGAACTTGGGGCTTATTCAAAGACAACTTTGTGGACATTAATTTAATTCCGCATACACATTGCAAGACGTGTCTACATGGATTGTACTTGTTATAATTAATGAGTTGGATAAAATTTGAACCCATGTTCTGATAGTGAGAATAGTTTAAAGAGTTTGCGCCATGACTCCTAATTAGAGTAAAAGATCGAGTCCAAATCGCGTGTTTGCGCATAAGAACCTAACAAAACCAAATAGAAGCATTGGAAATCACTAATTCCACAAACTTTCATGCTCTCCACTCGCCCATAATTAGAAAAGTGGTTTGATCTCCCTACCCAAACACTCTCTCTAAGACTAATCACCTCTTCCTAGGGTTTTCGTACGTGAATACGAATGGACTAGTAGCATGCATGAGGTCTTAGCCCAGCTCAGTACTCAGTCAATTTTTTTCTTACAGATTTGTAATTAATCTCAAATAAGTAAATAATCAGCAAGATTGGAGCAAACATATATATGCCTACCAATTTTTTATGCAAGGGATACAAAATCGATTTGTTTTACAAGTTCTGCACCAAACAACCCTGCCCTTATCATTCCTCTTACACTGATGGCAGTGGCACAATAAAGAGTACTCCTCTTCATTCCACTGTAAAAAAACCCAAAAACATTAGGGTTTAGGGTTCATAAATTCAAAATATTATTGAAATTCACACATAAAACTAATGAAAACGAATTAACTAAACGAAAAATTAATAACAGGAAGTTAGAAATTTAAGTACTTCTTCCTTTGGTTTTTTTCTCCTTGTGATGCTTATCGTCCATACGAAGCCGTCGCCTGTAAACATTTTCAAACTGCTTGTCATCTGCTGGTAATACCTCGTGACTACGTCGCTTCTTCTTCTCCTCCTCGATTGCCCCTTTTGTTAATCCATCATTTGGGTTACCCAAACTGGCCTTGTCCTTGTCTGAAGAAGTATCTTCTCCGGCACTCATTTCTGAGGATTTCCTTGGCCGCTTTCGACCTTCTGCGGGACTCATTTCTGATGGCCGATGGCTGATGGCTGATGGCTGATAAATGAGATTTGAGAGTGAGAGAGAAGCCGGAACTTGAAGCGTCAGGTTGGTTGATAAGACTTGAGAGTTGACGCTGACAGATACTTTTTCCCACTTCTTGCATGTCTTGATAGTGATGACCTACGTGGCCTTCATATACCTCCCTCCCTCCTCTTGCAAAAACAATTTTCATTATTTTTTGAGATTTTGTTTTTACAGGTCATAGCGAGTTCATTCACTTTCTATATCTACTCCATTCATTTTTATTTCCTTCCAATTCTGCAATTTCACCCATTAATTTATACCATGACAAAGGATAAGGGAAGCGGGATGACAATTCTCGTCACTCTGAATAGTAACTTGCCTATTGCAACTCTACTCGTCTAAAAATTGTCATTACTATTTATGAATTTTTTTTTTTATGTAAATGCATAATTAAATTTGTTTAAGTTTGGATTATTATTTTTTTAACTACTCACAAAAGGAGAAAATTGTATAATCTTTTTATAGTGTTTAGGTTAATTTTTTGACGTGGGAATGAAAAAAAGGGATCGGTTTTTATAAATCATAACACAAGAATCTTTGTCTACATCATAACTCAAGCCACTTGTTCAGTCGAAAATCCCCTTCTCTAGTCTTGGACAATTGAAATGACCCATAAGCACAAGATTCTTTTTTCCCGAGCAAATCATTCTTCATCGCATAAGCCCATGACAAGTAATTTCAAGATGCTTCTTAGATAAAACTAAGCTCGGATGGAGCATAACAAGATTTGACGAATGAATACAAAGATAAAGGGCTTTATATTAGATATTGGGATGGGAAATTTCTATTCAAATAGAAAAATAAAAATAATTGAAATAGCTTATGAACTATGTCAAAAGACTCCCATGCCTTTCTGGACCAACCGATCCCTTTGCTGGATCAGGATCCTCTCTTGATCTTTGTATGGGGATCCTTATGACCAACAAGTGTGGACCGTTGGATGAAAATCCAACGGCTATAATTATTATAACTTTAAAGGGCCGTTGGATTTTCATCCAAAGGCCCACACTTGTTGGTCATGAGGATCCCCATACAAAGATCAAGAGAGAATCCTGATCCCCCTTTACTCAACGACGAAGTAAAATTTAGGTGCACACATGTCTAGAGCCTAACAAAACCAAACCCGACTAGCTGTTTAATTAAAAACTGCAATAATAATAAGCGGTTCATCTATGTCTCTCTTCACGCTTTAAACATATTTTTTGTATTTTTTCTTTATTTTAAAATTTTAAAATTCTGAAAATCCTAAGTTATTCGATCTCCGAACTGTTAGATATTAAACAGCTCAAATTGTGGAGCGCTGACATTTTTTGCTTACCATGGGACAGTAGGTGATGTCGGCTATGTTCCTCTTCGCTTGTAGGAGTTTTTTTTTAAGTTCAAATCTAATGAATAACTAAGTTGATAATAAAAAAAAAATCTGAGCACACTAATATATTTTCATTAAATCTCTACAACACTAAATCTTTTTTAATGAATTTAGAATAATTAAATAACTAAAATTATAGATGTTCGAATGCCTGCATTGGGGTAAATTTTGATTCAAATTCATTTACATTGCATTTGAATGATGAAATTATTTTTCAAAATTTGTGAAATTTCTTATTTGACTAACCTAAAATTAGAATGCGATTTAAATGCTAAGTTTAATATATAAATAAGACATAGCAGTTAGGAAATGTGCTAGTGGTGGTGGTGGCTACGACAGTGAAGATTGTGGGCGGCAGCAATGATGATGGTGGGTGTTGGTAGCGGGCAATGATGATGGTTTGTGGTAGCGGGTGGTAGTGATGATGATGGATGGTGGAAATTATGGTGAGTAGTGGTGGCGGTGCGGTAGCATCGATGATAGTGGTGAGTGGTTGATGGTGAGTGATAGTGGTGGCATTGGTGAGGATGCTAGTGGGTGGTGGCAGCGGCGACGGTGATAATGGTGGTGGGTGGTGGTGGTGGCTGCAATCATGGTTGAGTTTTTATTGTTTTTTATTTGTTTTAAACTCTCATTTATGAAAGTTTAGAAATGACAACTATTTACATGAATTTAAACTTGAGAACTTGAGGTTTCAATTCTTTACTTTTTTTTCAACACAAAAATTCTAAAATTCTATGTTTATAAATTCAAAAAGAAAATCAGTGCATGTTAATTTAAAATTTTTGAATTTCGTACAAATTCTAGGTTTATTTTCTTCTTTCAAACAGAGAGCTAGACTGTGAAAATACTAACGATTCGAGTATTTCAATTCCAATTTTAAGAGACTTTGTAGAAAATGGCTAATTTTTTAAATCAGAAGTTGGGAATTTGAGTATTTCGCAGAAAATTTTCATCCCCTTTGCCCTCTGTCAACCGAACCTCTTTTACTTGTCCAACTGAATGTTTCGCAACTACCAACTTCTATACCAAACGGCCATTTGTGAAAATTCTCCAATGGCCATGTGATGTTCGTTCTGAGCATAGGTTAGGATTTGTGGTGGGTTTAGATAAAAATGTTACGAGTAATGCTAGGTATACCAATTTTTTAAACCATATTTGTAAGTTATTTGATGTCAGGTTGTCACCAATAAAAAATAAGCACGTTAATTAACACTTAAGTAATAGAGTAATGCTATGAAGACCCTCTTAAAAATGGAACTCTCCGTGGACTCTCTGTCATCTCATATTGTTTGCACAATTCACGTGCCAATAATATATAATATTGTGTAAAAAAACATGAGGTGACAGAGAGCTCATGGAGAGTCCCACTTTAAAATAGTATCCCTTGCATTTCTCTTAATAATTCAATCATCAACAATCACATCATATAGTTATAAAATAAAATTTAAATAGATGGTCTAGCTAGCATTAAACAAGTGTTTTTTTTTCTTCAGTTATATGCCCTTTTTTGTTTTTTCACATAATTGTGCACTTCTCATAAAAACATTTTTCTTTCTAAATTATATTTTTGGGGTGTCATTAACAACATACTTAAAATAAACATAATAATAAATTGTTAATATGAGTATTTAAAGAAAGGTTGTTTTATTGACACTCCACAAATTGTTAAAAACAACCCACAATTAAAATTTATCCCAACAATTCCAGTGTTACCCTTTCTTTTGTTGAATCCACCCCACCCCACCCCACCTTCCAAAACCAAAAAATCTCACAACCATCCACCCATCCACCCTACCGTCACTGGTGATCTCCTCTCTGATCAACTGAAAACAAGAGTGTTGCCTCGATATTATATTCCAAGGAGCCTTATACAATGCTACAGGGAATGGATTGTTAGAAGTTGGTATAGAATCCGAGAAGGGTTCCTAACTGGTGTGGGAGTTCTAATTGTAATAGGTATGGGAAACTTGGACGCAAGTTTCAGATAGGTTTAGGATTCCAACTCAGTTTAGGATTAAGTTTTGATTTAGTATAAAAAGGGTCTTTAACGTTAAGGTATAGTTAATGTGGATATAGTGTGTGAGAGACTTATGTGACAAGAAAACTGTTTGTATGTGTGAGTTTTCTTGTATTCCTTTATTCAATCAATAAAGTGTGCTTCCGTTGTTCATGGTTTTCTGTTATTGGTTTGGTTTGATCGAAGAGTAAGTTTCAACAAGTGGTATCAAGAGCCATAGGTTGCGTGGTCAAATCAAAACGATGACAAAAACTGAAAGTGGAGATGATAGGGGTACTGAGGTAACCAAGACTTCGGTGCAAAGTGCTCGGTTTGAGATCGAGAAATTCATTGGGACAAATAACTTCGCTATGTGGCAGTGCGAAGTAAAGGATGTACTGATTCAACAAGGTTTACTGGTGGTGCTTGAAGACATGCCTATAACAATGAAGAAGGAGGAATGGCAGCGGCTGAATGCACATGCATGTTCCACGATTAGACTATGTCTTGGAAAAGCACAAAAATATGGTGTAATGAATATCTCATCAGCTAGAGAACTATGGGATACGTTGGAATCGAAGTACTTGAAGAAGAGTGCAGAAAACAGACTTTATCTTAAGAGTAAATTGTATCGTTTTCAGTACAAGGAAGGAACTAAGATGATTGACCATCTTGAAGAATTTAACAAGATGATTGCTAAACTTCTGAACCTAGAAGAGACGATCAAAGATGAAGATAAAGCGTTGATTCTGATGAATTCCCTACCTGAATCTTACGAGTCGTTTGTTACGACATGGATTTATGGTAGAGAAACTCTTAAGTTTGATGAAATCTCAAGCGCAGTGATGAATCATGAAGTCCGCAATTTAGACAGACAAGAGAGAAACAATTCCGAAGCACTAATGGTAAGAGGAAGATCAAAGGAAAGAAAACCAGCAACTAAGAAGAAAGGCAAGTCTCGTTTGAGAGGTGCCTCAAGCAACAGAAAGTTTCTCGATAAAGATGAGTGCGCCTTCTGTCATGAGAAAGGGCATTGGAAAAAGGATTGTCCCAAAATCAAAGCCAAGAACAAAGAGAAGAAATATGAAGACTCAGAGGCAAACATTGTCGAGGCTAACAATGAAGATTTCGTTTGTGCCCTAACTGCATCAGACGGAATAAATTATATGAATCACTGGGTGCTTGATACTGGATGCACGCATCATATGACCTCTCAACGTCATTGGTTTTCTTCGTTCAAGACCCTCACTGGAATGGTATATATGGGGGATGATAATCCATGTGCAATGAAAGGAATTGGTAGTGTTAAAATCAGACACCATGATGGTGTAGTCCGAGAGCTACAAGGGGTGAGATATGTCCCAAATCTTAAGAAGAATTTAATCTCGCTTGGAACTCTTGAAGATCAAGGTTGTAAATTCTACTCAGAAAAACAAACATTGAAGGTTGTAAGAGGAGCATTAGTGATAATGAAAGCGCCAATAAGGGGTTTGCTTTATTTGTTAGAAGGCACCACTATTGAATCTCCGATGGCTATGGTAGCAGCAAGTGATCAATCAGATACATCTTGTCTATGACATATGAGGCTAGGGCACGTGGGAAACAAGGCATTGCAAGGATTGATTAAACAAGGGGTCCTAGAGGGAGCACTAGTAGAAAAACATGTTTGCGCGACGGAATCTTGCGCGACGGAGAAAATTTTGTCGCGCAAAGTCCGTTTGCACGACGTATAACACAAAACGTCGCGCAAACTGACTCTGCGCGACGACGAACGCATTGCTCAAAACGCCTTTGCGCGACATAGGTGAACATACGTCGCGCAAAGCAGTTTTGTGCGACGCCGTCATTCGTCGCCAAACTTTTGGCGCCAAACGAAAAAGGATGTACCGCTTCTCTCGTTGACTTTGCGCGACGCAGGTGGGCATGCGTCGCGCAAAGATGTTTTGCGCGACGTATGACCACCTGCGTCGCGCAAAACATCTTTGCGCGACGTATGCCCACCTGCGTCGCGCAAAGTCAACGATTTTTTTTATTTCATTTGATTAGTTTGGGAGGCAGAAACTGCAAACCCAGTTGCAGCAGCTACCTCCGTCTTCCATCTCTCTCTTCAAAATCGTCTACCAGATCAGGTTTGAATTGATATTAATTCTTTATGTTTTTTCGATTGCAATCCTTCCCTTGCTCTTAAACATGATGTAAACTGAATTAATAATATGTAGATCCTTCATGTGATTCATTTACGAAATTGAAATTGTAAAATCAAGGGAGATAACTATCTTGTTGATTTTCTTTTTCTCTATACACCAGGTAGTTCCAACAATACTTTAACTAGTAAATGTGCTTTGAAAAATATTGTGTAACTAACCTTGTTTCTACTAGTGCTCTTAGCATATGAGTATTTCTAGGATCCTTTCCATGCTGTTAATACCAAAAATTAAGGAAATTATCTACCAGAAAGTAGTCATAGTATATGAGATAGACATTCATTTGATGCATATAAAAACTATGAACTTAATACAAATATTGTGTTCTTATATTAAATAAAAATGCTGAAAAAATGAATTTAAGGAGGAAACATGTAACATTATATATTATCAATCGTGTGTGGCTTAGAAGCTTCTTTAGCTTACATACAGAAAGTTGAGCTAAAACATTATCACCTAACTAACATTGTTGTTGATTTTTGCTATATATGTTGCTATTTGCAAGTGTTAGTGTTGTGGTGGGAAAAGATATGAGAGTTGATTGGACAAAACCAACGAATTTAAATTTGAATGCAAATATAATTGCTTAACCCGGATTGAACATTGGACAAATACATATGACGACTGGAGAAGTTTGAACTCTAGCAACCAAAGGCGCTACAAGAATCTTATGCATACGATATATTTTTGGAAAGTGATTTCTACGCACATTATAAACTCCTATTTATTTATGGCCAATTATAAACTGAATAAATTAGAAAATTTTCAAACTAATCATATAATACTCAATTGTAAACCATAAGGCACATAGTTCTACTTCCTCATGATTGAGAGTTGAGATAATATAAACACTAACTCATCTTTTAAACTTCCATTTCCAATTTGTTAATTTATGTATACGTTCATATATTTGTCTCGTTACTTGATCTCTGAATGTTTGTTTTTTGCAATTTTTGGCGTATGCGATCTCGAAGCATATATAAACAAGTTTGACGGTTGGATCGTTGAAATTAGTTTCGTAGGATGTGTATCACATCAAAACGATAGATTCACTAACACTTAAGAGTTTATTTAGGGTCAAGGAGTGTAGCTGTAAAAAATCATCAAAATCGGAGTTAAAATAACCGTTAAATCGTGATTTTTCGTTTATAACCGTCGAAAAGTTTTGTCTTATTACTTGATCTCAGAATGTTTGTTTTTTGCAATTTTTGGCGTATGCGATCTTGAAGCATATATAAACAAGTTTGACGGTTGGATCGTTGAAATTAGTTTCTAAGCTGCATATCCCATCAAAACGATTGATTCACTAACACTTAAGAGTTTATTTATACTTTCATCAAGTATAACATAAGATTTTGTGGTATCCACTAGTGTAAATATTTTAAATTGAAGATCGAATTCATTCATTGTATTTATATAAGGTCAATGAGTGTAGCTGTAAAAAATCATCAAAATCAAAGTTAAAATAACCGTTAAATCGTGATTTTTCATTTATAACCGTCGAAAAGTTTTGTCTCGTTACTTGATCTCTGAATGTTTGTTTTTTGCAATTTTTGGTGTACACGATCTCGAAGCATATACAAACAACTTTGACGGTTGGATCGTTAAAACTAGTTTCGTACAATGCGTATCACATCAAAACATTAGATTCACTAACATTTGGAGTTTATTTATACTTTCATCAAGTATAACATAAGATTTTGTGGTATCCACTTGTGTAAACATTTTAAATTGACGATCAAATTTGTTTATTGTATTCATATAGGATCAAGGAGTGTAGCTGTAAAAAAATCATCAAAATTGGAGTTAAAATAACCGTTAAATCGTGCTTTTTCGTTTATAATCGTCAAAAAGTTTTGTCCCTTTACTTGATCTCTGCATGTTTGTTTTTTGCGATTTTTGGCTGATGCGATCTCGAAGCATATAGAAACAAGTTTGACGGTTGGATCTTTGAAACTAGTTTCATACGATGCTTTTCTTATGAAGTTCAACCGTATATATATTTACTAAGTAGATTTTTATTTATTTATTTATTTCGTACTTATAATACTTAAGAGATTGACTGATATATATGAAAAAAAAAGTTATTGTGGGTTTTTGTTAGAAAAATATATTATTGTGGGGTTTATGTTTAAAAAAATTTGAATTTGAAAGGAGGAAAGTCACATTTTCGGTAATTTTCATAATACTTTTTTTTTCCAATTAAATACTTTGCGTGACGCCTTAGTATGATCGTCGTGCAAAACAACTTTGCGCGACGTCGAATTAAACACCTACGTCGCGCAAGGTATGATAATTTTGGCGGTATAATAGTGAAAAATAGGCGCTTTTTTTCAATTTTTCCAAAATTTTCCACTTTGCCCTCTTTATCTCCCTCAATTCGAACCCAAATGACAGCCCTTCTTTATCTCCCTCTCCTCCTTCTATTCAAACCTAACCCAACTGAACCCTCCTCCTTCTATTCGAACATAACCCAGAAATCTTGAACCATCCTCCTTCGATTTTCCTTACTGCTCCCCACGTCCTCATCGTGCACCTTTTCGTTGGATTTTCTTCCCCCTATAGTGTTATACACGTGTTGCTCATCGTGGAGGGGAAGAAACATGGAAAAGCTGGCTCTTCCATTTGCTTCCACAGATTTCTCGAGCTCTCTCTCAAGCTCCGAATCGTTGGCCTCCGCGAGAAGGTATGTCTCTCTAACTTTCTTATTATTATTATTATTTTTCAATTCGAATTTTCTTTGCATGAATGTTGGATCTGTTGCCTTCGGGAAGAAATTTTAACCTAGAAAAGGTTGATTTTCAGGAAATCGCCAATTCGAAAGCTTGGGTTTCCTGGTGAGTTCTCCGACATATATGTTGAAATGTTTGTGATTTTAATTTTAAAAATCTGGGTTTTTTTGTTCAATGGTTTGCTTCATCTTATTGGCTTTCTCACTAGAGATCTTTGCCATCGCTGCTCCACCAAACTTGCATCCACTCTTTCGAACAGGTACGACTTCTTTCATTTTCTTTTGTTTCCGGGAAAATTTACGGCTCGAAAATGAGTAGAATTGTAGAAGTTAAAACCTGTCTCAATCTCTATGTTGGTATGTACACAATGAAATTGAATTTTGTGTTTCGGCATACCCTTACTGGAATTTTATGATTTGGGAATTGTACAAGTTAGTGGCGATTTGAAACCGTTAACCGGGATGAGAATTAGAGTGATTTGAAAACAGAGAGCAAGGAATTGTAGGTGGGTAGTGATAAAGATAATGGTGAGGATACTATGATCATAACAGAAATTCACTATTTTGCACAGAGTTTTGAAAGTTGATTTCTTTTCTTTTTTCATTTTGATTTTTGATTTTTGTATTTTTGAACAGGTGGTGTTCTGATTTTTCATTCGTTCTCATCACTTCTACAAGAGGTTAGTTTTCTTTTCTGCATTTAAAGAGTGTTTAAAGAAAAATTGTATGTAATTGATTTTCTGCTATAACGTTTTGAAATTCCTTATTTTACTTGAATGTAATAGTGCTTGCTTTTGCTTTCACCCTGCTACCAAATTCGGTTTTGTTTGTATGGTAACATGGATTGCTCAGGTTAGGTAGGAGAGGATGGAGGTGAGAAATACAATTGGGAAAGATATGCTGAGAGGTTTACAAAACAACTTTGAAGCTGTCGGTGAGGATTCTTCTGTTTAAAAGTAGGAATTTTTTAATTTTTCGTGGAATCGATGTTTTGTTTTCGACTGACTTTATAAAGGATTGCTTGGACAAGTACAGGGTGTTTGGGATTGAAAGGTTGGGAGAGGCCACATACGGGTTCAGAGAGAATATTCTTTTTTGAATCTCCATACGTGCAATTCCCTCTACATTAGAGGATATTTTCATATTATTTTGCATATAAATTTATTGAAGGGTTTGTGTATAAAGGTTTCATTAATGGGGATTTCTATGCAATGACTGTTTGGGATTGAAAGGTTGTTCCAGCGTTTATTTTAAACTTACTGCAATGACTGTTTGCAAATTTACAAAATTTGTGTTTAATTTGAGTAGCTTGAATGGAAGACGCAATTCCAACACCTATCAATTAGGTACAACCGCATAAAAAGGCAATAAAGATTAAAGTCCACGTGTGTAGAATGTGGAGACCGAGAACTTTAGGAACAACTTATAAAAATACAAGTCTGCACTGTATACTGATTGACGAAAGGTGAGCAATCATTATGTAATGATTTTAATTAATAAACCTTTAGTTTTGCCCATTGAAAGTTTGTTAATTGTTTTAATGCATATGATATAATGTTTCTACTTTATGTAATAAACACTATCTGGGATCTGCTTATCATCTTTAGACATTGCTTGATTTTGTATTGTCAAATGATATATATTTTCATACTGATTGTGTTTGTATAGTATATGGATTTCTTTTTATGATATTCAGAGCATATTATTCTTTGTATTAGAATTTTTTATACGTAAACAATTTTTTTAAAGTGTTAATTAAAATGGTTAATTGATGGTTACTATTTACCTATGCATATTCTTGCTTAGTATTTACTATCCACGTGCATATTCATGTTATACTAAATGTAATGTTCACTGTCATTCACTTATTCACCGGATATTTAACAATATTTTTTTTCCTTGCATTTTTTTCCCATGCTGAATTGTCAAGCAACAAGCATATAAACTTATACGAATTTTTTTTTTCATTGTTAATCTACTGATGCTAGGGATGATTTGAATTGAGCTTTTACATTCTTTTGAACATTTTTCATATTTAACTTGCAGGATCAATGTCACTGTACAACTTTCCACGATTGTTTGTTATGTCTTTCTCCCTTTTGTGTAATTTTAGTCAATTGAACTACTCTTTTTAACTTAAGATTGAATTGAAGTGCTAAGAACTTAGTTAAATGAAAGTTATACTTTGGTTTGATGACATTTTGGTGTTTGGTGTTGAGTGCATGATTATTAGGTCCACAATCATTGGATACATGATCTTTCATATGTTTTCACCATAATATATCATAATCCCGCAGCAACGCGCGGGTCACACTTTCTAGTATATATCTAGTTGTTCTGTATTTATGTAGTTGTGACAAGATTGGGACACTTATATATAGATATATATATATATATATATATATATATATATATCTAGTTGTTCTGTATTTATGTAGTTGTGACAAGATTGGGACACTTATATATAGATATATATATATATATATATATATATATATATATATCTAGTTGTTCTGTATTTATGTATGTATGTATGTATCTAGTTGTTCTGTATTTATGTACTAACATTATCTGTTGCATTTAAGAAAAATGTTGTAGGATTAGTTTCTAATGTTATATTTTTATGGTTGAATAAGTGTATAGATGTCGCAGTTGATCACTCGTCGTCGGATGAAGGAGCAGCTGAGGGCCCAGGGCGAGGAGATGATGTCATATGGCGGGGCGTGGAGAGACCTTGTACAAGCCATACAGATGTCCGGCCTTCAAATCTTATCTCACTACCAGCACTTCATCTTGGTCCACCTTCGACCTCAGAGCCACCTCGCCCTGATACCTAGTAGCTTGATGTATTAAACCTAGTTCACTTTTAGTTTTTTCTTTTTTGTTCGGATCTTGTATGTACATTTTCATATATTTTATAATTAAATACTTTTGCTTGGTTAATTAATTATTCTTTCGAATTTAATTACAATATTTATCAAGAATTAAAAAAATAAAAAAAAAAGTTTGACCAAAACTACTCCCCACTTTGCACGACCAATCACTTTGCACGACGCATGGCTTCGTCGCGCAAACCCACTTTGCGTGACTCATGAGTACGTCGCGCAAAGTGGGTTTGCGCGACGCACATCGTTAGTCACGCAAAGTGGGTTTGCGTGACGCACAAAGTGGGTAGTGCAAAGTGGGTTTGCGCGACGACCAATGAAGTGCGTCGTGCAAAGTGAGTTTGCGCGACGCACTCCGTTAGTCACGCAAAGTTTGTTTGTGTGACGCACTCCGTTGGTCGCGCAAACCTACTTTGCGCGACGCACTCCGTGGCCGTCGCGCAAACCTACTTTGCGCGACGCACGCCCCGTGGGCCGTCGCTCAAACCCTAGCGTCTCAGACTTTGCGCGACAATTAACGCGCGACGAAGGTTGCGTCGCGCAAACCCTTAGGCAACGATTTGTTACTTTGCGCGACGAAAGTACCTACGTCGCGCAAAGTGTTTTTTTTACTAGTGGAGCCAAAAGTGGGAAGATCGATTTTTGTGAACATTGCATCCATGGCAAACAAACCAAAGTAAGTTTTGGCACGGCAATACATCAAACGGAGGGAATCCTGGATTATGTACACTCAGATGTCTGGGGGCCTGCGAAGAATGAATCCCTAGGAGGAAAGAGATGGTTCGTATCCTTCATTGATGATTATTCACGAAGAGCATGGATTTATATGATGAAGCACAAACATGAGGTGCTGGATATTTTCTTAGAATGGAAAAACACAGTCGAAAGGAAGAATGAGAAAAAATTGAAAGTCTTAAGAAGTGATAATGGGGGAGAGTATACGTCTGATCCCTTCTTTGAAACCTGCAAAAAGGAAGGTATAACACGACATTTCAGTGTTAGAGAAACTCCTCAGCAGAACGGAATTGCAGAACGGTTGAATCGAACACTGTTAGAAAAGGTCAGATGTATGCTGTCACAAGCAAAACTGCATAAACGTTTTTGGGCAGAAGCATTGAGTTATGCATGTCACATTCTAAATCGTCTTCCTTCTTCAGCCTTAAACGGAAAGACTCCAATGGAAGTATGGTCAGGACAAATTGCTCAAGATTATGACAGACTAAGGGTGTTCGGGTGTGATGCGTATTACCATGTGAAAGAAAATAAATTAGACCCGAGAGCAAGGAAGGCTATCTTTCTAGGGTTTAACAGTGGCGTCAAGGGATTCAGATTGTGGAGTACAGAACTCAAGAAGGTTGTAATAAGCAGAAATGTGACGTTTAATGAAACCCATATGCAACTAAGAGAAGATCGAAAGATTGTGCAAGAGGTGGAGCTAGCAAAAGAACAAACTGAACATTCAAGAGATAAAGACAAACACGACAATGAGGGTCAAATCAGTGTCGATCAAGAAGAAAAGCAAGAAGAGGACAGTATGATTAATGATGTACCAGATCAAGAAGATTGTATCGCCAAGAGAAAAGGAAAAAGAGAGGTTGGGCTTCCTGCTAAATTCAAAGATTGCGTCTCCTGTATAGCCTACGCATTGCCAGTAATCGAAGTAAACATCCCTACAGATTTCACAGAAGCATCAAGGAGTAAAGAAGCTAAAAATTGGCATGAAGCTATGGATGATGAGATGTTGTCACTAAAGAAGAACAAAATTTGGGATCTGGTGGAGCTACCTAAGGGAAGAAAGGCCATTGGATGCAAATGGGTGTATGCAAAGAAAGATGGAATAAATAATGCAAGTTCAGTAAGGTTTAAAGCCAAATTAGTAGCAAAAGGCTACGCTCAGAAAGAGGGAATAGATTACAATGAAATCTTCTCTCCCGTGGTGAAACATTCATCCATTCGAATCCTCCTAGCACTGGTGGCACAGTTCGATCTCGAATTAGTACAATTGGACGTAAAAACTGCGTTCTGCATGGAAATTTGTCTGAAGAAATTTACATATGTCAACCAGAAGGATACGAAGAGAAAGGAAAGGAGAATCTAGTATGCAAGCTCAACAAATCACTATATGGTTTGAAGCAATCACCAAGGCAATGGTACTTGAGGTTCGACAAGGTTATGAAGGATTTTGGCTACACTAGGAGCCAATACGATCACTGTGTATATCACAAGAAAACAAGGGAAGGTACATATGTATATTTACTGATTTATGTAGATGATATGCTCATTGCCTCTAGTGATCAAACAGAAATCTCAAAACTCAAAACTCAGATGCAAAATGAGTTTGAGATGAAAGATCTTGGCGAAACAAAGAAAATTTTGGGGATGGAAATCACACGGGATAGAAAGAAAGGACTAGTGTGTTTATCACAGAAACAGTATGTGGAAAGATTGCTACACAAGTTTGGCATCCGTGATGAAACCAAACCTGTAAGTACACCTCTGGCCTCTCACTTCAAGATGAGCACGCAGTTATGCCCTGAGTCTGATGAAGAAAGGACTAAGATGAAGGACATTCCTTATTCTAGTTTGGTTAGAGGGTTGATGTATGCCATGGTGTGTACTCGACCTGATATTACTCATGCAGTTGGATTAGTAAGTAGATTTATGCATAATCCTGGAAAAATGCATTGGGAAGCTGCTCGATGGATACTGCGATATTTGCATGGAACAAGGAGCATGGGAATTTGTTTTGAGCGGAATGATAAAGGAATCGAGAAGTTCTCTATTGGATATGTAGATTCTGATTTTGCTAGTGACTTAGACAAAAGAAGATCTACCACAGGATATGTGTTTACCATGGCGAATGGTCCTATATGTTGGAGATCAATTCTACAACCAACTGTTGCTTTATCAACTACAGAAGCTGAATATATGGCAATGGCAGAAGCAATTAAGGAAGCTATTTGGACACTGGGATTAATAGCAGATTTGGGAGTTAAACAGCGCAAGATAGATGTGCATTGTGATAGTCAAAGTGCTATTTACTTGGCGAAGTATCAAGTGCATCATGCAAGAACCAAACATATAGATGTAAGATATCATTTTGTTCGGGAGATTATAGCTGAAGGCGAGATTCTTGTAAAGAAAATTGCTTCAGCTGATAATCCTGCAGATATGTTAACAAAGGTGGTTGGTGCATCAAAATTCAGTCATTGTCTGGGTTTGGTGCATGTAAGACAGGTTTGATACTTGAAAATGGTGGAGTGATGGAAGCAGAAGAAGTCTCTAGGCGGAGTTCTTACCAAGGTGGAGTTTGTTAGAAGTTGGTATAGAATCCGAGAAGGGTTCCTAACTGGTGTGGGAGTTCTAATTGTAATAGGTATGGGAAACTTGGACGCAAGTTTCAGATAGGTTTAGGATTCCAACTCAGTTTAGGATTAGGTTTTGATTTAGTATAAAAAGGGTCCTTAACGTTAGGGTATAGTTAATGTGGATATAGTGTGTGAGAGACTTATGTGACAAGAAAACTGTTTGTATGTGTGAGTTTTCTTGTATTCCTTTATTCAATCAATAAAGTGTGCTTCCGTTGTTCATGGTTTTCTGTTATTGGTTTGGTTTGATCGAAGAGTAAGTTTCAACATGGATTACGTATCGATTCGCATTGAAATGATGCCTTGGAATCGCTAATTATTCCTGATTATTCAAGTAATCGATTTCTACTTTCCCATTGTCCATCTTTTTTAGCTATAATTACGTTTCTTCACTTCATGCCATTTGATAGACTCATAGAAACTATTCACAAGTATCCCAAAGCTCTTCTCATGCGCTTTCCCATCATCTCCGAACAACTTGGAAAACTTGTTTTGACATGAGCTCTTTTGTTTTTGGTAGGTGGTAAAGGGATAAGTAGTCATAGCTAACAGCTTGTACAGCTGTCATTTATAGATGTAACAGTTTTGTAACTAATCTTTGTATTAGAGACCTAATTATGTGTAATTAGGTACTAAGCTTTGTTAGAGAACTGTATATATATTGAGTTGTAATTCTTACACATTAAGTAATGAAATACAAAGAGTCAGTTTCTTATATGGTATCACCGCCTCTCTGCCTAACCGCTTCTCGATCCTCTTTCTCTTGCGATTTTTTTTCGATCGATTTGTTCTTCGATCGTTGCTTCCTCGCTCTTTGATTTGTTCTTTGATCTTCGATCATGGCGTCTTCGACTTCTTCTCCTGTGCAACCTGAAGTTGTTGCTACTCCTCTTCCTGCGGCTTCTTTCCCCAATTTTACTGGGATGAACCCTAATTCTTCTTCTTCTTCAATTTCTTCTATCACTGTTCAGAATATCAGCTGTATGGTTCCTAAGAAGCTCAAGCGTGACAATTATCTTGTCTGGAAAGCTCTATTCGCTCCAATTTTTCGTCGTTACAAACTCACCGGTATTATTGATGGCTCGGAGGTTTGCCCGCCGCCGTTTACTCTTGATGAATCTGGTTGCAGCACTGGCGTTCCAAATCCTGCCTTCGAAACGTGGTATGAGAAAGATCAGAATATCCTGATCTGGTTGAATTCTACTCTCTCTAAGGATATTGTTCCGTTCACTGTTGGTGTCACCTCATCTCGCGATCTCTGGTTAAATCTTGAGCATCGATTTGGTGGTGTGTCTGCAGCTCACATTCATCAGCTCCGCTCTCGCCTTCACTCCGTTCACAAAGGCGATCTTTCTATCTCCGATTATCTGCAGCGCATCAAAGGTCTTGCTGACTCCTTAATGGCTGCTGGAGCTCCGGTTTCTGATCATGATTTAATTGCTGTCACTCTCAATGGCTTACCTGATGAGTATGAGTCGTTCATTGACTCTCTCATGCTCAGGATTTCTACCACAACTCTGGATGAACTTCATGGCTTGTTGCTTAACAAGGAAGTTTTCATGAATCGCAAGAAGAAAAATATGGCTTCCCCTGCTTCTGAGCCGTTTCAGGCGTTTGCTGCGCAGTCTCAACCTCCTCTCCTTCCTACACCATCTCAGTTCTATCCTTTTCCCCAAGCTTTTGCTGCTCACCAGTCATCTGTGTCATCCAGGTTTCACAACAACAATCGTGGTATTCGTGGACATTTTTCTCAGCGCAATCATTGCGGTAATTTCTCTAAGAACTTCAACAATCGTCCTCAATTCAACAATTATGGTGGACATCGTGGTCAATACAGATCCAATCCTGGCAGTCGTACTGATTTTGGTGGCAACAACTCTGGCAATCGTCCCAATTCTGGTGGTCGTATTTCTTGCCAGATCTGTCATTCGTTTGATCATGATGCTCTTGACTGCTATGATCGGATGAATCATTCTTTTGCCGGCAAAATCCCTCCTGCCAAGCTTGCTGCTATGTGTGCTCACACTACCTCTAAGCAATCTGCTCCCACTTGGTTGATGGACTCGGGTGCTACGTCTCATATTGTTAATGACATTTCTGCAATTAGGTCTCCCCATCCTTATTCTGGCGAAGACAAAGTGTATGTTGGTGATGGTCAAGGTATGGCTATCCATCATACTGGTAACTCTATTGTCACAACTCCACATGCCTCTTTCCGCTTGAATAATATTCTTCATGTTCCCATGATGAAATTCAACTTACTCTCTGCTTATCAATTCTTAAAAGATAACTACTGTTCTTTGACCCTTGATTCTGATGGTTCTGAAATCAAGGATCGCTCTTCGGGGAGGACGCTTTTTAGAGGGCCAGTTACAGACGGATTCTATCCCCTTCAAGGTCTCTCTCCGGCTTCTTCTTCACATACTGCTCTTTTTACCACTAAAGTTTCGTTGAAGACATGGCATCACAGACTTGGTCATCCTTCCTCTGCTATGTTTCAGAAAGTTTTAAATAAGCAGTGTCTTCCCTCCATTGGTGACAAGTCTGTATCTTTTTTTTGCACAGATTGTGCAATAGGCAAAAATCATAAGCTGTCTTTTTCTCCTAGCACTAGTTCTACTTCAACTAGTTTAGAGTTACGCCATTGTGATGTTTGGGGTCCGTCTCCAGTCCTTTCTGTTACTGGTTACAGATTCTACTTGTTGATTGTGGATGATTTTACTAAATACACATGGCTGTTTCCTATGAAAGCTAAATCTGAGGTCTATTCTCTCTTTGTCATCTTCAAGGCCTATGTTGAGAACTTGATTGGTAATAAAATCAAAATCTTGCGATCTGATTCAGGGGGTGAATTCACCAGTTCTGTGTTCAATTCATTTCTCTCCAGCAATGGCATCTCTCATCAATATAGCTGTCCTCACACTCCCGAACAAAATGGATGTGTTGAACGGAAGCATCGCCACCTTACTGAGACTGCAAAAACTCTTTTGGTTTCTTCTCGGGTTCCACACAAATTTTGGGTTGAAGCATTTTCCACTGCTTTGTATCTTATTAATCGGCTGCCTATTTCTCGGTTGGATACATCTCCTTGGGAACTTCTCTTTCGCAAATCTCCAGATTATTCCAAGTTAAAGATTTTTGGCTGCAGCTGCTATCCTTGGCTCAAACCCTATGCTTCCTCGAAACTGGAAGGCAAGAGCAAGCATTGTGTCTTTCTGGGTTACAGTCTTCAGCACAAAGGTTATCGCTGTTTAGATCTCCACTCTCAGCGCCTTTATATTTCTCGGCATGTCCTGTTCAATGAAGACCATTTTCCCTTTCATGATACCAGGCAGTTTTCTCCATCCTCCCTGCCATCCTCCACTGCCTCTGATTCATCTCTTTCCTTCACCCTTCCTTTTCCTACCATTCCCCATTCTTCTGTCTCTCCTTCTACTCTTCAACACCCTTCCGTCTCGTCTATCATTTCTTCATCTCAGCCAGTTGATGCTGCACCCTCCCATATGTCCTCCTCTTCTTCTCCACTTAATCCGTCTTTTCCTCTGCCACCTCATTCTTCTTCTCCTCTTCAGCCTTCTATTCCCACTAACTCTCATCCTATGATCACACGGTCTAAAGCTGGAGTTTTCAAACCCAAAGCTCTTTCTGCCACTAAACATCCCCTCAACCTTGATTCCTTTGTGCCTACAACTTACCACCAGGCCTCTCAACATACTCATTGGGTTCAAGCCATGTCCGATGAATTTGCTGCTCTCCAAAATACAGGCACTTGGACCTTAGTCCCTTCCTCTCCTCACCACAATATTGTGGGCTGCAAATGGGTGTTCCGGATTAAAAGGAAACCTGATGGCACGATTGATCGGTACAAGGCTCGCCTTGTAGCCAAGGGATTTCACCAGCAAGCCGGTCTTGATTTTACAGAAACCTTCAGTCCTGTTGCCAAACCAGTCACCATTCGCATTTTATTAACCCTTGTTGTCCAAAATGATTGGTTCCTTCATCAGTTGGATATTAGTAATGCGTTTCTTCATGGTTCCCTGAAAGAGGAGGTGTTTATGCAACAACCTCCTGGTTTTGTTGATACCTCTAAGCCTTCCTTTGTCTGCAAGCTAAATAGATCTCTTTATGGCTTAAAACAAGCCCCTCGGGCCTGGTATGACAAACTTGGTCACACCTTGCTTTCTCTTGGTTTTGTTAATTCTCAGTCTGATTGCTCTTTGTTTGTGCGCTCTGCTCCTTCTCTGGTGATAGTCTTGGTGTATGTCGATGACATACTTGTTACTGGTCCCGATGCCTCTCAGTGTCAAACCTTTATTCAACAGCTTAGTACCCTGTTTCCTGTTAAGGACTTAGGACCTCTCCACTATTTTCTTGGTCTTGAAGTCCATCGATCCTCTGATGGTATTTTCATGTCTCAGGGCAAATACGCTATGGATCTTCTTATCAAGACAAATATGGAAGGCTGCAAGCCTTGTGCCACTCCTCTTGGTACTACTAAATTAGATCACATTGGAACCCTGCTGCCTGATCCAAAGGAGTACCGGTCCATCGTTGGTGCTCTTCAGTATCTCACCTGGACTCAGCCAGATTTATCCTTTGCTGTGAACCAAGTCTGTCAGTTTCTTCACTGTCCTCGTGACACTCATTTTCAGGCTGTTAAACGCATTCTTCGGTTTCTCAAAGGCACTATTGATCAAGGCATCTGGTTCAAAAAGGGATCTCTGCAGCTCACCGCTTTTTCCGATGCGGATTGGGCTGGCTGTGTTTTTGATCGTCGCTCTACTTCTGGCTATTGTATCTACTTCGGTTCCAATCTTATCAGTTGGAGTGCTAAAAAGCAGCCAACTGTTGCCCGTTCTTCCACTGAGGCCGAATATCGCTCTCTTGCTCTTACTGCTGCAGAACTTACATGGATCTGCAAAATTTTCAATGACATTACTTTCCCTCTTTCTCATCCCCCTATCCTGTGGTGTGACAATGTTTCTGCAATTTCTTTGGCTTCCAATCCTGTCTTTCATGCGCGCACTAAGCATGTGGAGATCGATTATCATTACATTCGGGAGCTTGTTCTTGCAGGTTTGGTCAAGGTGCTCTATGTCCCCACTGAACACCAGGTTGCAGATATTCATACTAAGTCCTTACCCAAGGCACGATTTCATTTCCTTCAATCCAAGCTTTCTCTGGGTTCTCCTCCGATTAGCTTGAGGGGGTGTAAAGGGATAAGTAGTCATAGCTAACAGCTTGTACAGCTGTCATTTATAGATGTAACAGTTTTGTAACTAATCTCTGTATTAGAGACCTAATTATGTGTAATTAGGTACTAAGCTTTGTTAGAGAACTGTATATATATTGAGTTGTAATTCTTACACATTAAGTAATGAAATACAAAGAGTCAGTTTCTTATAGGTGGGGAGGATTCAACAGAAGAAAGGGGAAAATTGAAATTATTGGGATAAATTTTCACACTATTTTGTGAGCAACCCTCCATGTTTTCAAAGTGCCTTCTCAAATCCATTTCTTCGCTCTGTTTTGGGATAGATCAGTGAGTTTGGATCGACCTTGTGGTTGTGGTGGGTCGAAATTGCTTTATACAACTTAGTTTTAATGGTGGTTGTGTGCTCCTCGGCTGTTTTAGTGGCTGAGACGTCTTTAATTACTAGATTCGAGTCAATCCATCTTGCTTGAGCCATGACTGTTGTAGACCTATCTTCATCTAAGGATGGTCATGGACTTATGTCCAATATCTGTGGCTGAATCGTCTTCCATGGCTAGATTAGTAACGAATGCAACGGATTCGGTGATATTGCGAATGGTGCCCTTTTTTGTCGTTGTGGAGTTAAGTTGACAGCTTATTTGTGTTTTGTGTGTATTTGTGCTACCTACCGGTTTGTGTGGCCTCGTTTTTTAGCAGTGGATCTGTGTGTTCCTCAGTTTTGAATCTGCCACCTTTAATTTATTGTGGCAAATCTGTATAGTTGGTTGTTGTGTGTTCTTTATTTATTGTAGTTGTCATGTAAGAGATTTATTATGTTTGCTTGTTGTGTGCTTATTCTCTTCAGTTCAATGTTGACACCCTTCTTGTAATTGTGCCTCTCTTATTAATGAATTAAGCTATTTCTTCGGCTAAAAAAGAATAAAGGGCCAAGAGAGGAGCTTTATTCGGCTTGCCAGCCTGATGTCTTTTTAGCTAAATAATGATCTTGTAGGCTCAATAGTATTATAACCCAGCGATCGGTTAGAAGATGTGTTTTTGAGCAAATTAAGTCTTTTTTTAGCTTTTTAACTGTCTCCTTGGAGATGACTAAAGAATTGTGTATATCAATTTTGACATTTTATTTCTTAGTTACTTTTAATTTTACCAAATATCGTGCTGGGATAAAATTACATTTCCATCCCCTTGGGAGAACATAGGATTGAATCTTTAACCCACACCCAGCTTGTTCTATATCTCAGCCCCGTCTCTTCCCGCCCTAGCCGAACTCACGTGGAAAATCTACTACTGCCATTAGATTTAGATTTAAGGAAAACTCCCTAGATTTAGTGTAAAAATCTACTACTGCCATTACATCTAGGAACACTCCCTAGATTTACATGGACTTTTCGTTAAAACTCCCTAGATTTAGATTTAAAGAAAACTAATAAAAAAAACTTGAAAACTTTAAGTTTTAATGATAAGGACAAAATAAAGGATAAAGTGAACAATACCATGATTGACTTTTTAGTGTAAAAATATAGTTTTTCGTTAAAATAAACAATACCCTTCGATTTATTCCGACACGATATACATAAACAATGTTCAGCAATTCATTTGACGACACCAAACCACGATCTTTGCGCACACCTTTCTCAATAATTCATGAAGCTGCGCTAACGCATCAAATAATAAACCTAACAAGCCATGAAGGTTGCTTCACTCGAGCAAAAGGATTAGCAAACAGAAACATCGACTAAGAAACTTTCAACACTTCATTAAAACAGACTAGAATCAAAATCAAACACAATTCTTCGCTCGAAAAAAGAATCCGACCAGATCATTCATGTGTATCAGAATTCACCTGAATGAGACAGAATACGATATGTTATGAATTTCACCGTAGGCCCTTTTACTTTTTGCCTGCTTTTTTTCCTGGTTTCACTGGTCTTACTGGTGCAGTAGTTTTAGCCTGAACTCTTCGTTTCCGTGTCATTGCAAACTCTCCAAATTTATGACCAACCTTCTCTTCGGTGATCTTGCAGCGAATATGATTTTTTCCATTATAGATACGGACTGTAGTACCCACGAATTCTGGCAAAATAGTAGATCTGCGTGACCAAATTTTCTTATTGTTAAGAAGATCTTTGTTGTTCTTCATTTTCATCAGGAATGCATCCACAAAAGCACCATCGTAAAAATGAGATCTGCTCAGAAGCCAAATCCAACAAAATTACAAATACATTATGTCAGAAAAGAGGAAAAATTCCCAATAAAAATGTAAAAGCAGATACGCAAACACGACCATGGTGACTGCATAGTAGCCAAAAAGGACACAAAAATGAAACATAAACCATGGTGAAATATATTCATGGCGAAAAAAAAAGAGCAACATTGTAAAAGAAACATACTCTTGCTTGGCTTGGGTACTGTAACCTGCTTTGTCCAGTCCATACATTCCTGCAACCACCGGCTTTCCGGAGTCCAGCTATACCAAATGGTCCAAACCAAACAGCACCAACAAGCCATCACATACCACTGTTAGGGCTGCGCAATGGCATCAAATCCATAAACATATACACAAGAAACAAGGTAGTGTTACCTTGGTAGAGGACTCGGAGAAGAGTTTGCCAACTAGGCCACGATTGAGGGTTGCAATTAGACGCCTTGCCATCTTCAACTGTGTTCCGTGACTACAGAGGTTAGAACAGTTGGGGTTTGTCTCTGATATGAGCTACAAAATAATATCTGGGAACTGAAGGAAGAGCACATCAACTTTCTTTTCATTAGACACAGAACAGAAGAATAAGAGCAGCGCACTACGAATCAATGTGCACGGGACCAGATTAAAAAGAGCACACGGATTCCTCCACAAATAACAGCGGCTCGCACCCTTCAATTCATCAACTTTCACTATTTTTGAACAAATCAATAAAATGTGACATTCAAGCTACTTTACTTTGCTTATGATGCACTTATCGACATCTAGTCAAAGCCGGAACAATTACTTAAAACACACCGAAAACTCGTTAAATTTATAAAACAGAGGCACAATGCTTGAACAGAAAGGGATAATAGTTAATACAAAATTATCAAATAATTGAATCCTACAAGGCAACTCGAAAAATCTCATAGAAAAGCAAGGCACTTGCGAAAAATCTCATAGAAAAGCAAGGCACTTGCGAAAAATCTCATAGGCGGCGATGGTTGTTCAATTGGGTATACCTGGGGTTTGTGTTGGTGGTTCGATTGGGTTCGAACTGGGTGTTGATGGTTGTTCGAGTGGAGGTCTAACGGTGGTGGCCGTCTGGCAGTTGTGATTTAGTGGCGGAGGTAGTTGCAGGTGAATCACAAATGAAAATTGCGACCCGAAATACAGAATTATTAGCAACTATCACAGGATTATTTATTTATTTCATCTGGTACCCAAATGAAAATTCCGAAAATAACAATTGCGGAAATCCACATGCATTCGAAATCAAAAGAAAACGTCAGAAATAGCAAAACCCCACATGCGAATTTGTACCAAAAAACAGAGAAAATGATAAAGGGAGATGGAGGTTTACTTACCCGTCTCTCTGCGTGTTGGAGATGCGAGCAAGATGTGGGAGACAGCGAGAAAGCGAGCTAGCGAGCGAGAAGACAGAAAGAGAAATGGGCCTTGTATGGGGTGTGTTCGGGTTTGGGGTTTTAAATTGTCAAATTGTCAAGCATTAGAAGTGACTGCAACTTGCATATTTGTAATACAATCATCTTACGATCATATATAATTCATATATGGATATATATTTCATACAATAATTATATGTTATTAGTATTACGATCTAGTGGTATTTGTTTTTTTACTGTAAGTGAGAGGAATAATTCATTGTGAGAAGTAGTACTCTTCCCCACCCTCTTAGACTATCTTCAACTCTTAGGTTAAAACCCAAAAAATTTAGAAGAATGAATTTAGATTATCCTAATTTAATTTTATGAGCATTTTAACTTAAAAATATTTAGATTCCGATAAATATTAAAAAAATCACTAAACGGATATTATGAAACTCGTTAAACACTATGAAAGAATATGAAACACAAGAAAGATTCTTTTTTTAATTATTTTAGGCGTTGGATTTAAATTTGGACCGCTATATCTTTTTTTTTACCGTTAGATTTGATCATATTAGATCTTAATTGTTGGATTCAATGAACTTATATAAATATAAAACTGAAAAAAATCCACATATATAGTGAACCAACCCACTAACTCGGAGGGAATTATGGGCTAAATTTATCCCAAAAATGAGTTTCAGGATAAAACTCAAATTTAGCCCAAGGGTTGGAGTAACTTGGGGTAGGTTTAAAACTTAAAATTTAAGTTTTACTCCAAGAGTTGGAGTAGGTCTTAGTGTAGTATTGTAGTCAAAACACAAATAATTATTCCATAAAATCATATTCTTCCCCTCTTAAACTATCTCCAGCCCTTGGTTAAAACCTAAGATTTTTAGCCCAGAAAATTTAGGTTTTAACTCAGAAACAACTCTTCTCCTCCAACCCTTCTGGTTAAAATTTTAAACCCAATTATTAAACAATGAATTTAGGCTAATTTATTTTAAATTAACATAAAAAAAATTATGTAGACCATCCTAAATTAATTTTATGAACATTTTAACCTAAAAATATTTAAATTCTGATAAATATTGAAAAATCACTAAACCGACACATGAAACTCATGAAACACTACGGAAAAATTTGCAAATGACCAATTACGACCTCTAATATGATCTTTTGCCATCTTGAAATTTTAGAAATGGTTTTGGAAGATGATTGAAAGAAAAATTGGAACAATTGTAGGAGAAAAGTGAGTTTTGTGTGGATGTTTGAACAAATACTTAGGTATTTATACAGTTTTGGGTGAAGTTTGAGTTAAATAATTTTAGCCACTAGATTTAAATTTGGGCCCTTAGAACTTTCTTTTTGTACCATTAGATTTGATCATATTCGATCTCAGCAGTTGGATTTAATAAATTATAAATATAAAACTAAAAAAAAAAAAAAGAAATTTATACTTAGGCCATTGGATCAACCAACACTCCATTTGAATTATGGCCATAGGATCAGAAAAAAAATAATCGTTAGGCTCATTAATGCACTATACAAGCGGGAAACAAGCCCACGTGAGTGGAGTCCGACCACTCTAGTGGTTGGCGAGTGCCAGTATGTGCGTGAGTGGGCCTGGGCGAATGGATTTCACCTCTGGTTTTCCACTCTCACATGTGGGGCACACCACTAACCCAGTCCACTTTTCTGGCTGGTATTTGGTCCAATTTTAGCTTCTAACTTATAACCCCAAATTGGCCCAAAGGTTGGAAGGAAATTTGGGAAGAGGAGGGGGGTGGGGAGAGGGGAGAGAATAAAAGGTAAATCTTAAGACTTACTCCAAGGGTTGGAGTTAGTCTCATAATTTTACCTTGAAATTATCGACAGTGTGAAATACTCCTGCAAGAAGTAACACAAATTCTTTCTTGCAACTATGCCCGTTTGGGGTTTGATTATTTGGGGTTAAGACAAGCTCTGGTGGCAAAAAGCTAAATTAAAGTGCAACTCCAAAAGCCAGCTATTGAGCTGATTTTCAAACTGATTTTGTGGCAAACAAATATGGGACATGCTACGTATTATAGAAATTTTAATGAAGTAAAGTTGACGTCACCGGTCAACTAAATGCTAGCCGCATTGTGAAATCTTGTTCTTGGATTTCACTGTTATAATCTACATATTTGTATTATTGAGATTTTATATTATTTTTTGAGAATTTATCCTCATTTATTTGAATTTAGATTTTAATTAAACTAGTTACGAAGTTTGAAGTTTGGAAATTAATTATCTAAAATCCGTAGACCTTTCGAGGTCACAATTTATATTTTCGAATAGAGCTCGATCTCACGAACGTGTAAGCGTAAACCATTCGTGAAATGGAGTTATAACGAAGGAGTTATTAACGAACAAAGTTAGGGTTAAAATGGTAATTTTGTTCCATTTGCTGGAAGGCTCTAGAAAAATTGGGAGCTTTCCCGTCACTTGTAAGACATGTGGAAGGCTGTGACTGGATGATTCAGGGCGCAGCGGATAGGAACAAAATAGAACGAAAAATAGGATTGATAGGTAGGGTCCACTATCTCCTAGTGCGAGAAGAGGCCTGAAAACCTTATAAACTTTGGTTCTAGTACCAGCCTATAACGTAGACACTAGAAAGAACAAAGCAACAGACTCTTAAACAAGAGAAAGGCATAAATATGAGATACAAATCTCTCTAAATATTTCATTCACCAACAAAAACGTCCAACTTTTCATTTTACATAAAGAAATGGTTTTTATAACCATTTTGTAACTTACATTTAGAAATTAAAAAGGCAATAAAGAACAAAGTAGAACAATCTCACAAAGAGAAAGGCACAAAACTGAAACAGAGGAACACCCTGAGTATTTTCATTAATCAACAACGTCCAACTTCTTCATCCTACAGAAAGAGATGGTTTTTATAACCATTTGGTAACTTACATTCATAAATTGAAAGACAATATGATTAAATTGACATAAAACTGAATTACAGTCACATAAAATTGAAAATTACATAACTAAAGTAATGATATCAGCCATGAAACGTCCTGGAAGTAAATTGATCAGCCAATATGTATTAAACCACCATTTTTATTCCAACACATAAATCCGTCTTCCAATAATTTATTGTGCTCCATGCCAAATGAATCTTTTATTTCCCATCCTGCATCACTGGAGAAGGAAAAACACGCAACCAATGAAAGCAGGAGAGAGGAAGAGAAGGGACCAATAAGGGAGGAGGAAAGGAGAGAAAGGAGGGGAGGAGAGAATCAGCAAACCAAGGGGAATTTTTCCCTAAACCTGACCCGGTTTTGACCCGACACCCTGCAAGATTTTCCAACGCTGATTTTGGCCTTTTCCCGGCGAATCGATTGTCACCACCACCTGCACTCGACTCCACGACCTTCCCTCTACCAAGTATACCCCAAAATTTGGAGAATTTGGTCTTGATTTGGGTGAAACCCGGCAAGTTCTTGGCGGTAATTCATCATTTCTGCAACTGCCACCTTCAACCACCACCCATAATCGACTCCCCTTGAGGCCTAGAACAAAACCCGAACAACAATAGGTATGGCAGAGCACCGGAGGTGACGGATCGAAGCCACCCATTTTTAGGGTTTTCGGCGGGTTCGAGGGAAATTGGAGCTTTTCCCGGCCAAATTGGACTTGGCCACAAGTATATAACTTGCTCTATTCATCGAGATCTACAGTTATGTGAAATTTGGTAATTTTTGAAAATAGTTGAATTTTCCAGCGAGTAGGGTCGGCCGGCTGCCGCGTATGGCGGCGCGTGGGCTGAGACCCCACTTGCCCTTCCTAGGATAATTTGGATACCCCAATTCTATATGTGATGTACGATTGATGAAATCTCGTCGTTTGAACATAGTTTTGTTAGAGACTGCCACTTGGTCAACATATAAATCGATGATTCGACCGTTAGATCGTCATCAAACTTTAATACATTATAGAACATAATATTTGAGGATAGTTGAAATAACGGATCGAAAATCCGACATACAGATATTCCCGAATTGGATTTCTAAGTTTGTAAAACTAATTGTTGACCACCACTTGAATTTGAGATTGGCGGAGATCCGACTGTTGGATCGTGATGAGATTTTAGTATGTTGTTCTATGAGCACAATGAGGACCTTAGGAAGTTACAGATCTGAAATCCAATGTGCAGATCTTTCAGATCGAATTACGGAGGGTTGTGGACCCTACCGTTGACTTTTAGTCAACATGTCTCGAAATGTTCTAAATACTAAAATTAGTACTACGGGAGACTTAAGTGAAGTCTAGTGGGCCTACTATGGTTAGAGAGTGACTTGAATATATGTGATATAGTTATTACCTTGATTTCTTATATTATTATCATTTGTGAATATGAATTGGTTTTATAAATGTGATTTCTATTTAAATGTGATTTTTATATATATTTAGCCATTGACCTATGTTTATTAAACATGATTTGGCTTGTGTACTGATGATATTTGTGAAATGTGGGCATATTTGAGATGTGGTTTGATTTGCATGATTGGTATAATGTGATGAAATGTGAGGGCTAGTAGTGGACCCCATTGCCATGTGGTTTGTTGCTTAGAAACTTGTTTCATATTCCATTTCATTATTTCATTTCTCGATTCGTTGACCGTTATAATTTAATACTTGTGCTTTGTTTCATTTCGTTGAGCCATTGTAAATTGAGCACTTGATTCATGATTTGTTTCTTTGAGTCGTTGATATGTTCCTTAGCCCTCCGCTTGGTTCTGTTAAGTGATCCAGAACTGAGTATATGTTGGGGTTCCATTGAGTGGTCTGGTTCCTTACTCCGTTTGGATTCTGTTGAGTGGTCCGAAATCTCCTGTGATCCACGATTTCGTTGAGTGGTCCGGAATCGTACCCTGCTTTGGATTTCTTTAAGTGGTCTGATAACCATTATACTCCGTGATTCTGTTGAGTGGTCCGAAATCATATCCACTCGGATTCAGTTGAGAGGTCTGGAATCCCTTCTACTCCGCGATTTCGTTGAGTGGTTCGGAATTGTATCCTAATTTGGATTCTGTTGAGTGGTTCGGAATCCCCTTTGGTGTCTTGGTTCCGTTAAGTGGTCCGAAACCCGATGTTGATGGATTTCGTTGAGTGGTCCGAAATCGCATTATTTGACTTGTTGGTTCCTTAGATTCGATTTCAGCTTCAGAGATGTAGGCTTCAACTGAACTGTGTCATGTGTCGCTCTAGCCTGCATTTTGGTGTATTGTATGAGTTATTGATTGATGTGATTATTGCAAGGTTCTAAAAAACGCTAGACGCTAGCCGGTAGCCGGGTAGCGGTCTAGCGCCTAGCGCCTACGCGAGGTCTAAGCGGGCACCTAGGCGGCCTAAGCGGATTTAGATAAATTTCTTATATATCTTGTAAATAAGTGCATATTGATACTTACAAAAAATTAAACTTGTATGAAATCCATGGATAAGATAATAAAAGAATAATAAAATGCAAAAAGGGTATCCAACAAGTCCAAAATTTGAAAACACCTTAAGCATATATGCCATATAACCATAGTGAGGAGTATTGTAGGATGACACATGTACAATAAGTTCACAATTTAAAACCACATAAAATGCAAAATAGGAGGAAAATAAGGAAATATAGTAATGTAGATAGGATTATTTTTTTTAAATTTCAAAAAAAAAAAAAAAAAAAGAAAAAAAAAAACCAACTAGCTGCCTAACATCGCCAAGCCCGCCTAGAGCCCAGCCGATTTTTGCAATCGATTTGCAAGAAAACGCCTCGAGTCACCACCGCTCAGCGCCTAGGTGCCGCCTAGGCCATTTTTTAGAACATTGGATTATTGGATGGTGTTGGAATGCTTATGTGTGGGTGAATGGCAAGATGACTAGAGAATATTGTTGTGCTTTGTTGAATGTTCCTTGAGGTGCTTCAAGCTTGAATTGTGGTATTATGTTGAGACGTAGTGAGATATGCAATGAATGTTCGAGTGTAGTGAATAGTGAACTAAGAATGGCTTGATTCCTGTTTAGGGTATGTAAGCAGTCTAACGAGGAGGTTAGATGCAGCCATAAAGCATACGAAAATTACTACGCAATTCGAATCTTGATTTGTGCTTTGCCATATCCCAGGGACGGAGTATGTTAGAGATATGGGTATTTGGTGACGTCACGTGTCGATTCTAGACGTATCTTATAACTTCTTCATCTTCATCAACAACAAAAGGGAAAGAATTTTCATTGGAAATCAGAAGAGCGATGATAATTTGGACTCCGTTTACTTACCACATACACAAGTGAATCGGAGTTTTCATGCTCATCGCAACCAAAATTCACAACGGGAAAGGTGGAACGAATGCTAGGTTAGAATCCAATACTGGTCAGCCAATGTAGTCCAAATAACTAATCTTATCTCACATTCTTTAGTTATGACATTCGTAACAAGCACCTAGCATTGCTGCAACTTATCAGAGCAATTTTTGTGAACTTTCTTTAAAACAATTAGCGTCCAAATTACTAACTTAGGCAATCAAAAGGTTAATGATCCGTAAAATAGATATATCATCAATTCAAGAGCATTATAACTCAATTCTAACATCTTAATATAACTTTATAACATTTATAACAAACAGAAGAACACAGCATAGAGAAAAAATATTGAGCGAAAAATAAAATAGCAGGAACCTATAAAGATCTTAAATCACAACTCAACTGCATGTGCAGAACTATAATTTTGCCCCATAAGACGGATAAAACAGAGAGGGCCTTACTGCTGAGCACACTGCACCCGTGGCATTGACTCTTCATCATCTTCATCATCTTCATCATATGCCTCCCGATACTGCTGTCTTGGTTTACGCCTCATCTCATCCTCAATGTTGACATCATGCAAGGTGGTTTCCTCACACTTATCCAGCTCCATGTCAGTCAACTTCTTGCTATGCCTGGGGTCTAGTACTGTCTGCAACTTTTGGGATTGATGAGGAGGAAGAATCCCAGAGTCTGGAAACTCTACATTGAAGTGGATGTAAAGCTTGCCCTTTATGAATGGCCTCTGGTGATGAGGCATGCCCTCATCATTGATTGCTTTTGATTGACCTGCATTGGAATAAAAGTTAGATGATCCGTAATGGACAAATTTGAAGCAATGAATATCGAAGCAATGAAAATTACCAGGCTTGATGACTTCTCCGGGATTTGATTTGACAAGTAGCTGCCTACCATCAAGATGGGTCAATGCAAACTGGAATCCACAAAGAGCCTCAGTTAAATTGAGAGTGCGCTCTACGTAAAGATCATCAAACTTTCGCTTGAACTTGGCGTGCTCCTTGAGTTGCAATACAAAAACAATGTCTCCAGTAATTGTATCAGGCTGCAAACAATAAGCAACAATTAATACACAAAAATTTCATTAAAGACAAAACTTTCAAAGGCACATTGGAAATATATGGCAGGAAATTAAAATGGTCAAAGACATAATGCTGCCCTTTCAAAAGACGAGGCTTTCATAAGAACAATGAAAGTTAATGACAACATATTAGACTGGTCAAAGACATAATGCTGCCACCTCTTGAAATAGGAAAGAGATCCTCTCCGGATCTCTTCCACCAAGGCCACCGGATCAAGTGGTCCGGGCCGTTGAAATTTCATCGAATGGCCAAAAATTATTATAGCTTTTAAGGGAAATAGGTGGGCCGTTGGATGAAATTTCAAAGGCCCGGATCACTTGATCCGGTGGCCTTGGTGGAAGAGATCTGGAGAAGATCTCTTTCCCTTGCAATAATGATGAAAACCTAACTTACAGCTTCATCAGCCTGTCCCTCGAACAAAATTTTCTGACCGTGCTCCATCCCTTTCTCCACGTGCACATCCATCACCTTCTTTTCTTGAGTAATCTTCTTACCTTTGCATGGTGGGCATTTATCTCTCTCACTGATGACTTCACCTGTAACAATGACAGATGTTTATAATAAGACGAAACCCATTATGCTGAAGTGAGATATGCGAAGCATGCTTTTTAGTTTTAGTACCGGAGCCTTGGCATTCAGGGCAGATATGTTGCATCTGTTGAATCATGCCCAATCCAATTGACCGTGTTGTAATCTTTATTCCAGTACCATGGCATCCATAACATCTCCCTGAGTTTCCGCTCTTCGAGCCTTTCCTGGAAACCAAGGGAAGCAGTTTAACTACCCTAGTCATCCCAAAATCCTACACAGAGAACTATTTTATCCCCAGTACTAGCAGTATCTGTTGTTATTGATAAAGGAAAGGCAACTTCGCATATCTAACCGCGAGACATAGCCAAAGTACCTTACTTATCCTATAAAATGTTGGCAACTACTGTCCAGTGAAATGCCACATTTTTTTCGTTTAACCACTGGTTCTGTCTATGCTAGCATCCTGTGTGCAATTGGGAACAGAGATTGCACAAGATGTAACAAAATGTGAGACCGTCATATTCTTTAAATATAAGAACAGCTGGAAGTTGAGAACTTAACAACCAAATCTCCCCTCCCCCACCGAAAGGAAAGGAAAAAAATGAAAGAAAATTGCTTCTTGTGGGTAGGAATCAGTTTGAAGCAAAAAAGATAGTAAAGAACACCACGCGATTTTGGTTAAGCCACTGCCTCAAACTAAAAACAGAAAAAACGAGTGACAAATAGAGGCATACCCTTTACATTTTGTACACAAAATATTCCGAGAAAGAGAGAGTTTTTTTGTTGTGCCATTATACAAGTCCTCCAAAGAAACCTTTAAGGTATGCACCACATCTTCACCTTGCTTCTGCCTTCTTACATGTGAACGATAGCCTGCAAGATCAGATCATCCAGAAGGCAGTAATCAGCACAGAACATTTCAACAATAAAATAACAAAAAACCAAATGTAAAAGGTCAATGAGCAGAAATCAGCGGCTAGCACTCACGGGGATTGAGAAACGTTTCAAATAAATCAAATGGATTATGCGAGGTACTACCACTTCCCGCTCCCTCCTTAAGACCATCTTCACCGTATTCGTCATAGATTTCTCTCTTTTCTGGATCACTGAGAACTTCATAAGCTTGACCTAATTCCTTGAACTGGTTCACAACCCAGCAGACTAAGGTAAAATTGAAGAGAAATAATTACAGTAAAAGGAATATCACAAGTTCAAGAGCCATGTCAATGGCATAAAAAGCAAAGCCAGTAATTATATAGAAAATATTGCTTACATATGTGATCACTTGAATGTAACATTATTAAAATCATACACTGCAAAACTAATGGAACAGAAGACTGAGAGTGCATAAGTTCATAATCAGAGCAACTCTACTGACATAATAAGTTTTTAAAGCTTTGATCTCAACAAACACATCAAAAACTTTTAGATATGATAATGAGTCAAAAGAAATCGTTCAAAAATTTATCGCAACAATGTGTCCATCCCAGACACTAGTAAACAATTTTCAAGGAGGGTGGCTAATGATTGCTCATTAAAAAGAAGGTAATGGAGCACCGTTTTCCAAAAAAAAGGCTTTGAGTAAATGTCGTCTAATTTTTTAAGGCTTTCGCTATATCACATCCATTTACAAACATTTCAAAATGTCAAGCCTTGTGTACCTGACACAAATCCCATGAAAGTGGTCAAGGGCATAATTTAGTACCACAGAACGGACACTTAATAGGGCACTTTTAGTTCCACAAACAGTATCCAATAATGCCTCCGCATGGAAATATGTCACATGTACATGTTGCATAAAATAAAGAAAGAAGAAGTGTTTTGACCCACCTTCTCAGGATCTCCACCTTTGTCTGGATGATTCTTGATAGCAGCCTTCTTATATGCCTTCTTGAGCTCGTCTGCACTTGCACTTTTAGGCACACCAAGAACCCCATAATATTTGGTGTTATCACTCTTCCTTGCAGCATGGCCAAAGCCGCCAAACATGATTGAAGCACTTAAATACTGCAGCTACAGCAGTAGGAGAAAATTTGAGAATTAAAACTCCACAAAATATACAAGTATCAACTCAAAATTGGGAATTATAGTATGTACAGGAATTCAGAATAAGTAGCTGAAAATGGTACCAACTAGATGGAACAAATCAAAGAATATAGATAGCCAGACATGCATACTATTAGAGATGTGCATAGAAACGCCAGATGTATATGGGATGAGAAAAAAAGTAACTCCAAAACATAAATACATGCACGGAGAAGCTTGTACTGAAACACAAGTAAAAAGTAAATGCTGATTGCAGGTCCACAACTCAGCCAGAATACAGGCAAGTCCATTTCCCAGTCAAAAACAAATTTACACTCACCCCTACCTCCCAACGGTCACCGTACTAAATTTTGGAGCTTCAGTCACCAATATCATAATTCATAAAGCTCAGTCACTTGCACAATCTCAAAGTTTGCTTTTACTAAATCAAATAATAAAGCAGTTCAAAAACACTTGAATGTGCATCCAGCTCCATGATGGAAAAAATTTAAACACCACCTTGTTGCATCCCTTTTTTATGTCCTGTATTTCCACTTGAAGTTTCTAGCAAAAACTCTTGACCCACTACCCATTTAGTGAATCTGCTACTGAATATACAAGGTTTATTATTTTGCCTAAAAAGCAGTTTCGATATTTTTATTACGTATCTATAAAACAATACTAGAAATTAGAAGATAACTCTCTACAGCCCAATGAACAAGTACACCCTCAAGAATTAATATCAAGCACCAGGAGGCTTCATACAAGTGTTATTGTTTAAACCTCGCTTATGAAATAAACTGTCCTTGACTAAAGTATTGAGGTGTGCGAGACAATGGTGATTTGGTCAAGTTATAGACGCTAGTCACACTACATATAAGCTATAGCTCAATACTTGATTAAGTTCACCCTTAACCAATTATTTTCAAAATCTAACCTATAAATAACAACTTGATTGTTCTCCCAATTACCTGATAAAAACACATCTTCGACATACTTTCGAAGCTGTGAGTTATTAAATTCCACTGTAAACCACTCCGATGAACTCTTTTTGCACCAAATTAACTAACTAGATTAACATCATAACTTCACCAAAATCCACCTATAAAAATGCAGCCCAGAAGGACCCAATAATAAATTGATAATCAAGAACCCGATAACCGATTATCCTCAAGCAACAGAAAAAGCATAAATCCTATACCAAATTAGAGTTCTACACAACCGTAATTGGACTTTGAATAATCTTAAATATATATATATATATATATATATATCAAAACTTTAATAACTCTCATATGCAATTGATCATCTTGCATAAAATTTTAAATATAAATTAAATTAAATTACCACAAAATTAAAATACCAACTACATGTGAATCTACTAAGTCAAATTCAGTAAAAAAAAAAAGTGAAAAAAATTAACTTCAGCAACTCAGATCAAGGAGCAATGAGAAAATCTATAAAATTTACAGAAAATTGAGAGAGGGAGAGAGATACCTTCAGCTAGGTTTAGATTTTAGAGAGAGAAAGTTTCAGTCTTTGAGGAGCAAAGAGAGAAGAGAGAGCAGGGTTCCCTCTTCACAAAGGATTAATACTATCGTTGACGACTATAAGCGTGGGGGAGGGGAAATTACTATTTCCACACTTGGATGTTTCTTGCTAGTAGCCAAAATGTGGCTGGAAATAGCATTTCCATCGAGAAAGGGAAAGGGCGCCGGGAAGTAGTTTAAGAGCAGCTCCAGCGGAGCCTTTTGCCCGATGGACCGGCGACTTTGAAGACCCAATAGCCCAGCAACCTTCTCCAGCCCAGAGGGCGATTGGGCGCTGGGGTGGGGGCCGAGTGAGAGGCACTTGGCCGGCTCAAATTGGTGTTCCAAGAGCCCGAGACTGATGTCAGCCACGTTTTAAAATTAATAAAAAATTAAAAAAATTAATAAAAAAGTAAAAATTAAAAAAATGTAAAACATTAATAAAAAAATCTGAAAATTAAATTTTTTTTAAAAAAATTGATTTAATTTTTCTATAAATATGTTATCATTATCTTCTAACTTACACCATAATTTTATATTTTCTCAGATACTTTGGGTTGTAATTCTTATTTAATGACACATGGCACAATGAGACCGATTAAAAATCCTATCCGAAATTAAAAATAAAATTATTTTTTATTTTTTATAAAATAAAAAATATTAATATTTTATTGCCTATTGCCATGGTTATTCAGTTTAGAGATGGAGATTCAAAAGGTAATTACTATTCATTAAAGACAGTTACTGTTTATTGAAGAGGATTGAATAGGAAGTTGCCCTAAGGGGCCTTCCTCACGTTGGAGTTGCTCTAAAGTTACTTGCAGGTCATGTGGTTGCTTTTCTGGTAGCAGATTGGCCCATGCGACAATGAGTTTCGCTAGGTTTAAGGACTAAGATGTTGGCAGATCTCAGCCGTTAATTTTGACCATCTGACGGCCGAGGATGGGGAGTCGGTGTTTCAGTTGTGTGAAAAGGGACAAGACAAACAATGCCTGGCCGCCATCAGTCTTGTCTTGGCCGTGTTTTGAGTTTGACTTCTCTGAGACGGCAAAGACGTCGTTTTGTTTTTGTTAATTTTTTTTAAGTTATTGGCCATTCAAATAACTTATGTTGCGTGCTTAACTTTTTGTGTTTAAAAAAAAAATACACTTGCGGTTAGGAGGAGTACTAATAACAACTGTTCTAAAAATCTCTGTTTAAGCACCGATTAATTTTTAGGCATTTAAAAATTAAGAATAGCAATTAGATATGCTTAAGTGCTTATCTAGTCTGCCTAAACCCACATGGGCATTGCTTAAGTCGTAATTGTCACATCCCGGCCCGGGGCGGATCACTTCCCGGGCCCGCTCCACCACCGTAGCACGATATTGTACGCTTTGGGCTTACCATTCCCTCACGATTTTGTTTTTGGGAACTCACGAGCAACTTCCCAGTGGGTCACCTATCATGGGATTGCTCTAGCCCCCTTCTCGCTTAACTTCGAAGTTCCTACGGAACCCGAAGCCAGTGAGCTCCCAAAAAGCCTCGTGCTAGGTAAGGATGAGAATATACATTTAAGGATCACTCCCCTGGGCGATGTGTCACAGTAACTCTTACTTAGATAGAAAATAAACAACTCTCATTTTGCAATTAATTTTTTTAACAAATTGTAAAAGATTTATTCAATACTTTGGTACACTTATTTCATTATATTCTGGTTCTCCATGTTTTCTTTATGTTATAATATTTTCTAATCTATATGTTATTCAATATTTCAATTTATATGTTCCAATACAAATTATGTATTTTTTAAGTATAAACATGCATTTATTTGTACGATATATAACAAGTTTACCTAAATCCTCCTAGTGCCTACCGTCTTTTAGAACCTTACTAATAACAACGTCTTTTTTAAATACAAAAAAATTAGATGCAAAATTTAAATAATAAAAGCATAAAAATAATATTTTTAACTACTTGAAATACAAACACTTCTTAGAAGCCACAAATCACAACCTCCCCATCGAAAGGATTATTCTTTTTTCTTGGTTCTATAATGACAAAAATACAAGCTACTCAATGAGAACAAAATTAGTGTATAGTTCAGATGCAAATAACTTTTAACTCTATGTTTACGCAGCGAGTGCACATATAGAGTGAGTTGTTTTTGGCATGGCTGATTGACGTGGAAGTTTTGCCAAATACTCATACTCTCCTTATTATTTCATATAAAACAAGGCCTCAATTTATTTGCCTGCACAGGGTCTTCGAAATCAATGGATTGGCCCTGACATTACTTGTACAATGTTGGAAACTCTTCAACCCAGTGAACGCGATTGGTCTATGAGAAATGTGTGAAAACTAAGAAGTTAACCTAAAATTTTAGTTAAGAAAATTTAGGTTGTAATCTAGAAACAATTTTTCTCCTTTAATGGTTTGACTTAAAATTTTAGGCTGAAATTATTCAAGATTAAATTTTAGCCTTATTTTTTTGTTTAACTTAAAAAAAAAATTTATGTATCTTAATTTATTTTTATGAACATTTTAATTTAAAAATATTTAAATTCTAATAAATAATGAAAAATCATTAAACCTATCTCATTCTTACACATATGCACCACATGAAAGAACATGGAAAACCACACAACCTATTCTATTGTTAAACACAAATACATAGGTGGGTAGAAAGAAAAAAAAAAAAAGATGAAGAATAGTTTGACGAAAATGGATTTTTTAAAATGTTTGAACAAATACATATGTATTTATAGAGTTTCTGGATGAATTTTAATTTGAATAAATTTTTTAATTGTTTTTTTTTTAAGAAACGACGATATATTAATAATCCAATAGCTGTTACATCAAATCTTGGATAATGAGGTCATAAATAAGGTCAAAAGGATCCTCAAATCAAACTACCTCATTGCCAATTGAAATAGCAACCAAAGCTAATCTATAGGCTATCCCATTAAAAGGTTCAAGGGACATGCACAAACTGAGTTTAATCTTTGGTTTTAATTTTGGGTTGTTAGATGTTCTTTTCACCATTAAATTTGTTTATATTCAATCTCAACCTTGGATTTAATATATTTGTAAATTAGATTTTTTTAAAATAAAAATAAAAAGAAAAAGGAAAAATTGAATCTAGACCGTTGGTTGAACCAACTGTCCAACCACGTGGCCCAGATGATAAAAAAAAAAAAAAAAATAGTCGTTGGTCTTTCCGCAAGTGGCCGACAACATCAGCAACTGGGTCCAACCACTAATCTTGGCTTATTTTCTTGGGCCCAAGATTAAGTTTCAACCCAAAATTTCTTTTTAACCCAACGTATGGAAAAGTTTTGGGCGAGTTTAAAACTTAAAATTTAAACCAACCATTGATGTTGGTCTAGTGTTAATATATTTTTATTGTAAAAAATAAGACATATTTGAAAATTTTTACGTTCTATAGTAACCATTACTTGTTATGCATCAGAAATTTCTCGTTCTTTAATGAGTACGTTTTTCTGGTAAGATTTGTTTGACAATATTAGGCAACAAGTTAAACTCAAACCCATATACACTACCAAATATGAGGACCAATTACTTGCCTGCATCTTTGTATGGAGAATTCAACAAATATAATCGTTGGCTAATTTATAATATAGAAAAGCTTCATAATTTATGGAAAAACTTGAAAATTATGGAAAAGCTTTAACAGAGCCAAACTACAGAAATTGAATGTGTTCTTATCCAAGCCAACCCATAAGACTATAATAGGGTTTCTATAACTAGCAAGGCGAAAAAGGTTTTATATACAACTCATCATTAGAACTCATATGTCTTTAAAAAGTTGGGACTTGATTATACATTTTTAAGGATTTATTTTTTCTTAAATGCACATAACCAAGGACATTGAAAATAAGAAATTAGTTGACATGCATATATATAAGAAGTGAATTCAAAATAATAATTTTTTTTGTTGAGAAAAAAAATGCAATTTATTCATTAAAAAAAGTACGATGCAATTTATATTGTACATTCATTTTACCCGCGTTATACAAATTGGTACAAAAATCACACAAGTTCATAAGTGGAACTATAACGGAACTTACAGTACAACTAAATATTAACGACAATATGAAAAAAATAAAATAACGCTCATCAGAATCAGATAAAGCATATATATATATATATATATATATATATATATACACACACACACACACATATATACACACACATACATACACACACATACATACACACACACACACACACACACACAGATTTTGCCAACTAAACCAATGATCGTCAGTACTTCATGGAACGTACGTAAAAATTATATACATTATACGACATTCTTTTACTATATATAGTATTTTTTTATACATAAGATTAGGTCAATCAGGTCGTATTTCGTTGTATGAGAATGCAAAAACACAATAACAGTGCTAGATGGTACGGTGGCCATTGTTCCCTAATGCATGTGAGACCTTTATACTAGTACATGACTCTCTGCACGTACATACAATTCAGAAATGAAGAAGTAAACTTAATTCTAGAAAAATCCCATCATAATTAACAAAATGAAACACTAAGTACCCTTTCAAAGGAGTAGAATTCCATCAATCAGCAAAACTAGATACACATATCCCTCATTTCTGATGTATTTCTTTAAACATACACCTCTACACAACTCATGCTAGCCTGCCCTTAAAAGACTAAACATTCACTATTTCCATATAAACAAACCCTAGTTCTTGAGTATATAGTCATACATTTTATCCTCATCCTTCGTATATAGACATTCACCGCAACCTGTCTCCTTCCCATTTCCCTCCCAAAGAACCACAGCCACACATAGTCCCTCTCTCTCTTTCTCATTCATTACCCTTTCCATTAATATGGAATCAAAGGAGGCTGTCTGTTCCATTGGGGCTGAGGTTGAGTGCCAAGATATCACTCCTGATCCAAGGGTCGTCGTCCTAACGACATCCTCTGGAGAGGGAACAAGTGCTGGGGTGGTGAGAAATGATCAGACTGAGTTACCGGATCAAACGGATGCTCCACTCTGGAGCAACCTGAATCCATTCGCTGATGAATGGCACCCCAACATGGCACCTGAAGAAGATAGGTGCTGTTTCTTCACGTTTTCGAACGGGTACCCTCTCACTGAGAGGCAGATTATCAACTTTTTCACTGAGTAAGCATGTATTGTATTCTTCTTAATATTTGTCTTCTAAAGAATCATTTCATGTACAATCTTTTTCTTTTTTTTTCAATCATATACAATATTTTTTAATCTAGAAACATTTAATTAGTTTTATCTTTTTGTTTTGTCGGAAAATCTGATTTCTGTTTGTAACTCTAGTAGTTGTTCTTTATTTGTGTGGGAAACCATCTAGTGGTTGTTATACATACATTTATTTTATATGGGAATTTTGTGTAAGAAAATTTGATTCATGTTGTTTGTTGACCATGATGATTGTATTGATTTGTAAGTTTTTTAACAGCGATATCGTTCTTAAATTAATAGTTAGGGGACATAATCGGTGGAGATTTGACTCGCAGTAGAGTGCATAATTTTGTAATGAATGTTTACATATAATAAACCCGTATAATTTAATCCAGAGTTTTGTTTTTATTTTTTTTATTTTTTTAAAAGAAAAAGTTTGGTTTTTTTTTTTTTCGTTCATTGTTTGTCGAGTAGCTAGGTAGGAAAATTGTTTTATAGATTTATTTCAAAGGAATTTATAGAAATAATTCATGAGTTTCTTTTGTAAGAAAATATTCATTGTTTGTTGAGATGATAATTATAGTAGAAAGACCAACGTACGTAAATGAGGAAGATAATTAGCATTTCTTATCACGACACGTGTAAAAAAAATCATAGAATAATTCGTAGGTTATTGGTTTGAGTAGAAAATATCGGTTATCACTTGGCTCGCAAATTTGATATTATTTCGCAGGCAATATGGAGGATGGTGCGTTGAGAGGGTGTACATTCATCGGCCAGAGACGAGAGAAGAGAAGCCACCACTATTTGGAAGGATTGTGTTCCGTTCAGTTCTGATGATGGAGATAGTTCTTGGTGGGGAAGAAGAAGTTAAGTTTAGGATCGACCGAAGGCCCCTTTGGTGCAAGAGGTTTGACAAGGAGAGGGTTCGCCGTCCAATTTACAATTAGTTAACATCTTTAATTAATTTCCAAACTTTCATATATGCATTGCATGAGTACTCATTGACTAGTTTATTGCGATGAATGACGGCATTCATCAGTTAGTTTCTTTATGTGTGGTATTTTGGCGATGCCAAAACTGCAGTAATATTTTCAAGAATTGCGGGTTTTAGACTTGGTTTTAATATGAATGCTAGATATATTGTGGTGTTTGCTTTCAGAAAATATTGATATTTGACAGATTAACTTTCAATTGTTGTGTGGATATATAGTGCAGTAATATATATTACACAATTGTAGGTGATATGGATTCGGAAGAACGCGCTCACGTTAACCAAACCACATAATAAACGCATACACGAGAGATGGGCACTCTCTTTGCTCGAAGAGTAACAAATAATAGGCATTGTAACCAAAATAGTTCATGAGAATTGCATAACTCATCACTTTGGTCCCTGATATTTGAAATCAATAGAAGTGATCCCTGAGTTTGTTCATCATCAATCAATTTGGTAATTTCTTGAAAAATCTGCATTAAATAAAGATAAAATGACAAAAGCACCCTTAATTTTTGTCAAATCATTTTGACCCATTATTTGTTAAATTGAATGTATTTTTGTCATCTGGTCCTTAATTTTTCAAGAAATGATCAAAATGATTGATGATAGACAAACTCAATTATCACTTCTATTGATTTCAAATCTCAGGGACCAAAGTGATGAACTGTGCAAATATCAGGGACTATTTTGGCTAAAAAGCCTAAATAACAAGCTTATTCATTGAAATACCTCGTGAAACTGCCATTTAGTCTCAATTTTTTACCTCCTGAAATTAGTTTTGTCTCACTTTCTCCTGCAAAACAGATATTTTCAATTCTTTTGGTCCCACTTTACCCCATTTTATTAAAGAATTGTTAAAATTAAGGGTATTTTAGACATTTTACTGTTTGCAAATCTATTTACCTCTAACCTACACACTAAACCAATCACTAAACCAATCTCAATTTCATTTTTGACAACTCTAATTCAAACCCATAAGTTTTGGCTTTTTTTTTTTTTTCTTTTTTTTGAAATAAATTATTCAATAAATAGAAAAATTATGAGCAACAAAGTCATTATATCAACCAAAATAAGTATAACAATTTTGTTCATAGAATCATTTCACTTGCTAGGCATCCATGTATTGGCTTGAAACTTTACACTTGAAAAACACTCATTACAACAGAAAGGAAACATGATCGGCCTATTTCATAATATCTTTCTAATCAAAATTGGCCTACCACAAGTTTCACCCATCATAATATGATCTTAGATTAGTTGCACAAAATATAATCTAAAAAAAACCATAAAGTTAACCTGTCCAAATACTTCCCAAACTAAAAAAATCATCTGAAGCAAATATGCACAGTTTGCAACCAAAAGTTTCACATTGTTGAGTCATTAACTTTACTAGGCAGGAGCTTGTTCAAAAGGTGTTTGTACTTATTGTGGTTGAGAACGAGCTTGCGGGGCAACAAATATTACTTGACTTTGAGTGTGTGAAGCACCAAATACTTGAGGTTGAGCTTGTGAAGCACCAACAACTTGTACTTCTCCCTGTGACTAGAATTGATCATAACGCCCTCGTATTAGATTCCTCCTATGTGTGTTGTTTGCATTAGATCTCTATCAAATTCTCCACATTTAGTTGAAACTTCCTAACCAAAAGCTAAAAGAAGTATGCATGTGCTACAAAGCTTAATTTGTTATGCAAGATCAATCTACTGAACTCAATTGCAAGCTGAAGGCAAATATAAAGAGGTGTGTAAGTAATAAGCTTTTAATTAACTAAACCTAAAAATTGAAATGTCTAAAATACCCCTAAATTTAACAATTCTTTAATGAATTGGGGTGAAGTGTAACAAAAAAATTTGAAATTAGGGGTGGGTTCAAAAAATAGAAAATAAAAAAAAAGGGGACCGAACACCAAACTAAAACCAAAAAACTGAAAAAAAAAAAACCAAACCGAAAAAGGAAAAACTGAACCAAACTGAACTTATTGGTTTAATTTCGGTTTTGGAGGTTTGGAAACCAAACAGAACCGAACCAAACCGAATCCCTCTACACTTAATGGATGTATGCCCATAATGTTTCTTTTGTGAAACGTTGTTGCCAAGTTTGAAACTAAACCTAGGACTTTTTCTACTACAAAAAAAGTAGTCATTACCGACGAAGATTTTCCAAGGGCCCCAAAAAACCGTCGTAAAAAGCACATTTTGCGACCATAAAATATGAGTCGTTGGTAACATGGCATGAAACAAATTTTTATTATCAACACACATAATGTCCTCGGAAAAAGTCTCACGTTTCGTCAGAAATGCACTTTTGTTTGGTGGGAAGAATTGGCGCTAGTTGTATTAACGACAAGTAAAGTTCTTATCGGAAATAGAATGGTTATTTCTAAAGGTTTATTCATGTTGACGACATTGATTTAGTATTTTCAAGGAAAAAAAGTCCTCTCGATAATGTTTTTATATTTTTGAGGGAAAAAAAGTCCTCTCGGTAATGCTTTTATATTTTCGAGGGTGATTAGTTGTTGTCGGAAGTAATCATATTTTTTTCAACAAAATTTTTCTTTGTCAGAATAAATTTTTGAGTCATATGGTTTTGTTGGAATCAATTATTTACCAATGGTCACATGTTTCGTTGGAATATTCTTGAAATAAGTTTGATGTTTAATTTAAATTCTACAATCAATAGATCATATAGCTTAGAATACATATGGAGAAGATCGGACCATAAATTTAAAAATCAGATTGTTGAGCAAAAATGTGTATAACTTAATATGTTAACTATTTAGATATGTGATTGCTTTAATCTAATTTTAATTTTATAGGATTGTAACCACAAATACTACGAGAATTATAGGGGTGCTCTTTAATCAAGTTATTAATGGACCTTGGATTACATTTAAAGATTATCCAAAAGAGCAAATGGATGAATTGTATGGTCATTTTAAGGGAATTGGATACAGAACACGTGTTCTGAAGAAGAGATGAGGGCTGCTTTTGAACTACATATTAAAACAAGATATGCCGATTGGATGAGCAGGAATTCGGTTTTTCACAAGTACAAGACTACTGGGAGAGAGATACATTAACTGCCCATCAAATGTATCTAAAGACATTTGGTGAAAAATGGCTGAAAATTAGGAGAAGCCTGAATGGAAGGTAAGAGTTTTATTTAAGAAATATCATCATATGATGGTTAATGTATTATTTTCCTTACATGTAGACGCTTATTGTGAGATGATTGGGTTTTAACTTTGCTTTCTTTTTCATGTAGAAACAAGGTGTGCAAAACGCGTGCAATAGGGAGCAGTCCACAATTGTACACACCACAGGTTCAATTCCAATGGCAAAGTACAAAAAAGATGAGATAAAAATACTATGTTTATGCTTTGTTCCCGTATTATCAAGTACAAAAAAGATGAGGTAAAAATACTATGTTTATGCTTTGTTCCCATATCATCATTCTTGCATATTTAAAATTTATTTAATGAACTTTTTTTTTTTAAAATCTTAATAGTTTGATCATAGTGAAATTGAACCTAGCCCGATTGATTGTTTCAAAAAATTTGATGTGAGTAAGCATAAGGGGTGAAGGTGAAGAAACTTGGGTAAGTGAAAAGGCTAAAGAACTTTATGTATGCTATCATAATTTCAATTTTTTTTTACATGATATTGTGTGTATTACCTATGCTACATATTACAATTTTGTTGAAGAAAAAAAATGGACAACAAAAAGAATACTGCAATGGAAGAACAAAATGAAGTAAATGATTGAGTTATATACTAGGAGGTGATTGGTGGCCCAAGTCATGGTCATCTTATTGGTGTAGGTGCTTGCTTTAGTACTAAAGATGCATATCCCTCAAATAGTCAAAGTTGTAATAAACGTATGTGCTTAGAACGTGAAGAAACCCATGAGCAATTGAAACACCAAGTCAGCACTTTAACAAATAAGTTGAATTCTTTGCTAGAATTAGTTGAAAGACTGATGACAAACAACTCAAATAATTATGCGCGCTTAGGACCATCTGCTTCTATGGTAAATTGTTTTATTTTATTTTTATTGTTTGCCTTATTGTTGAATAATATATTATTTCTTTACTTAAGTACTCTGTTTATTGTTTGTTTGACAGGAGAATGTTGAAAGTTGGTCAGATGCTCAACATGAACATCAGTAGTGCACCATGCTTTCATTTTGATATTACCAAATATTTGAACTTGTTAAGTTTTATTCGTGGGGTATTGGTTTTTTTTTTTTTTTTTTCAAAATAAGTATTTGCCTATTTTCTTTTTAAAATTATTTTATGAATAATTTCGTTTGGATGTTGACAAATTTAATACAATGGTTTTGGTTAATTTATTAGTACCGATTACATACCTATTTTTATCATATTTTAATTTCAATATATAATTTAATTATAAATAGAATGATAACTTTTTTGATTGTAAATTCCTCTCATTAATGTGCACATTTCTAACAAAGATATTCCTATAGGAAATATGTCACATCTCGACCCGGACTCCATCACATCACAGGCTCGACTCCACCGTAGCACGATATTGTCCGCTTTGGGCCCCGACCACGTCCTGACGGTTTTGTTTCTGGGAACTCACACGAGAACTTCCCAGTGGGTCATCTATCCTGGGATTGTTCTTGCGCGAACTCGTTTAACTTCAGAGTTCCGATGGAACCCGAAACCAGTGAGCTCCTAAAAGACCTCGTGCTATATAGAGGTGGGCATGTACATATAAGGCATAAATGATCCACTCCCCTGGGCGATTTGGGATCTAACAAAATACCCATTTTCAACCAAATATTGGTTATGAAAAAATTTGTGACGACTAAATATGGTCAATAATACATATTTCCAATGAAGCTTCACTGCTAGAAATATATATTACCGACAAAACTTCGCCATTGCAAATATATATATATATATATATATATATATATATATATATATATATATATATTTGACGAGGCTTCATTGTCGAAAATGTATATATTCCCGACGAAGCTTGCCATTGCAAATATGTATTACCAACAAAGCTTCACCATTGGAAGTACATATTTTCGACGATGCTTGACCATTGCAAATATGTTTTTGTGCTTATTTTTGTCAAGCCGTTATGTATTTTCGGCAACCTTGTATGATCGGTAATTGTAATTGCGATGATTGGGCACTCTCGTAAATAAAGATTATTTTGTTGGAAAAAGATTTTATGACACAATTGTTTGGTCAGAAAAAAGTCATTGCAAAAAACATTTGTCGTCGTTTGAAAAGTAATTTCGACAACTCTATAAGTATTTGCAACCATAATTACATGTCGAAAATAAAATAAGTTTGTCATTTTGAACATTCATTTCCAACATAAATATAACTATTAACAACGAATCATATGTGTTGAAAATGAATTAATTTTGACGGCTAGTTGGAACAAAAGTATTTCCAATGGGACAATTTTCAACGCCTAGTGAGGGATTTTTCCCATCAGAAATAAATATTTGTGACGGCAAAATGCCTTTTTCGACGGTATTTGACCCTCGCTAATGACACTTTGTTTTGTAGTGTCCAAGGAGCATACTTGGTTCAATTAGGGAGAATATTTCATTAGTTATGGAGGAAAGTTTTGGAAGACTTTAGATCTTGGAAGAACTTCTCTATTTGTTTGTTTTTTAAATGGATATGGTGATCATTTTTCTTTGCAATTGAGGTTGTTGATAGAATATGATTGGTTTATATGATCTTGCATATGTACAACTACCTTCCCACTTTCCTCATTTTCTTATTATGCAAGCCTCTTATCTATATTCCATATAAAAAAAGATCAAGTTTTATTATATAAAAAAACCACAACCGTACTGAAACCGAACCAAACAAAATCAAACAGAAAAAAAATCGAACCAAAAAAAACCAAACGAAAATGAACCCACCCCTAGTTGAAATGTCAGTTCCACAGAATAAAGTAAGACAAAACCAGTTTCAGGGGGTAAATTGAAACTAAATAGCTGTTTCATGGGGTATTTCAATTAATAAGCCTAAATTATATTATTATTCAACAGTCTTGTCTCACTCTAATAGGTGTAGTCAAATTAAGAGTATGCAAATTCTAAAAAAGTGCATTTTTGCTTATGTCCTGTAAAGTGAGGGTGATCCTTATTGTGGTAGCAAAAATTAGCAATGTTCGGTCTTTATGAAATTGTACTTACAAACAAAATAAACACCTTTGATCAAAGACCAAAGCCATGCGCTCCCACGAGGTGAGGGGATGAGGGGCCAATAGATCTCTGATGCTTAAGTCAGTTTCTTTGAAAAGAAAGAGTTTAGGGCTTGATTATGTAGCAAAGACTTACTAGAATTTGGTTTAGAATGGGGTATATATAGAACAGAGGCTGGCTTGATTGTGTAACAAAACCAGCTATAGAGGTTGACTTGGCAAATTCTATATATAACCAACTTGTATCATAGATTAATATGTCTTGCTTGTAGGTATATTATTTTTGTGTACCTTTCAGTTAAGTTTCATATCTCGCTTATAGGTATAATATGTATATTTATATATTTGTTACTTGAGTTAGGGTCATATGTTATGCAGATGGATTTTTGTTAGTATATTAGTTTTTTTTATTTATTTATTTTTTAATTTTTTTTTTTAAAGATAATAAGTAGATTTATTGGAATTAGAAGATGCATGAAATTAGAAGATATTAGGGAGTTTTAACGAAAAGCCCGCGATGCTGTTAAAAACCATATTTTTATACTAAAAAGTCAATCTTGGTACTATTCACTTTACCCTTTATTTTGTCCTTATCGTTAAAACTCAAAGTTTTCAAGTCATTTTCATTTTTTTTCCTAAGATATTAATATCTCTAATATTTTTAAAAAAATATAAAAATCATGTGAGGCTTAGCCTATTTCTCTGCCTTAGTGTAGTACATATCTTTTGTTCCAAAAAAAAAAAAAAAAAAAAAAAAAAAAAAAAAAACCATGTTGATTTTTTGGACCCAGATTTAAATGCCCCTAAATGTAATTGGCCTTATATTTAATTATCTCCGAAAACAAAACAGGAAACATCCTTGGATTGCATGTTGAATTTAGATCCATGTCTTTCTAGTTTCACTAGCTAGGCCCAAATTCTCATGTCTGTTTCATTGTAAACAATCTTACTGTACCATTGTAAACAATCTTATTGTACCATCTCATGAGATAAGTAACTTATAAAATTAACATACGTAATGATTTAATGTTACGTCCACACACATCACTTATCACATAAAATAATACACCTCCCTAACATTCTCCCAATATAATAAACCAATAACAAACAAAGACTAGGTGCCAGTGGCAGTCCGTTTGAAAATGCCATGAGCGTTGGTATGTCTCAGTCAGGCAGGTGACCAAACTACCGAACCCACTTCTTTCTCGATTCCATTATTTTTATATAAATTGTTTAAGACCTAATCCACTTGGTATTTTCTTGGTCAATAAATACAATTACTTGTTTTTTGTTATGTCTCTTTTGTTAAAAATCATCACGAGTCATGTATCCTTTTGGAAAATAATGGTGCAGTTTCCTTCGCTTCATCTTATTATGTAAATATGAGGGATGCAGAGAGAAGTGGCATTGCACCCGTTGCAGAAAAGTTTATCTCGACTTAGTGGCTCTATCTGAACACGATCATAAAAAGAAAAATCAGTGGTGGATTTAAAAGTTTTTCTTCGTCCAACGATCCCATTTAAATTTGTCAATGAAAATCACATCATAACCCCGCAAAAGATAATAAAATTTCAAAAAAAAAAAAAGAAGGTAAAAACTCAGTTTAGTAAGTGTAAAATTTGAAGGAACCAAAGAGTCATATTCTCATCGTGATCATGAAAATTTATAAAGGACTTTCGATAAAGTTCCATAGACGGTCTAGTAGTCCACTATTAAACATACCGATATTATCTTCAACTTAATCACATGTGCAATCTAATATGTTTAGGTCAGTGGCGGAACCAAAATTCTTTGTGAAATAGGGCCTTTCATTTATGTGTTGAGAAAAAATTTCACACTCATAACATGTGCAATTAAATTAATCTTCACAAAGCTAAAAGACCCATTAAATTTAAAGAGAGAATCAAAAGAAGCGTATAATAGAACTAAATGAGAGGTAGAAAGCAGGGTAACAAATAAAAAATTTAAAATCATATGAAGACGATACAATGAAATATGGTTTGGATCATTTAATAGAAAAAGTGGGTAAAATGAGGGCTGCAAATAGTAGTTGATTAGGTTGCTTTAGAAATAACATTAAAGTCGATTTTAAAATCTCATCCCTGAGTTTTCCTAAACCACAAAGACAAAATAAACAAATTTATGAGAAAAATGTAAGACACAACACTGTTCTTTGGAGCAAAAAATAATCAAGAAAATTATGAAGGCGACACGTGGATTTTTGGGTGAAAATGACAAAATTACCCTCGAGGCACATCAGGACTCCCATGCTCAACCAGCGGACAATAATGGCTCAATCAAGGTCAAAGGTGATCAAAATAGGTATTTATTCAAAACCTATTTCATCAATCCTCATTAACTCCTCCCTACAAGGTAACCTCCCAATTATTCTTTTCAAATTAGGATTAATTAGCTAATTAATTGATTAATTACCCAATTAATTGATTAATTGCCTAATTGATTACAATTACATTCAAATCACCACCATAAGTGGCCGATTCCTATTTCTCCAAATAGGGCCGACCACACCCCTATAAATAGCCCTCATTTCTCCAAAAAACCTAAGTTCATTCATCTCCTAAAATTCTCTAAACACTTTCTTTCTCAAACCCTAACTTTGGCATTGGAGATTCTTCGGCCAAAGCCCTTTTATTCATCATGGGTGCGTGAGGCTCTTGGTCTTGATCTGAGGTGTTAATTGTTTTGTAGGTGCATTTTCGTCCAATAAAAAGAAGACGGAAATTTGCATCCACATGTTCTGCTTAACTTCTTCACGAGGACAATTCATCTTCTTCCACACGTCTCACGATTCTACAACTGCAGGCTTGAGGTCACTAGAAATTTCTTACATGGTAGTCAAGACGGGCCGGAAGCACTCTGATCCCTTAGGGTATGTTTGTTTGCCTTCACTAGCATTCCTCCTTGGACTGGACTAGACTAAATGATAGTCCAGTCTGGTGTTTGTTATTTACACGGACAAGAGTTAATGAGACTACAGGGGACTCGCCCCGACTGAATGCCTCGTTAGTGTTGGAACTTGTGTTTATGTGGGACTCCCAGTTCCACATCGCCCAAAGATGTTTAGAACTTCATCTTTATAAGTGAGTTCACTCACTTATAGTTTGAAATAAATTGGGCCAAAGCCATGGACCTTGGGCCTTAGACTTGGAGGGCTTGGGTGCATATATTAAATGTCAAAGATGGGCCTTGGGCCTTGGGGCTCTTGTGCTCGGATGGATGAAAAACCCAAGTATCATTTTTACGTTTTTGATTTTTGAATTCAGTTTTTTCCAAAAGGATAAAACTGATCACATGAACGGTTACAACCGTTCTTAAAGATAATTATGAACGGTTTCAACTGCTCATTTACGCCATTATATATATGGCCGTCAAATCAGAAACAAACACAACAATTCCATCGAATCCTTCATACTTCACAAAGAAACACCGCAACCAATTCCCCAAGAATCCAAGTTCGAGTGCAAGAACTTGGATTAGATAGTTGTATCCTGCAAGATAGACGTCCATTGAACTACTGCACTGGTGTAGGGACGAATTTCTGTCTTAGGAGATTGCTTCTGCAAGCCTTTATCTTCAAGGAACAAGTCAGTGATTTGTGATTTTATATACAATTTCATTAAGTGTTTATATTTTGATATATTTTATTTGTTGTTGAGTTTTTCATTTGAAATAAAACTGTGCAAATTGTTATATATTATACACTTGACATTTGATTGGTTCTAACAATCTAAGATAGAAACTCGTTGTGAAACAATGGATCAATCAAATGTTGGTGTTGTCAAGCAACACGTTGCGAAACCTGAAAAGTTCAAGGGAGTTGATTTCAAACGTTGGCAACAGAAGATGTTGTTCTACTTAACAACTCTGAACTTGAATTCTGCAGGTTATAGAAGCCTGGACTCACAGTGAATTTCTATGCAGGAACTACATTCTGAATGGGATTAGATGACTCTCTGTATGATGTTTATTCATCATATAAGACAGCGAAGGAACTGTGGGAGTCTTTGGATAAGAAGTATAAGTCTGAAGTGACAAGTTCCAAGAAGTTTGTAATTGGAAAATTTCTGAATTACAAGATGAGTGACACCAAGTCTGTTGTCAAGCAAGTTGAAGAACTCCAAGTGATTGTTCATGAGTTAGATGAAGAAAATCTTGGTCTGAAAGAAGGTTTTGTGGTTGGCTCTATTATAGAGAAACTGCCTTCGAATTGGAAGGACTTTAAGATTTATCTGAGGCATCTAACTGAAGACATGAGCATGGATCAGTTGATTCTCAAACTGCGTGTGGAGGAGGATCATCGCAAAAATGAGAAGTATGATGTCTCATCGCTGGAGGCAAAAGCCAATGTTGTGGAAGGAGGTGACTCACACAAGGCAAGGCACCATCAGAAAAACAAAGGCAAGGTGCTGCAAAGAAAGAACTGACTGCTGTGAAAGGGAAAATCTTCAAGAAAATCAAAGAAGGTTGCTGGGTTTGTGGAAAGACAGGTCATAGGGCAAAGGACTACCGCCATAAGAAGGATCAGAATTCTGGGAGTTCCAATCAAGCAAATGTTACAGAAGACACGTTTGTTGCTGTTGTCTCTGAAGTTAATTTATTGACTAATTCTAATGACTGGTGGATTGATATAGGAGCAACAAGGCAAGTGTGTGCCGATCGCAATTTATTTGTTACTTACCAATTTGTTGATGGTGGAGAAAATCTGTACATGGGAAATGCAACTGCATCTGCCGTTGCCGAGAAAGGAAAAGTGACACTCAAACTCACTTCCGGAAAAGAGCTTTCACTCATCAATGTTTTGCATGATCCTGATATTCGCAAGAACCTGATTTCTGGATCGCTTCTGAGTAACAAAGGTTTCAAAATTGTGTTTGAATCTGACAAGTTTGTAATCACCAAGGGTGAGGTGTATGTGGGAAAGGGCTACCTAGCTGAGGGGCTCTTCAAACTGAATGTACTTTCTGCTAATGCTATTAATAATAATAACAAGCCTGGTGATTCTTCTGCTTACTTGATTGAATCCTCTACATTATGGCATGCAAGATTAGGTCATGTTAATTTTCATTCTTTTCAAAGAATGGTTAACTTAGGCCTATTGCCCAAATGTTCCATGAACAAAGTATCTAAATGTGAGATATGCACAAAATCTAAATATGCAAGACACTCATATAAATCAGTGGAAAAATCCAACGAAATACTTGGTTTAATCCATATCGATCTTTGTGATTTCAAATCCACACCAACTCGTGGAGGAAAGAACTACTATATTTCTTTCATTGATGATTGCAGCAAGTATTATTATGTCTATTTGATTCATAGTAAAGCTGAAGCTTTAAACATGTTTAAGACATTTAAAGCCGAAGTTGAAAATCAACTAGACAAAAGAATAAAAGTCTTAAGATCAGGTAGAGGTGGTGAATACGAATCTAATGACTTTGCAGAATTTTGTTCGACACATGGAATAATACATCAAACAACAACACCATATACTCCTCAACAAAATGGAGTGGCTGAACGGAAAAATCGTACATTTAAGGATATGATTAATTCCATGTTGAACAGTTCTAGTGCACCACATAATTTATGGGGTGAGGCATTCCTTGCTGCAAACACGATTTTGAATCGAATTCCACATAAGAACACTAATCAATCTCCTTATGAAATTTGGAAAGGTAGGTTACCTACATATAAAACCTTGAAAGTGTGGGGTTGTCTTGCAAAAGTCCAAGTACCTCTTCCGAAGAGACAAAAACTTGGACCAAAAACAGTGGATTGTATATTTATTGGTCTTGCCAATAATAGTTCAGCATATAGAATTTTGGTTCATAAATCTGAAATTGCAGACATTCATGTAAATACTATACTTGAATCTACAGAAGCTGAGTTCTTTGAGGAAATTTTTCCTTATAAAGATAGGTCATATGTTTTGAACAAAAGAGTACATGAGGTTACTACAAGAAATGATGACGATAATCATGCTTCAACTTCTAGAGTTCAAAGCCAAGATTTGGAACCACGGAAGAGTAAAAGAGCAAAAATTGCAAAGGATTTTGGTCCTGATTTCCTCACTTTTGTAACCGAAGAAGAGCCTCAAACTTATAAGGCTGCATTAGAATCATCTGAAGCACTTTATTGGAAAAAAGCTATTCAAAGTGAAATAGAATCCATCATGCAAAATAATACATGGGAATTGGTTAATTTGCCTCCTGGAAATAAACCAATAGGACACAAATGGATTTTCAAGAGGAAATTGAGACCGGATGGTACCATAGACAAGTATAAGGCTCGTTTAGTTGCCAAAGGGTATCGTCAAAAAGAAGGACTTGACTACTTTGACACTTATTAGCTAGAATAACATCTATAAGGTTATTAATAGCTATAGCGTCTGTGTACAATCTCGAGATACATCAAATGGATGTCAAGACTACATTTCTAAATGGTGAATTAGACGAAGAAATATATATGGAACAACCTAAAGGTTTCATTGTCAAAGGTCAAGAAAAGAAAGTTTGCAAGTTGATTAAGTCATTATATGGACTCAAACAAGCGCCTAAGTAATGGCATGAAAAATTCGATCATAATATGATTACGAATGGATTTGTAATCAATGAAAGTGATAAATGCATTTATGTTAAGAAAACGAAAAATGCTTGTGTTATTGTATGTTTATAAGTTGATGACATGCTTCTAATGGGAACAAACAAAGATGTGATTAACTCCACAAAGAAAATGCTAAATTCTAGCTTTGATATGAAAGATATGGGATTAGCTGATGTGATTCTTGGAGTTTGAATTGTAAGGAATTCAGATGGATACGTCCTAACTCAATCACATTATGTTGAAAAGGTTCTAAAAAGATTTGGACATTATGATTGTAAACCTGCAGTAACTCCTTTTGATCCCATTCATAAACTTACTAAAAATGAAGAAGATAGCGTATCTCAATTAGAGTATACCCAAGTTATAGGTTGCTTGATGTACATTATGAATTGTACAAGACTTGATATTGCTTATTCAATAAGCCAACTAAGTAGGTATTCAAGTAATCCTGGAAGAGATCATTGGAATGCTTTAATAAGGGTATTAAGATATTTAAAGCATACAATAAACTATGGTTTGCATTACACTCAATATCCCCCAGTATTAGAAGGATATAGTGATGCAAATTGGATTTCAGGGAGCATAGACAGTAAATCCACAAGTGGATATGTATTTACACTTGGTGGAGCAGCTGTGTCATGGAAATCATCCAAGCAAACATGTATTGCACGTTCGACAATGGAATCAGAGTTTATAGCCTTAGATACAGCTGCTGATGAAGCTGAATGGCTTAAACATTTTTTGGAAGATATTCCATTATGGCCCAAGCCTGTGACTGCAATATGTATACATTGTGACAGCATGGCTGCACAAGGTCGAGCCAAAAATGTTGAATATAATGGAAAGTCGAGACATATAATGTGACGACATAAGACCATTAGATAGCTACTCAAGAATGGAACTATTTCCGTTGATTATATTAAATCTAAGGAGTATATTGTCGATCCTTTGACAAAAGGCCTATCCAAGGATCAAGTGGCATTTACATCGAGGGGAATGAGTTTAAAGCCAACTCAATGAGTTATAACTTGACGGAAACCTAACCTAGTTAATTGGAGATCCCATGGTCTAGGTTCAATAGGCAAACTAGTTGAGGAAAATGAAATCAGGATATGTTCAAGACCAAAATGAACACAACCGTATGAATTGAAGTGTGTCAAGAAGTGATATGTGTGATACTTATTGTTTCGATTTTCCTACTAAGAATGATCAGTTCAAGATAGTAAATTCACTGCTTCATTAGGTAAATCTGATAAGTACTCACTAGAGAAGGTTCAAGTCCAAAAGACACATATCCTGATGCGTATCATATCTAAGTTCTTTGGAAAGACGTTACTAATTTAGCTAGTATCTTATTTTCTATTCAAATGTGGGGTATTGCTAGAGTTTGAATAGAAAATGTGGGGTATTGTTGGAACTTGTGTTTATGTGGGACTCCTAGTCCCACATCGCCCAAACATGTTTAGAACTTCATCTTTATAAGTGAGTTCACTCACTTATAGTTTGAAATGAATTGGGCTAAAGCCATGGACATTGGGCCTTATACTTGGAGGGTTTGGGTGCATATATTAAATGTCAAAGTTGGGCCTTGGGGCTCTTGGGCTCGGATGGACGAAAAACCCAAGTATCATTTTTACGTTTTTGATTTTTGCATTCAGTTTTTTCCAAAAGGATAAAACTGATCACATGAATGGTTACAACCGTTCTTAAAGATAATATGAACGGTCAACTGCTCATTTACGCCATTATATATATAACCATCAAATCAGAAACAAACACAACAATTCCATCGAATCCTTCATACTTCACAGAGAAACACCACAACCAATTCACCAAGAATCCAAGTTCGAGTGCAAGAACTTGGATTAGATAGTTGTATCCTGCAAGATAGACGTCCATTGAATTGCTGCACTAGTGTAGGGACGAATTTCTGTCTTAGGAGATTGTTTCGGCAAATCTCTATCTTCGAGGAACAAGTCAGTGATTTGTGATTTTATAAACAATTTCATTAAGTGTTTATATTTTGATATATTGTATTTGTTGTTGAGTTTTTCATTTGAAATAAAACTGTGCAAATTGTTATATATTATACACTTGACATTTGATTAGTTATAATAATTAGCCATTCTTAGCGAGAGCCATCGATTTCGAGCGGACTCCTAGTCCCATCTTCTCTCGCAGCTGATCCATCTGTCTTCTTCTCCTTCGCACCTTCACCATCTCCCTTCTCCTTCACAACTTTGCGCCCTCTCCCTTGGGCTCTCACGTTAACCATCCCACCCAAAAGCTAAACCCAGAGCCCGAACAAAAACTGATAAAGAGTCCACCGACTCCCTCCGGCGGACACGGCTATGGTTATTGCTTCAACCGTAGCTCCCGCTCCTTCCTGGTTCAAGCCCAAGAGGTGATTCGTTTTCTTACACTTTTGTGTTAATTTTTTTTTGTTCTGTTCTGGGGTCTGTTTGGTTGGTGAGAAAATATGGAATTCAAGAGAGTTTTGGCCTTTTTGTATTTTTTAGGGGTTTTGATTGTTTTTGTTACTTGGGTCTAGGAAATACACGGTATTTCTATGTGGGTTTCAGAGATTTTGGTGATTTCTTAGTTTTTCTCTACTTTTCCGGCAACCAACCCGGAAATTCGGTTTTTCTCCATTGTGGGCACTAATGTTCTTTATGTGAAAGTTTATGGATGGAAAGGGAAAATAGTGAGAATTGTTGGATGATTAATTAGTTAAACTATTTTGAAATTGAAAGGAGGAGATGATGTATCATGTAAATGAATGCTCTAGAGTTAAGAATATATTTATAAGTTTGAGCTTTCAACTGGGTTGAGTCAAGCATCATTTGAAGGTTTTGCAAGACATTTGAGTCACTTTTAGTATCTCATTGTGCAATATAAACATCTTTACGCTGCGATTGCAGGTTACTTGTTATCTTTTGCTTGATTAACTTGATAAATTATGTGGACCGAGGAACAATAGCAAGTAATGGTGTCAATGGGAGCCTTGAAATTTGTACAGACAGTGATATATGCACGGCTGGTACTGGGATTCAGTAAGATACTAAGAACCATTTGATGGTTTCCTTGTTTCTTTGGCTTTTCATATTTGTTTGTGGTCATGCATTGCTTGATTCCATTTATTTGAATGTGCCGAGTTTGTAGGTTTTCGCATATAATCATGTTCTAGATGCTATGGTACATAAACATTATTGAGATTTCTGAAATAAACAAATGTTCATCCGTATCAATTTGTTATGGATATAAAAGTTTCACTTGATTTCTAAGAGCACCGTATTTGAGCAGTTGCCAAATTTATTCTCCGATTAATATACTTAGCTATGGTGTGTGAAACATATCCACCAACTACAGTCTGCAGCAGTGTTGAGACTTTAAGGTTGAGGCAGTTGGGGGATTATCTGCATTTTATCCATTTTTAACCAATTTCTGTTCTGTTTACTACACGATGCTTACAACATGCAGTCTTTTGATCTGAGTATTTGACATCATGGTTAATCTTTCTCAGTCTGAGCTTCCACCTGGGGTGGAGTCTGCTCTACTACAACAAGTTTTGAGCCTAACACAGGAAAACTTGAGTTCATTGTCTCCGGAACGGCAACAACAAGTAATAAAGCTCCAATAGATGCTTCGGTGAGATCAGATTCAGCCATTGTAGCAGAGTCATAAATAGCAGTTTTGATGCAGCAAGTTGTTACATGTGCAGGCACCAAATTGCTTGCTAGAGCAACAAAAGGCGTGATATTGATTCAATCGATTTTGATTGTTTGTAACAGTATGTTCACGTGAGGAGTTGATTTAGAGGATCTGTAGTGCAGGAGTACTATCGTATTCGTGTAGCCTACACAAGCTTGTGTTTTAGTCTAGTCAGTAAATTAGTTAGAATAGCAAAATTTTGTCTATATCACAACATTTAAATTTACATTCCCTTAGCTAAAATTTGTTGCTTCACTTTTGAAAACGTTGTGTACTTTGCTCGAGGTATATTCATGATCTCTTCCTTTGGCATATTGTTATTGGTCTTCTTCAAACTAGTTGGAGCAAGCAATTTACGTGCTCAAATCCAAATGTAGCAATGATCAAGGCTCGGCTATCCATTTGCCATTGCGCCTCACGCATCATTGTGGTCTTGGGATTGAATGCAATCAAACCAAAGGTGAATAATTAAGAAAAGCATTCTAAACCCCGTCAATTGTTAGGAAAACACATATTGATGTTTGGAGCAATACTACTCTTGAATCATGTATGTTTCTTTTGTTGGCAAGAAATTTGATTTTTGTATTTTTTTTATTGAGTCATACTCTCATCTAATATTATTAATGTTGATAATATCTTTAAATAAAGAGAAATTAAAATAGAACAATAATTTAGTCCGACACTGCATCAAACGCTTCACTAAGTTAGTACAACTTAGTATAGTCTAAGCCAGTCTAGCTTAGTCACTGAAGCTAGTCCAGTCCGAGATAGTCCGATGCAACAAACACACCCTTAGTGGCTCCGCCCATAGTTTGGAGTTTTATATACAAAAGGTCTTGGTGATATTATGGTGGTGAATCTCCCAAATATAAACTGTACAATATTTTGTTATATCTCCTATGTTTGGCTCTATTCTCCAACAAATCATGATGTGTTAACCCAAACTGGAACCCACAAATAGCCTTAGTTAAAACAAGTGTGCAAACTTCATTTCTATTATATGTAACCCATTCATATATGTGATGAGGGATTCGAATTTGAAACCTGAGAAGTAGCGCAAGACTTAAGATAGAGTTGGCACTGCGAATCAAATTCTTCAAAATAATTACATAAGTAATTTAAATATCTTTTTGAATCAGATTCCACTTACCATGATGACCTAACACATGCACTTTGGAATATAAGAATATATGTCAAAGTCTTGTGATTTGTCAATGAATATAAGCCTATGGCATAGCTAGTATTCGGTGGTTTAGAAAACACACACAAACACACATTTTTGCCCGTCGTTCAGTCTTTATTCTAAATAAACTTTTTTGTGGGTTTTTTTTAATAGCACTTAAATACAACCTAACGCTAAGATTTATTATTAAATAGCATATTAACTCTAATATGAAATGACTATTTAAGCCCCATAAGGTTTCAATAATAAAAATAAGGGAGTTTTAACAAAACACTTCCGCTACTGTTCACTTTTAACAAAAAAAAAAAAAACCACATTTTTACCTTTTCCCTAATACTATTCACTATATCTTTATTTATCATTTTTCATTAAAACTAAAGTTTTTTTTGTTTTTTTACTTTTCATTAGTTTTCCTTAAAAATAAAAATTATGAATGCACCCCAAATCACGTTCAATGTGTATCCCAAATTTAGTTTTTAAGCTCCCAAAAGCAATCCAACCGTCTATTCTAGAACAAAACTTTAATCAATAAAAGTAAAAAACACGTTAATGGGAAATTTTTATTTTTGATGAATGGAACATAGAATTGACGTTTTATAGACTTCACATGAGGTAAGACTTCAATGTTTTTTTTTTTTTTTTTTTTTTTTTTTTGAGTAATTTCAACGACATCATTGTCAATTTAAGCAAGGACTTGCTCATGCAAGTGGATTATAAAAAGAAGGGCCATGTCCAAGGACGTACAAATAGAGACAGGGAAAGCATAGAAATGGCACAACAAAAATAATAGCGCCAGGTGAGTGCATGAAGTGAGAGGGACTTGAAGCAAAGCTTCAGTCCTGACCCCATTCTGAAAACCATAGCAACCTAAAACGAAAAGAAAAAGCTAAGAACATTTTATCTCAACAATGACGCCTCTCCTAATCAAAATGCCTCCAAATGACGTTGGATATATTCTTGCACAATGACTAACAAATAAGGCATCTCTATCAAGCACATGACTTATGACATCGACATTTCTTCGAAGAAAAAGAGGCATTTAAAAAAAAAAACAAAAAAAAAGAAAAGAAAAAAAAAGAGGCAATTGTTGGCAAATCACAATTTATCATTATTTTCAAATTTGGATAGACTCACTAGTTTAAAGCATCAAACCTAAGACTTTTCATATTTTTTTTTTATTAGGGAATCATAATCCGTGCCTTTACCATTACCCCACTTGTTGTTGTAAGGGAAAAAAAAAAGAAGAATTGACGTGAATGCTTATTTTGAAAATTCATTTAGGTCATTTCCAATCGAAGGCTGACTAGACAACTTGTTTTAGTCCTCTGGTCCTTCAAGAAATTAATATTTTAATGAACAGTCTAAGGTCATATTCCTTACCATCTCCAATCGAGGATCAAAGGACCAGAGGGCTCGTTTTAGCTCTGTCATAAAATACCGTCTTCAACCGAGAGCCAAATGGTTATAGTATGAAATGTGAAGAATTGAAATAAAATAAAGTAAGATAGTATGATATAGCGAAAAATAAGTGAAATATGTGAAAAACTATGTGAAATATATGAAATGTTAGGTCATAACGACAAAATATGTGAAAAACTAAGTCCTAAACCCTAACACTATGTTTGGATGAGGGAAATAAACTTGGAATTTTAATAAAAGTCAGAATTTATAAATTGATATGTACTAATTTCTTTATTTGGATTCATAAACATAGTAATTTAGAATTTCCGCGTGGAAAAAAAATTTGGAATTTGGGATCTCCAATTCCCAAGTTCAAATTCCATGTAAATAGGTGTCATTTCTTAATTTCTATAATTGAGAGTTTAAAAATAACAAATTCCATATTCAATTCCATTGTTCTTTTAGGTTAACCAAACAAGAAATTTACAAATTCTAAAAAATAAAATCTCATCATTTCAATTTCTATCATTTTAAAATACCTTAGTAATCTTAAATTTTTTCATTCAAACATAAGTGAGCTATGCAATGAAAAAGAACAAAAACAAAACTTGAAATTGGGCTAGCTAGCGGGCTGGTTGAAAGTGGTCAGTCGATTGATCCTTTGCCCTTTTAGATTCCCACGAACCTCTGGCCTAACCCTCTGTTGAAGACGTTTTTCAATCTCTTGGTTCTTTGAACTCTTCAGTTGAAAATAACCTTAACCCGTGATTCTTTGACCCTAGAAATTCTTAAATTTTAGTCGAATTAGAGCTTTTCAACGCCGCGTAAACATAGATTACACGTTTGCCCATATGACAAGTACTTCATTTCAAAACTTGCGGTTAAAACGAGAAAATTAAAATTTCATCGATCATTTTGAAATTATCCCAACCGGAATAATTTCAATTTGTAAAATGTGGTTAACGAAACTTACAAAACTAACGCCCATCCGCTCCTCTTCCTTCTCAACTCAACCATTCACAAGAAAAGCTCTCTTCGTTTCTGCCGACTCTGCTTCCATCCGGCTTCGACCTCTCTCTCAAATCTTCCCCGAAATGGACGCGGACAAAAGTCAATCCAAATCGATCAGCGAAGCCTCCGATCGGCCCACGGACCACCGCTTCCAAAACGTCGTCGTCATGCGCCACGGCGACCGCATCGACAACTTCGAGCCCCTCTGGACATCGCAATCGCCGAGGCCGTGGGACCCGCCTCTGGTCGAAGAGGGCAAGGTCCGGGCCTTCTGCACCGGTACCAAGCTCCGATCGGGTCTCGGGTTTCCAATCCACCGCGTCTTCGTCTCGCCATTCGTGCGATGCGTCGAGACCGCCGTCCAAGTCGTCACCGCCCTCTCCGCCACCGAAGACCCTTCTCTCTCCAAATACGAGAGCGACCAGCCCGTCCCCGTCGACCCCTCTAAGCTCAAGGTGGGTCCCACCATTTAAACGCATTCATTTATTCATGTGGATATTTTAGTACTAATGTCGGAACTTTGTGATTGCATCGTATATATAAATTCCTTGGTGAGAACAACATGTACATGTATTGGAAAAGGATCGGCGATATTTTTTTCTAGGGATTTCATGACGTAATCGTTCATCGTACATCGTGCGGTCAATTTTTGTTAATTTTTGTTAAGTATTTTTTATATTTAATTTTAAATTTTAAATTTTAGAATGATTTCTGACCGTATGATATACGATGAACGGTCAAGATCATGGGATGATCATTTTCCACATGTATTGATGTTGATAATATATATATATATATATATATATATATATATATATATATATATATATATATATGTGTGTGTGTGTGTGTGTGTGTGTATGTATAGTATGTATGTATGCAGATCCCCTTATCTAAATAATTTCTAATTTTGTGTAAAAATAGAGATTAGTTATAGGGCTTACTTCACATCAAATTTCAAGTGTGTCTGTATAGTATGTATGTATGCAGATCCATTTATCTAAATAATTTCTAATTTTGTGTAAAAATAGAGATTAGTTATAGGGCTTACTTCACATCAAATTTCAACAATCTCGTTTATTTTGTAAGTCTTGATTTATAGACCATGTTTGCAAAAATTCAATTTAATCCAAAACTATCTTTCTATTTAATTATCACGATTAAATTTTATTGTTTCTTGTAGTACAAAGTGTTCGTCAATTTTTTTGAACTCAATTAAATATTTCAAATATTTTCGATTTGGCATATTTTGCAAGGATTATCTATGAGGTCCAACTTGAAAAATAGAAGGTTCGAATCGTTTAAAAAAAAAAAATAGAGATCCCTTCCCTGCCTCCTATATGTATCTATGTTATATTGTCGTTGTCACAGTATATGTAATTGACAAACAAGGTAGATATTTGATATGTTAAATTATCGTTGTAAACAAAATTGCACAATTAGAAGTTATGATTTATGGTCTGATAATATAACATTCTACGTATCGGGGCTAAGAAAGAGCTCTATTGACATTTAAGCTTGGGACGGACATATGGAATGATAATGATATTGTAGTATCCCATCGCTTATTCCCATTTTGCAGGTATCAATTGAATATGGGTTATGTGAGATGCTAAACAAAGAGGCGATTCGCGGTGATTTGGCTCCGAAAGATGGACAATGGGGCTTCAACATTGCAGATCTTGAGGCTATGTTCCCGGCTGGGACGGTGGATCAAACGGCGGAACGGGTGTACAAAGAGGTAAGTGAGAATTTCTCGGTGTACATTTGTGCGTATATGGACCTAAAATGATTAGTATTTTGTCTGATGGAGCCTCTTCCTGTGATGAACTCCAGCTGCCTCAGTGGGGTGAGAGCATGATGGGCGCCCGGGCTAGATATGCTCAGGTCATCGAGGCTCTTGCTGACAAATACCCTACAGAAAACTTGCTCCTTGTCAGTCATGGTATGCTTCAAATTTGGTTCAACACTTTCCCTACTTTCATTTTCTGTTTTATGTTCTTGAATTTTTTTCCGGGAGTTCGTTAAAAGAATTTACTTTAGTTAGTTGAGTTCTAGTGATGAGTTCCTCTTTCAAAAGGAAAGACATAGAACCTTTCAAATTTAAGAGAAAACATCTTTGTGCAGGTGAAGGAGTTGGTTCTTCAATTTCTGCATTCCTGGAGGGCGCCACAGTATACGAAGTAGAATACTGCGCATATTCAGAACTAAGAAGGCCCATCAAAAACCAGTCGTCAGCTGCAGGAAAGTTTGAGGTAATGGTAAATCGTGGCCGGACTGGTGTCAGTTACTCACTCCCAACCACTGGAACATAAGAGTAACAAGACAGCAGTGTAATAATCGCACTCCTTTTAGCATGTTTGACTGCATTTTTACCCCCAAACTCCTCTTGTCGGAGATCATTCAGGGGTTACTGGATTTACAAATTAATCAGACAATAGTTTTCTTCATTTGTTTTCGCAACTTCAGATTCCCATGTATTTGCTACCAGACCGTGAAGTGTCCGGTTAGAAAGAAATGAAACGACAGCTTCCTTTGTATCAGAACCAGAATGATCATGTTCTGCTTTAAACATTGATAAATGAAATCGAATCGAATTTTCATTAGTGATTTCGTTGCTACCAGAACTATTGATCTGATTCTTTTGCAGTTAATTTTAGTCCAACTCGTCATTTTTTTTTTTTTTTTCAACGAGAAACAAAGAAGAAGAAAAGCGGATGAGTGTCGATTAGTGAATTAAGAATTAAGCAGGCAAACTTGAATAGCTACTATAAGTAGGTCAGTGTCTAGTACAAAGAATGGCAGTAACAAGCATTACCATGCCAGCAGGTCCTTGTCAATACGTTGCTAAAGAAACTAACGCAAATATTATAGAAGAGGTACAAGGTTATTGTCAATCAATGCTGCCCTGATCCTGATGTGATCGGAAGCGGGTCAATTTGATCAAACATGTCTGTCGGGAAGTCATCGAACACACAATCTGGAGTCATGGTATGGTCGATTCTCTCCCCTTCACAACTTAGACAGCTTCCTAGTGGTTCAAACAATGGAGGCTCCATGACAAGTGGTTCTCCTCCGTTTCCAAGCCCCAAAGCATCCAGAGGTCCTAACACGTCGAAATAGGGGTCGAACCTTGCCAAGAATTCTTGCGTTTCGGATGAGAATATTTGGTCTGTTTGGGGCTGTGGGTTCTGCAGGAAAGGGATTGCAGTGTGGGAATCAGTCCATGCATCCTTATCACTTATGGGGAGCTCATGTTGAACAGGGTTTGTTTCGAAGCAAAGAGACTTGGGCTTAACAATATCCGGCAGCGGCACCATTTTGATGATCTCGGAGTTCTGAAAGTAAGGTGGCGGTGACAAGCATGGTTGCGCCTGTGACGATGGTTCTCCCTCCGATGAGCAATTGAATTTTGTAGCCTAAAGAAGAAGAAGAAAAAAACCTGTCATCTAATAACACAGTTAACTGTCTCTAAAAGAAAGTTCATTCGCTTTCCCAACTGATTACAAACCAAAATTACTAAAGAAGAATAAATGTTGTGTGGTTTGAGAAGCCTCCAGATACAATCGTTGATCTCCTGTTAGAGGATAGTACCATTTTGTAACATCATTTAGGTGTGTGGTAGTACCTTTTTGCCTTCGACTAAGTTAAAATTTCCTATAAAATGTTAACAAGGCCCACTATAACCAATGGCAAAGTCAACATGGGTCATTGGTTGCTCATGACCCTAATTGTATATTTGTGTATGAAACCTATACGTAACTGCGACAAACTGAAAGAATGAGTCAAAAACACTAAATTATAATTTGCTGCTGCTTTTGTACAACCCCTTGTATTGTTGTTTATAGATTTTCCTTTTTCTTTCCTTTGTCTTTCTTTTTCGATTTCTTGTGTTCAATAAAAAACTTCACTCGATAGGCCTCATTAAAGTCGACATAATGTGGCATAACTCGGCAGTTACTCACAAAAAACTCCACAAAATGAATCAATGAAGTTTTATTTTTTTGCTAAAATTATATGACTTCATTGTTATAAAATTCTGACTGCGTTACTGACTATAATGCACCCTACTCTTTTTGTACATTAACTTTTGAAAGAAGAAAAGGACAATTACCTCCATAGTGGTGGGAAGTTCATGAAAAACAGAGACTTCCCTTTTGGTTTTATGTGATTTGGAGGAGGGTGTGGCTGGTGCTGCTGATGTCTGCAGAATCCTAGCCAGCCTCTTCTGCCTGCTGCTCCAAAAATTCTTGACATCATTGTCTGTCCTCCCCGGCAAATAGGTCGCTATTCTTGCCCATTTGTTCCCAAATTGTGCTTGCAACTCTATCACCACCCTCTCCTCCTCCACCGAAAATTTGCACCCACTGTAGAAAACACACACTGAGACTCTAATCATAATTAGAACAATAACAAGCAACCCATTTCTCAAATCTCAGTTAGCAACAAAACCCACGAACCCGTTTCATAAATCTTAATTAGCAACCAAACCCCGACAACCCATTTTTTATTTTTTATCACATACGATATTGCTACTCTAAACTAAATTATGAGAAGAGGAGAATATTCAAAAGTTAGATGAAGGAGAAGACCCTAACCACCAAGTAATCCACCACTTGCAAATAACCCATTTCTTAAATTTTAATTACCAAGGGAACCCAACAACCCGTTTCTGAAATGCTGAACAAATTATCATCCACCAACTTCATGAAACAAAAGTGCCAACAAAAAAAAACAAGTGCAAACAAAAGAGACAATGAAATGGCGGACAGTAAATTGGGTTACTTCTTCAAGTTGGGTCGGAGCTTATTGACCCAACGGAGCCGGCATGACTTTCCGGTACGCTGCAAGAGACCCTTGGATCGAATGGAGCTCCAGTCTCTTGGGCCACACTTCTTCACATGTTTTAACAGCACTTCGTCTTCCTCTGCTTTCCATGGCCCTTTCCTTATACCCTCTTCTTTTTTACCTTCCATTCTTAATTAATTAGCTTACCCTTTCTCACGCACACAGAAAAGAAGTAAATATCTTTTGTTGGGGGGGAACTTTTTCTGGGTTTTGTTCTTCACTGAGTTCTTCAACTCTCTGTAAAATTTATTTTATCGTTTTGTGTAGTGGCGGTTAAGGCGGTTACTTCCGCTGTCCTCCCCACGAATGTGCCCACATTCCCACCTTTTTCTCTGTTTCAAAATCTGTCTATGTGTCCATTAAAAAATGGTCTAAGTGGAATACAAAAATGGCCCTGACCACGTGGCAAATTTTAATTTCCAGCCCTTATTGTTCTCTCCGCATCCTCTTGGTGAGGATTGAAAGTATTTATTCATCTTAGCCATTCATCGTACATTATGTGACCAGCTTTCGTTAGATATTGTTTGTGTTCGATTTTAAATAAAAAATTTAAAATGATTTTTGACCGCAAAATGACTGATAAACGGATATGATGAATTGATTATTAGGATCCGAATAAGATTCTCGCAAGGAGGATTCAGATAGGATCTTGTTCCGGGAAAAAACCCTGTAGGTTTTATTTCGAAGATTTTACATGTATTTCTTTATATTTTTTTTCCCAGAAAATTTAACTTATGTTTGATAGTTTACTCAAAAAATAAAGCGTTTCACGAAAAGCTTATATTTTCTGCACAATATTTGAAATTGGTATCAAAGGAATCGAATTCATAAAGTGGTGCATTGGCCTGGTTTATAAAGTATTTCTCTTAAACCCTTACGTCCCGAGTTTAGATTTTCACCGTCTCTTAATTTAGATATAATATATAATATTGCTGATAATAAAGAGAAATGAATCAAAGTCCATTAGCTACCAATCAAGTTATTGAGCTATTTGGTTTGGACAAGGAAAACTAAAGCCTGGGATAAAAATTTCTCAATATGTCTTCAGTCTTTTTCCGTCAATGATTCGCTTATAATATTTTCAACAATCCGCGAGAGTCGAGAAAAATGTTTAGCTTTAAGTTCAACAAAAAATCTGCCGAAAAATTATTGGAAGCAAGAAAAGTGACTCCGGCAAGTAGAGATGCATAAAGAGCCATTCCTTAGTCACCATATTTTCCTTGACATGCTGTAAATGCAATGTTCTGCTAAAAATTGCTCATAGAAATGATTTGCATACATGTAAAAATAAATTGATCAAACAATGCTCAACAAAAGAAACATTTGTTGCTACATCTCATATCTCTCAAATATACTTCTCTCCATGAAGCTTCTCATGAATGTATTTGGTTATGACCATTCTCCATTCATAATCGGAGGCAATATGTTCTACCGTTAGAGACAAACACTCCAGCTATCATTTATGGAGATAATGCAACTTGTATTGCTCAAATAAAGGAATGTTTCATCAACGACTGTAAGACTAAATACAAATCTCCTAAAAATTTCAATACACATGAGCTTAAGAAGGCTAATTAAAGTGATTGAAGTTAGACAAATCCCATTCTAATGGTAATATGGCGAACCCATTTAGAAAATCTCTATCAAAGTGTACATTCCAAAAGCTGATATATTATATCAACATCCAACAATTGAACATGTTGCTTCACTAAACGTTATCATAATCAAGGGAGATATTGATATGGATGTTTCATCAACGACTGTAAGACTAAATACAAATCTCCCAAAAATTTCAAGACACATGAGCTTAAGAAGGCTAATTAAAGTGATTGAAGTTAGACAAATCCCATTCTAATGGTAATATGACGAACCCATTTAGAAAATCTCTATCAAAGTGTACATTCCAAAAGCTGATATATTATATCAACATCCAACAATTGAACATGTTGCTTCACTAAACGTTATCATAATCAAGGGAGATATTGATATGGGGGAGTCCCCAGAAGTACACAACTTCGAAAAGAAACACACGTGCACTATTTTATCAATGATGTGTAGGCATCAAAGGGGAGTGCTGTAATAATATGGATGCCCACGTATTGAAAAGAGAAGAAGAAACAAGTGGTGGATGACAAAGCCATCAACAATTCGCCTATAACAAATCACTAACAAATAGCCATTTGGTTTGTACTTCTCACCATTTGCTACAAGAGAGCTAATCTGTAAACACACCACCAATTCTCATCATCTCTATTTGAGAGCAAGAGTGCTACCTAAGACTAGGAGAGGAGAGAAAAACAGTGAGCTGCTTTAGGGGGATTATATACACTAAAATGAGTGTTATCTCTGTACTCCTATTATTTCAGACAATGAACGAAACTATTGGTGTTGCCCTGAGGACGAAGTTACACTTGTTGAACCTCGTAAGTATTGTGTCTTATTTACTTTATATGCCACTAAACATATATCGTCTATTTTACACATTTGCAGAGTATTTCATTTCTTCTGTTTTACTGACTTTCAAAAAAATCAAACACAATAAAAAACCACAGATAAAAGGAAGAAGTGAACTTTCTTCCCGTATTCAAGCAAGGGAACTAGCTGAGCACACAGACACATATATCAATGAAATTCTATACATATACATATATATATATATATATAATTGTTATTGATATTCTAAAAAATTTATTTTGCACTCCTCACATATGTATTTTTTTTACAAAATATAAAAAGTTAAGGGTGTAAAATAAGAATTTTAGAGTGTCAATAACAAATTCTATATTTATATATGTACACAAACTTTTTCTAGTCAAATGTATACATTATGTTAGGGTAAGAGTTACCTGGTAATTAACTGGTAAGGGAAGGAAAATTGGGAAGGAGGGTTGGCGCTGCCTGTGAGATTGGAAACAGAGGAAGGGAAGGAAGGGAAGGAGGGGAGGACAAGACCCCAAAAGGCAAAAGCCCTTTCGTCATCCCAAAAGGCTTGAACGCTGTAAACATGAAAATTCTGTGACAAAAAATGACAGAAGAACACATGTACAAATAATATTTGTATTAATGTAATTTAGGGTTACAAACTCTATTACAAGATTTGACTCCTCAGATTCGATCTCCGAAAATAAAGTGTACATATCGAGTGAGTGATTCGAGGGTCGTAGTGACTTGATCTCGAACCGATTAACGCAACAAGGATGTGCCTTGTGGCGACGGAAGAACTGGCATGTGTAGCAGTGCTTGATAGTTCTTCACAAGTGTGGCGAAGAACGTGGAGAACTTTCTAATTCTTCTTAGTGTTGGAGAGCATTTAGAGGCTTGAGCGTCTAAGTGTGAAAAATATGTTTTCTGAGCGTCCCTTCTTTGTCTTCGATTCTCATATTTATAGACTTTTCAAGTCTTGATGTGGGCTTGGTTAATTGACGAATGCAACTAGCCTTGCTTTAGGCTTGGTTCGTGACTTGAGCCCATCAAATAATCTTTAATAATTATGTTATCTTTCACATTTCATCTTTAATTTGATCATGCCACACCAAATGTCGAAATGTGAAACCCTTAATGACTTGTTCGGTTTCTTGATGAGTCACATGCCATGTGTCAAATTTGTGAGACACATGACATATGCCATGTAAGACATGTAAAAAAACCTTAATTTGTTGGCGATAATTATTTCACCAAAATTTCAGTGCCTATAAACGCATCACAACAAAAGACGTACAAGAAACTATGAGAAATTAAAAACAAACCAAACATACATCTAAATTAAGTCCCTTGACTTGTCTGCTTAGATCTCCCATCTAAATTTAGACAGCAAGAAAGAATTTATTTAAGGTTTTGAAAAAAGTGGTATATCAGTTCCTTTAGGGCACCTTCAGTACTGCATGTTTTCGAAGGATACAACAAGTATCAGCTAGAAGATGAGATTAAGTATCAAAATATACAACATGAGAAGTTGTTCTTCGTAGCTAGTTTGCAACTAGGAAGCTTATGATTCATTTCAGGGTAGAGGGTAAGAATTTTAAGAGTTAGCAGTAACAGTGTTGGGAGATTAGGCGACTCGAACAGTAATTAGTGTTCATGTTTTCCCGATGACCGAAAAGATACAAAAAGTTGTAGATGGAACAAGGACTGAACAATCTAGGTAGCAAACCTGACAAGTTGTTCCACTCTGGTACCTACTTTGCAGTCAGGAAACCTAGAATTCGGATCAGGTCAGAGGTTTGAAAGAATGTTGAGTGAAGACTGGGGAGTAACTTGGCAAACCTACAGTGTCTAAAATTAGGTAATTACGCAGCTCAAAGGGCCACAAGGTGTGAAAAAGAAACGAGGAAAAGCAGTTTAACGGATCTACTTCTACTAAACAGAACCCAATAATAAATACCAATAAATTCAGCATCAAACATGATTTCGGCTTAAAGGCTCAAATTAAGAGGTCCAGACACCAGCTAAGTAGTTGTACAATACCCGACCTCTCCCTCCATGAATTGGAAAGGAACAGGAAGAAGAACATGTTGAATAAGTGGCCAAGTGGCCATACTTTAGAATAAACAAATTCAAAGGTGGCAAACACCTTCCTTGTTTTGGGGAGGAAAAATGGGAAAAGTTTGGTTGCTTTTGAAAAAGGTTTTGTCCTCTTCACCATCCGTGAGTTTTGGCTCCTTCATAATGGAGGGTTTGGTTGCTTTCTTCCCTCCATTCGGTTGTGTGGTAGAAAAAGAGAAAAAGAGCTCATTTTTCTGCAGAGATAAGGAGAGTTGCAGAGAGCCCAAAAGGAAGAAGAAGCTGCTGCTTCATTTGGTTAGTAATCATCCACCAAAGTAGTTGTTGTTGTAATAGCTTTGAGCTATATGTATAGAGAAGAAATTATTCTTTATATTTCTTCCTCTATTTGTTTCTTTGGTGTGTGAAAGCTATTGGGTGTATTGGGTTATTTGGGCTGTGAGATTGCCAACACTTTGTAAACTCTCATTTGGTTGATAGTGGATTATTGGGTGAGCTCCTACTGCTCCGAGGATGTACTCCAGTTACACTGACTGTGGAGGAACCTCGTTAAAATCTTTGTGTCTTTTATATTTTGTTCTTGCATTTCCATTTGATAAATTTCTTGTGGGCTAGCTTGAGTTGGTTCCAAAAGATTTTGGTGCTATCCTAGCACAACAATTGGTATCAGAGCACTGGTTGCTCTTGGCTACTGTCTAATTGCCAAAAAATGTCAGACGGGTAAGATGAGAATCCTTTTGGAAGCAGCTCCGGGTTTGCAAGAACTACGGTGCAAAATGCAAAGTTCGAAGTGGAAAAGTTTGATGGCACAAACAACTTCGGGATGTGGCAATGTGAGGTTAAAGATGTGTTGGCTCAACAAGATCTTCTTGCCGCCTTGGGAGAGAAGCCTGAAGCTATGTCGAAACTGGAATGGGAGAAATTAAATTTGTGGGCTTGCTCTTCAATTCGGTTGTGCCTTGCAAAAACTCAGAAGTATTTTGTGATGCGGGAGACTTTGGCAAGTGTGTTGTGGCAAAAATTGGAAGACAAGTATATGACGAAGAGTGCAGAGAACCGGGTACACTTGAAGAAAAAACTCTACCGCTTCCAATACAAAGAAGGTACAAAAATGATTAGACACCTTGATGCTTTTAATAAGTTGATTGCCGACTTGTTAAATTTAGATGAGGATATTAAGGATGAAGATAAGGCCTTAATATTGTTGAATTCCTTGCCGGACTCTTATGAGCATTTTGTTACCACTATTATGCATGGTAAAGAAACTGTGAAATTTGAAGATGTGTCAAATGCCTTGATGAATTATGAAATGAGGCATAGAGATAAAAATCATGATAGTACCTCTGAAGCTTTATTTGTTAGAGGTAGATCATCGGAGAGGAGATCCTCTTCTAGCAGGAAAAAATCACAGTCTCGACCTAGAGGAAACTCTAAAGGTAGAAAACCTTTGGAAAGGGATGAATGTGCCTTTTGTCGTAATAAGGGCCACTGGAAGAAAGATTGTCCTAGATTGAAGACCAAAGGCAAAGAAAGTTCTGAAGCTAATGTTGCTGAGGTTGAAACAGATTTTTTTGATTTTGCTTTAACCACTTCCTCATCATTTGATTGTGCTACTAAGTGGGTTTTGGATACGGGTTGTACTCATCATATGACTCCTCACAAGGATTGGTTTTCAAGCTTGAAAGAGTTTGATGGCGGTGTTGTGTTCATGGGAGATGACAATCCTTGCACAACAAAAGGGATTGGTACAGTTCGTTTGAAGTTGCATGATGGCATGGTTAAAGAGTTGACAGGTGTTCGGTATGTACCGAATTTGAAGAAAAATCTTATTTCTTTGGGAACTTTGGAAGCCAAGGGCTTCAGGTTTCATTCAGATGGGTAGACATTGAAGGTGACTTATGGTGCACTTGTTGTGATGAAAGCTCCTCGATGTGGCCATTTGTATTTATTGCAAGGAAACACTGTGACAGGTGAAGCATTTGTAGTCTCAGAAAATATGGGCACATCCGATTCTGATACTACTAGATTGTGGCATATGAGATTAGGCCATGCCGGTGAGAAAGCTCTACAAGGGCTTGTGAAACAAGGTCTTCTAAAAGGTGCCACGACTTGTAAGCTTGATTTCTGTGAGCATTGTGTCTTGGGGAAGCAAACTAGAGTGAAGTTTGGTACTGCTGTACATCAGACGAAGGGCATTCTTGATTATGTGCATTCGGATGTTTGGGGTCCTACAAAGACTCCCTCTTTGAGTGGTAGACATTGGTTCGTGACCTTTGTTGATGATTATTCAAGAAGGTCTTGGGTCTACACTATGAAGCACAAAAGTGAGGTGTTGAGCATTTTCTTGGGTTGGAAGAAAATGGTTGAGAACCAGACTGGGAGAAAGATTAAGATTTTGAGATCAGATAATGGTGGTGAATACACATCCGACCCTTTCTTTAAAGTTTGCAAAGAGGAAGGGATTGTGAGACATTTTAGTGTCCGTGGAACTCCACAACAAAATGGAATTGCAGAAAGATTGAATCGAACCTTGCTTGAGAAGGTTAGATGCATGTTGTCTCAGTCGGGTTTGAACAAGTCGTTTTGGGCAGAGGCAGTTACTTATGCATGTCACATCATCAACCGATTACCCTCAGCTGCTGTTCAGGGTAAGACGCCAATGGAGGTATGGACTGGAAAACCTTCTAATGATTATAATTATATTCGTATTTTTGGTTCACCTGCTTATTTTCATGTAACTGAAAATAAACTTGATCCTAGAGCCAAAAAGGCTATCTTTCTTGGTTTTAGTAGTGGTGTCAAAGGTTACAGGTTATGGTGCCCGGAGATGAAGAAACTTGTAATCAGCAGAGATGTGACATTTGATGAAGAAAATATGTTCAGAGAATGAAAAGAATGTGAAAGATGTCCAACAGGTGGAGCTTGAGAAAGTTGCCTCTAGTACTTCAAATCCTATTTCCGCTGATGTCGAAGCCACTACAAGTGAAGAAGTGGGAAACCATGAGGATGTTGAAGAAGTTGAACTTGAAGATTCTATTCAAGTTGAAAAGCAAGTTTCACCTCAAGAGTCTATTGCTAAGAACAGAGGAAAGAGAAATATTACCAAGCCAGCTCGGTATAGTGACTATGTTGCTTTTGCTCTTCCTATTATCACTGATGAGATTCCATCCAATTTTGAGGAAGCCATTGAGAGTGAGGAAAAGGAGAAGTGGTGCAATGCCATGGGTAATGAGATGAATTCTCTCTTGAAGAACAAGACTTGGGAGTTAGCTAAATTGCCTAAGGGTAAGAAAGCTATTGGTTGCAAATGGGTGTATGCCAAGAAGGAAGATGCTGATGAGAAAAGCAATGTGAGATTCAAAGCAAGATTAGTTGCTAAAGGGTATGCACAAAAGGAAGGCATTGACTACAACGAAATATTTTCTCCAGTTGTGAAGCACTCCTCAATTCGTATTATGTTAGCTCTTGTTGCACAATATGATCTTGAGCTTGTGCAACTCGATGTGAAAACGGCTTTCCTACATGGTGATTTGAATGAAGAGATCTATATGTGTCAACCAGATGGGTATATGGTGAAAGGGAAAGAAAATTTGTTTTGCAAGTTGAAGAAATCACTTTATGGCTTGAAGCAATCTCCAAGACAATGGTATTTGAGGTTTGATAAATTTATGAGAGACCAAAATTATTCTAGAAGTCAATATGATCATTGTGTGTACTTCAAGAAGTTGCAAGATGGGTCTTTCATTTATTTGTTGATATATGTTGATGATATGTTGATTGCCTCAAATAATGTTGAAGAGATTGAGAAATTGAAGAAGCAAATGAAAAATGAGTTCGAGATGAAGGATCTTGGTGAAGCAAAGAAGATCCTTGGCATGGAGATCACTAGAGACAGAGAGAAAGGTTTGGTATGCTTGAATCAAAGACAATACCTTGAGAAGTTGATTCGGAAGTTTGGAGTTCATGATTCAACCAAACCGGTTAGTACCCCTTTGGCTCCTCATTTTAAATTAAGTTCTCTACAGTGTCCTAAAACTGATAAAGAGAAGCTGCAAATGAAAGATATACCATATGCAAATTTGGTTGGTAGTTTGATGTATGCAATGGTATGCTCTAGACCGGATATTGCTCATGTAGTTGGCATTGTGAGTCGATATATGCATAATCCAGGTAAAGAGCATTGGCAAACAGCTAAATGGATATTGAGATATCTCCATGGTACTCGAGACGTTGGTTTATGCTTTGAGAGAGATGACTCTGGTATTGGTCATTTTGCAGTTGGTTATGTTGATTCAGATTATGCAGGTGATCTGGATGGAAGGAAGTCTACTACAGGCTATGTGTTTACTATGGCTAAAGGGCCAGTTTGTTGGAGGTCCATTTTGCAGTCGTCTGTTGCTTTGTCTACTACAGAGGCTGAATATATGGCAGTTGCTGAAGCTACAAAGGAGGCCATTTGGATACATGGACTGATTAGAGATTTGGGGGTTGATCAGAAGCAGGTGGAGGTGCATTGTGATAGTCAGAGTGCCATTTATTTGGCTAAGTATCAGGTTCATCATGCGAGGACCAAGCACATAGATGTGCGTTATCACTTTGTTCGTGAAGTTGTTGGTGAAGGAGAAATCATTCTCCAGAAGATTCCAACTAAAGACAACCCCGCTGATATGTTGACTAAGGTTGTTGGTGTAGCCAAGTTTGTTCATTGCTTGAACTTGGCTCACATTTTGCCTATATAAAGAAGGCGTTGAGCAGTAGGAGTTTTGGAGCATTTGGCTCGGCATGAGTTGTTCTCTTGCTAGTGATTGGGAGTGATGTTGTGTGTTAATTGTGTTGTTTGGCTTATCATAGCGTTTTTCGGAACTTGGCCAAGGTGGAGATTGTTGAATAAGTGGCCAAATGGCCATACTTTAGAATAAACAAATTCAAAGGTGGCAAACACCTTCCTTGTTTTGGGGAGGAAAAATGGGAAAAGTTTGGTTGCTTTTGAAAAAGGTTTTGTCCTCTTCACCATCCATGAGTTTTGGCTCCTTCATAATGGAGGGTTTGGTTGCTTTCTTCCCTCCATTCGGTTGTGTGGTAGAAAAAGAGAAAAAGAGCTCATTTTTCTGCAGAGATAAGGAGAGTTGCAGAGAGCCCAAAAGGAAGAAGAAGCTGCTGCTTCATTTGGTTAGTAATCATCCACCAAAGTAGTTGTTGTTGTAATAGCTTTGAGCTATATGTATAGAGAAGAAATTATTCTTTATATTTCTTCCCCTATTTGTTTCTTTGGTGTGTGAAAGCTATTGGGTGTATTGGGTTATTTGGGCTGTGAGATTGCCAACACTTTGTAAACTCTCATTTGGTTGATAGTGGATTATTGGGTGAGCTCCTACTGCTCCGAGGACGTACTCCAGTTACACTGACTGTGGAGAAACCTCGTTAAAATCTTTGTGTCTTTTATATTTTGTTCTTGCATTTCCATTTGATAAATTTCTTGTGGGCTAGCTTGAGTTGGTTCCAAAAGATTTTGGTGCTATCCTAGCACAACAGAACAAAGGATAATGAAAAGTCTCTTACAACCAGACAAGCACAAAAGGGGTTTGCACAGTCATAGTAAATAAGAAGTGTACAAGAAAAATCCAGGGAAATTGCCTACAAAATGCTAAGACCCCAAATCACAAAATATCAAAACAGATGAGAAGGAAATGAAAGATGAGTAGCCATCTGCGTTAGTCTAGAATCTGACTGACACTTATTGCACCAAATGACACCTAAACAAAGGAAATTCAATTTACTCCTTTCTCCACTAAACTTTCCTTCCTTTCCAAGAGACCACAGCTACTCATCATTCACTCATTTTTCGGTTTCTCCCTCCAGCAGTGAAACTAGTCTCTCACTACATAGTTCACAATAAACCGAACATTACAATTTCCTTTCTTTATTTAGTGAAGGAGAGTACTTTTTCACTACATATCCACACACACATCTCTCATCATACTCCTTATTTTCAAGTTAAACTTTTTTTTTTTTTTTTTTTTTTGGTGACGACGAGGCAAAAGTACTAAAGAAAAAGAAAGGTTACATAAGAATATCACGAGGCCAATCGACACCAGCTATATATGCAGTTAACAACCGACTACAAGAAGGAGAAGCTTGCTAAAAAGAGATTAGACCCAAACTTCATGACAAACTCAAACGAGCCGAATCATCACATAGACCAACTTTGATGCATAAGGGTGCGACAATTCAGTATTTCCCATAGGGTGATTATCCACTTTTGCATGTAAAATCAACTGTACTACAAGTGCAGAATTTGATTCCACCATAATCTTCTTAATTCTATTGTTCCATGCAAGTTGCAGCCTAATGAAAACCCTAAACTTCAACACATAGAATAGCACCTCGACCAAGATTAGCACAAAAGCTAGAAACCCGTGCCCCAACGAGTTTTTGAGGACATCGCTAGCACCAATGAAATTGGCCTACCCCTTGCGACACCTATTAACGTTAAGCTTTACCCAACCCTTAGGAGGGGGTTCCAAATGAAGAAAAGCATGTGTTAGAAGGGGCTTTATGGAGGAAACCATCTTCACCTGAAGCCAATCTTTCAAGTAGGTAATAATAATAGATTTGGATCAATAGGGAGAGCAAAATCCTATTCAAAAATACTTTTGTTTCACCAGTGCCACAAGAACCAGCAAGGGAAGCAAAAAATAAGTATTCATTCCAAATTAAACTTTAACTAAGAGCATCTAAAATCATGCTCTCTATTTTTAGTTAAATTTTAGCTATAAAGTTAGTTAGGAATTCCTTAAAAAATTCAACTTCAATCACACTCTCTAGTTTAGGAGGTCATAATGATAGTGGATCAATTAGTATATACTAGCAACAGTGCCCGCGCGTTGCTGCGGGTTTTAAAACTGTATAAAACATGTGAAAAGTGCTAAATACATATGATATGTCATACTATTTAGATATATGTTGAAATCTGTTTACAATCATATGGATTGGCGGTTGTATTGCCATTGTTCTAATATTCACATGTTTTACAAATTTGAAATCCTAAGTGTTCTTAACTGAAAGAAAAGATAAAAGTTGTTCTATTGCCATTGTTCTAATATTCACATCTTTTACAAATTTGAAGTTCTAAGAGTTCTTAACTAAAAGAAAAGATAAATTTTTTTTTCTCACTGAAATATGTCAATTTGAATCAAATCTACCTAAGAAGTATAGATTGTAGCATAACTTGTAATTTTTGCAAGCTGGACACCTGCAATATTAATAGTGACATAATTTCTTCCTAAGCCATCGGAAAAACCAAAATTGAACAGAACTTCCTCACCCCTCGTCTGACCAAATAAAAGAAGTAATGTTTCTCTTTTGGAACCTCTAATCACATGACACTCCAATCACATGACACAGAACCAGACAGAACATAAATTTTTTAAAAAAAAGAAGAAGAAAGAATTGAACACAATTACTCTTGACAAAAACTTATTACCCAAGAATGGAAAGTCACTGAAAACACAAATCACTAATGAAGAAATGAGGAAAGAAATCAGGAACTTAACTTATAAAGCATTAGGATGAACCATGCTAATTCGTTCATAAATGATCTGTCTCCCTACATTTTTCAAACTTGCAACCACATATAGTATTATAACATAATGATCAAACAAAACAGATTAATTCTTCAGCACACATTAACTCTTGATCGTGGAAAGGCTTTGGTTTCTTGCAAAATAATGGAAAATAAAATAAGAAACCCGTTGGAAAAGTTGGCAGTAGATTGGTTAAAAAACAATTTAAAATACTTTTTGTACGACTTGGTGATTCTAAACACTATTTGTTTCCAGATGAAATTAAGCTCGCAAAGAAACATGCCCCAAATTAGCTGAAGAACTCATAAAAGAATTTATACCTTGCAATTTATCATAACCTTTTCCATCACAGAATATTCAAAATTTTCAACAGAAAATGGATTTTATAATGTTGGTTAAAGAATAGGTTGGAACATACCTTGTAGTTTGTGCAAGCAAGAATTACATTGTTATAACGCAACGAAAAAATTGGGGTCAAACCTGTTATGAAACAACATTTTAATTAAACGAATGAATGTAGAAATGAGCTGGTTAAAGTATGTTCATTTGTTATAGTGTAGTTTTGTGTTTTTATATAACTCCAGGTTTTTTAGCTGGATACAGGTGACATAATGGATGTTTGTTAAAATTATCGACATCACAAATATGTATATAATGAGGGAATGGTAACATGCCTTGTAATTTTTGGAAGTGAGAGAGATGTAGAATGTCAATAGTGACGTAAATTTATTGTCAGAGATTTTAAAAACTACAGGAAAAGTTGTAATCACATGATACTGTAATTAAATGAGAGAAATTCAGTGTGTAGAGAAGGAAAAAAAAAATTTGTACACAGAAAGTTCATAGAAAGACCTATCTGTTAAAAATGGGAAATAACCTAAAAAAGAAAATTATCAACGGGAAATTAGGACAAAATCTTGATCAGACAATGTAAGGAGTTGGGTTTTAGAGGAGTCATCGTTGTTCAACATTGGTTTAAAGGTGTTTCAACGCAGAAAAAAAATGTTGAGGGATATAAATGTAACAGAAAAGTAACCAAAGTAAGTAGCATTATTTACAATGAACTGAAAATGTGAAACATATTTTAGAAACGGATCCAAGTGAATCATGTTTTTTTTTTAATTGTAAAAATAGTAACAAATGATGTTCAGAGATGGATCAGATATGCCTTATTTAGTGTCTCTGTGGTATACAGAGATAGGAATCAGTGAGTTGTTTGTGCTTTGATTTTTTGCAGCATCACCATCATGTCCATGTTTTCTCTTCAGATGAACTGACTGTTACCAATATATAAACAAACAATTTCTTCTTTTCACCTGTTGTAAAAATAGATGGTAAACTACCTAGTTATTCGTTTGAAGGATTTAAGATGAACATCCAAAAGTATGAATTTAGATATTTTAATGATAGATATATTTCGCCGATATCCTTTGATTGAGCAAAAGAAGATAATATGAATTGTACAATTATTTAACCTATCTAACCAATAATAAGAATGTTGGATAGATAGAATTAACAATTTTGGTTACAACATCTTTGATAATACCTTTGGATGTCCAACTAAATCCATTTATGGGTAAGTAGTTAATCATGTATTGAGACCAGGTGAAAAGCAGACATTGCAGATATATATCAGTAATAACCAGTTCCTCGGAAGAGAAGGGTTAGCAAAAACTTAATTTAAGCGGCAAACATATATGGAAAAAGCAATAAATTATCATTTTTAAAATAAACTATTGATTGTTATGGGAATGTACCTCCATATGAAACAAAGTAGGTGATCAACTCTGCAAGTGAGCAAGATTCAACAGGCTGACTACCTAATTTGGAGAAAAAAAAAAGAGATTAGCATTAACATGTTTTTAAGTATATATAGTATTTTTATACACATATTTATAAATTTAAATCCAGACGGTTACATAATCAAAGAGAAAGTATACCAAATGTCGACAATGTAGATGTATTGTTGAAGCAAGAATTTAATAATTTAAAAACATAACGTTTTCGTTGCATAATATCATTAATAAAGAAATTTATTGAATAATTGAATAAGAAATACAAAAATGCTTTAAGACAACGGGAAAAATCCAAAAAGAGTAAATCAATGCGGAGACAAAATGGAAGAAAATTTAAACAGTGTTTCTATGGAGATATGAAACACTCTAACACATTATAAAGTTGGAATAATTAGAATCTATAATGTGGGCAAAGTTAAAAAAAAAAATAGCTGTATTAAAACATACCTAAGTTTAATGTTTGTTTTGTACATTATCTTTGGCCTGCTTATATAACTCATTGTGTATAGACAAAACGTAGGTAAGCATAGCAGTTAACAATTTGACTGTAAATTTTGAAGGACATCTTTAAAGACTATATTTGCAGTATAATTTTTAACATCATTTTCTCCATGAGATATCAAAATTTTGAGACCTTCTTTTGATGTTACTCTAGATAATGCAACGTATAGCTGACCATGGGTAAAAACTGGTTCAGGAAGATATAATCCTACTTGTCTCAAAGATTGTCCTTGACTTTTGTTGATAGTCATTGCAAAACATGGTCTAATTGGGAATTGACGCCTTTTAAAAAAAAAAGGCCACTTATTCTCAGTTGCTGCAAAAGTGATCCTTGGTATGAAAACTTTGTAACCAACATTGTTTCCAGTAAGTATTTTAGCCTCAATAATTTTATTAAATAATTGAGTAATAACCAATCTAGTTCCATTACATAAACCGAAAGTTTGATTCAGATTTCGTAATAGCATAATCGGCATTCCTATTTTTAAAGTCAAGTTATGTGTAGGTAGACCATTGAAGTCTAATTTATTCAAAAATTCAACAGGATATGATGCTTCTAAATTTTCAACATTTCCATTGGAAGAACACAACGAATCATAGCTTAGAAACACATGTTGTTCTCCAGGTAACAATTCAATTATATAATTGTTTATATCTGTAACAGTTGTGTTTCGAGGTGTTATAATAGTGAGTTCTCTTAAATAATCAAAATTGGTAAAAGAAGTTTCAAAATTGGGATAAGTCACCAAAAAAATAGAAGAAATTGGATTTCCAGAAGAATGAACTATTAAATCTGTAGGTATTTTAATCAAAGATGTGTCTTTATCATTCAAATTATTTTCATCTGTTATGTCACTAATTTTTCTATCACCTATTTGTAAAATCCAATCTGCAAAATCACTAATGTTCTGTTTTTCTTCAGCACTAATTCCACTTCTTGATAATCTCATGTTTTCTTTCAACTGAAAAATTTTAAAATGGGACCATAAATAAGAAGTATTTAAAGAAGTATTTCTTATATCTTCTTTGGTTCCTCGAGGTATAACAGGTAATATTTGTCGAAAATCACCACCTAATAAAATAGGTTTACCACCAAAGGGAATCTTATTCTCTGAACCATGTAAATGTGATAAAATATCAGAAAGTGATTTATCCAATGCTTCAAAGCAATGTTTATGATTCATAGGCGCTTCATCCCATATAATTAAATCTGTCTTCTCAATTAATGTAGCAAGATGCGTTTTCTTTTTTATTGCACAAATTGAAGAATCAGTAATAACTAAAGGTATTTTAAATCTAGAATGAGCTGTTCGACCACCTGGTAATAATAATGATGTTATTCCTCATGATGCAACTGCTAAAACAATTTTTCGTTCAGATCTGAGTCTACATATGATAGTGTCCCATAAAAAAGTTTTTCCAGTGCCTCCATGACCATAGACAAAAAATAAACATTTTTCTTTTTTATTCACAGTTTCTATAACACAATCATAGATACGTTTTTGATCTTGATTGAGTTGTAATTTCAAAATATTATGTTTTTTTTAACAATTCTTCACAATCATAATCTAACTCTTCTCTTAAAAGTTTATTTTTTATTTCTAACATTTTATTTGCATCAGGCATTGGTAAATAATATTTTTCTAAAGAAGTTGATGCATTATTGAAAAGCAATTCTAATTCAAATAACACACAATTTTTTAATTCATCTTGTGGTACAACCATATCTGGAATTGCAAAAGTTTTTCGCAAATTGTATAAAATGTCATCATACATATTTTGCCAATAATTTTCAAAAAGAATTTGAGGATTTGCTACATCACAAAATAAAATAATTGTAACAAACAATTGTCTTAATTGAGCAGATGATGCTGTATTCACAGCATTTGATAAAGCTTCAATCCATTCTTTATCATCTCCTAACAATCCCAATGATTGGCATGCAGCTTGATATGAAATATGCACAACATTATTAATAGTTTTTATATCATCAAAGTTGAATGCACCTTTTTTCAAATTTAAAAGCATTCTTAAATAATATAACTCACCTGATGCAGGATGTACATACGCTATTCTGCCTATAGAACCTTTATGTTTCCTGGGCTTCCAAATTTTTTTCCGCGGATCATATACAAACTTTGATGGAATCTGTGCATAAGTCAATGAACGTGCTTCAGCATAAATTTTGTTAGTTTCAAACCAACTTGTCAACATTGTATGGTCAGAAGCATTTTGATTAATAATTGATTGCAGTGATTGGTCACCACAAAAAACAATATTTTGTTCTAATGGTAAATGAACAGGTAATCGTTCCACAAAAGGTTCCCTATGATGTATAGAATACTGAAACAATCTCCAAACAGCTTCATAAGATGATATATATCTACAATTTAGATATGTTAATATTTCATCATTTGGATTTTGCTGAAGAACCAACCGTGCTCTATCTGAACCTTTATTTACATATTTGAACAAATATTTTATAAGTGTTGATTGACAACAAAATTCAACATTTATATGAGCATTATATCTCAAAAGCAATTCAGAATTATAAGGAACAACAAAACTATTATCAACTTTAATTCCATTTTTTACTACAAATTTTGTCTCATCATCACGACGCCTATAAACAGGAAAGCCACTCGGGTCAAAAACTGTCTCATTTTTATACGCCTTGGGAAAATTTTTGGTGCATTTATTTTCTCGCATGCAAGAAGAATTCCGATTGATATAACCACATGGACCATGAATCATAAATTGATTAACAATTTCATAAAGCCGAGGGTTCATAAATTTGTCTGGTAACTCAGCTGAAATGATAGAATCTATATCTGATGCTGTGTAGCATTTAAATTTTGGTCTCAACCATATTAACATATGAGAATGAGGCAAACCTCTTTTTTGAAATTCAATTGTACAAACATCTATTTGTAAAAACAACAAATAGAAAAAAATTAAAATAAAAAACCAAAAAAAGAAAAAAGTTAGATTCACTATAAAGGAAAAAAAGACATATAATAAAAATAAAAAAAACTTGTAGAAGTTACTTGCATCAACCTCTCCAAAAGGCTGTCCAGATTTGATGAAATCAAGCAGATCATCAAGCTTCATTTTAAATATTCTAGAAATTATATCAGGTCTATCTTCAGGTTTGTAACCCTTTTTTTTTTTTTCAAACTCTCTTATAATTTCTGGCCATTTTACATTACAGGTAAATGTTATAAACAAATCAGGATGACCATACTCTCTACAAATAGCCATAGCATCTTGATAATTATTGATCATATATCTAGGACTTCCTGTATACAAAGCAGGCAACACAATTTTTTGTCCTAAATTGTTTGCATCATTATCACCTCTTGATATTGCATCATAAATCCCCTTGTAAATTTCACTCCTCAAATTTTTTTGATTTTGTCTAATGTAATCTAACCTATCCTCCTCAACTGTTGCATACGAATCAACCAAATATTGTTGAAAAAGTCTACCTCCTTTTAACAGCGTAGTTAAACATGGTTCTCTTTCCTGAATTTGATAAGCTATATAAGCTCTCATAGGCACCCTTTGTCTTTTTGTTTTTGGCCCTTTATAATTTTGATTCCACTTTAAATCCGGCCTATACCCGTCTTCACCATACGGAAAAAGAATAGGATATTGAAGGGCCATAAATTTTGGATTCAATTTTGTAACACGCTTTAATCCCTCGCTTTTACATTCTATAATGATGTCTCTATTAGAGTCAGACAAACCTATATCACCAACTATTAAACCACCTATCTCATCACTTGTTGGTTCATCATATTGTTTCCCATCATTTGGTTGCCTACCTAATAAAGTCATTCTTAAATTCATAAGACCATTTGTTTCAAATTTATCTCTTGCTGTTCGAAAAAGTTTGACTAACTCATTCAATTCATCAAACATTTTAATCAATTCTTGAACAATTCTTTCATCAAGCCTTCCATTTTTTCCATCAAAATTAAAAGCTTTGAGACGATTTTGAACTTCATTATATGTATCATAAACATATAATTGAGCAAATTTTGGAGACTCATTGCCAACAGGTAAAAGAGATCCCATTAAATGACAAACTTGACCACTAATTTTAAAAATGTAAGGACTTGATCCGTCATTAATTGAGTTATCAACTTTTGCTCCCATAGAAGTAAATGAAAACATAGAGTTGTAAGCTCTAATATTTTCTCGAAAAGATAAACTTGTTTTACCTCCATTTGGATTAAGCAAGCAATCTAAAAAAGTTGGCGTTGGTTTTGGAGGTTCAAATTTAATTTTTCCTTCTTGACAACAAAGAGTGAAAATAGGTTGAATTTTTTTCCAACTTTGTTTGAGAGATTCTTTCAACCAAAAATATGCACCACAATGTACACACCTATAATTTTGATCACCTAAGTCCACATAATCTTTCACAACACCTACACAAAAACAAAAACAAAAAAAAAAAAAAGGAAAAAAAATAAATAAAAACAAAAGGAAAAGATTAGCAACAACATGTAATCAAACAAACCGTAAACATAAACATGAAATAACTGAATTTGAAACGCACCAGTCCTATTTTTTTGGAAAAATGCTTGACCCTTACTTATGAGAACACGATCTTGAGCACACGATGCTCTGTTTTCAATGTTATCTGACAAATTAACAATGTTTTTGCCTTTTTGATCACGTGTGTACACTTGTTTTTTAAGCAAGAGAGGATTCAACATTTCATCACTGTTAACAGGTGCCTTGCTAGATGAACAACGATTCTCAACCAACAAATTTTGCGAAAGAGTTGCGTTAACCGCATACGGAACAAAAAAACATATTTGAAAAAAAAAACGATAACAAAAAAACAAACAGTCAACAAAACAGTTAAACTATAAGAAACATAACAAAACATTGCAATTATAAATGTAGACAACCAACCATATTACCACATTCATACAACTAAAAAGACAAAAATCAAAACAACCAACCTCTTTGAAAGATCACTGGTTCCAAGCTTTCAATGTTTGATTACTTTAGCAGCAACCAAATTAATCTGAAACAAAAACAGACGCCATTAATTAAATCAACCTAAAACAGAAAACCAATACAAATTTACAGAGACAGAGAAGCCTACATTCACCCAATTGTTAACCAAGACTGTAGATTAAAATTATTTCTTTTATTCTGCTTTCTCTTTTCTTCATTGGTAATTTGTGTTTTCAGTAAATGAGGGAACAAATCAGCAACCTAACTTATATAGCATTAGGATGAACCATGCTAATTTGTTGATAACTGATCTGTCTCCCTACATTTTTCAAACTTGCAACCACATATAGTATTATAACATAACAATCAAACAAAACAAATTAATTCTTAAGCACATATTAATTCTCGAGCATGGAAAGGCTTTGGTTTGTTGCAAAATAACAGGAAAAAAAAAAAAAAAAACGCATTGGAAAAGTTGGCAATAGATTGGTTAAAAAACAATTTAAAATACTTTTTGTATGACTTGGTGATTCTAAACACTATTTGTTTCCAGATGAAATTAAATATCGTAAAGAAACATGCCCCAAATCAGCTGAAGAACTCATAATAGAATTTCTACCTTGCAATTTATCATAACATTTTCCATCACAGAATATTCAAAATTTTCAACAGAACATGGATTGTATAATATTGGTTAAAGAATAGATTGGAGTATACCTCGTAGTTTGTGCAAGCTAGAATCACATTGTTATAACGCAACGACAAAATTGGGGTCAAACCTGTTATGAAACAACATTTTAATTAACAAAAGTTAAGCCTAAAAAGAAACACGGGACGATATATTATAAATTGCCACTTACATCAGAAACAAATGTTAATTTATTCAAAATCAATCATGGAAAAAAAATATATATATATATACACGAAAAGATAAAAATAGACAATAAGCACGAATAATTTTTTTTGAGATTATTAATCCATATTGTAAATCACAGGTCACAAATTGAAACCAAATGATATCATCCAAGAATACCTTTTGTATTCTGTCTTTATATTGATTGCCAACCAAATTGTCTTTTTTATTTTTCTTTCTCAACCCTGTGCAGTTCAAAAGTTCAACCACCAAACCCTGTAATGAACCAAGATATTGTTCATAGCAAATTCCAAAAATTTAATTAGATTTAACCAATACAGTCCTAAACCCATTTAATCTGAAAAATATAAAGAGAATCCTGTACATTACGAAATCAAATCAAATCATATAATCTCAAACATTTTATTCATACCTTTTTTATTTTGTCTTTATACCGATCATCAACAGCCTTTATATGTTTTTAATTAGTCTGTGAAGGTGAATTTTATCAAAAACCTGCAATCATGAAAAGAAAAAAAAATTAATATCATAAAGATAGAAAGAAAATTGCAGCCTTGAATATTTATAACACAAAGAGAATGATCACACAAAGATAAAATTGATCAACAAAGATACATTTGTCCACCGAAGTCCAATAAAATACATCCACAAAAGCTGTTCAGTTTTTACACTTCTTAATCAACAGACTTTAAAACCGAATTGAAATGAACTAAACGAAAAAGAATAACAAAAGTTCATGTAAAAAAAAAGGATTTAAACATATTAGACCATGCACTGGCTAACCTTTTGACTAAATCATCAACACTCTGAATACAAATAAATGAATGTGCACGTAGAGGTGTAAATTAGAGGATCCCAAAATTATCCCAATGTTATTTTGTCTATACCTTTGATGGAAATCCATAGAAGTCAGAGAGAGTTTCATAGAGAAAAAAGGCAGGACATGATTTCAGCATGTGTGCAACTTTCTACAACCCTAGAGGTTCCACTTGTTTTGCGAAAACAAAATCAGTGCTCGGAATCCAGAAAAGTAAAATGATAACCGTTATTGCTTCACCTAATAAAATTTTTAAAACCTCATTTAGTCACTAATACAAAAGATGGTGTTTCCCGAAGATGGAACTGCGAAAATCATTGATGCTAATGATTTCCGCTACACTATTAAAATCTCTTGACCCCGATAAGCATCTTTTCTCTTACAAAAATTCTATGGTTAAGTGACTTCTTTATACAACCTTGCTATTCCAAATAACTAATCTCATACTTTGTAACCAAATTATTACATGCTTCTAATGTTGCTTTCAAGTAACAGTAAAAACCAAGAAAAAAATTGAAATGCCATGATCCTTATGGCTTTTTTGCACATAAATACACGTGTTATAATTTAAATGAATGTGTAATAGTTTTTTGAGTACTCTGAAAAATTGTTTTTGAAAATAGGTTCCAAAATATAAGCCTGCACGTGAAATTCGGCTGGGCCTTAAATATAAGAAGCCCGCACTGGAAAAAAGAAAAATTAAATTGAGAAAAAATGCAAAACCCTAATCTGAGAGCCTATAAAAGCACGGCCTCTTGCTATGCTTCTCCATCTTCTCCTCTGTTTTTCTCTGTTTTCGATTAGGTTAAATGATAGAATAATTACAAAAGCATATCAGATAAATTAGGGTTAATTAAGAAATAGTAAGGAAAGTGATGAGAAGCTCTGTCGCCCCAGTCTTACCCGCATCAACATATTTGCTGCTTCCTGGTGATTGACTCTCTTTCTGATTCCTCATTTTCTTTTATTTTTTTCTATATCAATTTTTTTTTAAATATTTTTTGGTGCAATAAGTCTGGAAGAGGCAAATTCGGGGAGGTGTGATGATGATTATCCATTGAATCATCCTGAATAATCATATTCTGATGACTAATTATTAATCAAAATTACATGCACTACCATCTGAGCTCTCCCTAAATTCTCCACCTTCAAATTCCACCCTAAATGATTCTTTTTCTTAATCTATTAATTCATGTTTTTTAAATAATTCTAGTGTACTTTTGCCCATTGGTATGTGATGTCCAGACTAAAAAATGTGGCTGGGCATTTCGTAAGAACTTGGACTTTGGTAGTCCAGATTAGATTAGCTTTTGACTTTGCCAGTTTATTGCATGCCCTTTACCTATAATTCATGTCCTAATTTATCTGTTTAGGTTTTAGTCTTTGCCTTTGGGAAAACGCAAAATCTCTACCTTAAACGATCATGTGCAACCACACTCCTTACACCCCTTGCCTCTTTCCCCAACCTCAAATTTTCTAGGCAACCAAACAGAAGACAATATTTCACTCCTTTTTTCTAGTCAGTAGGCAATAAGACTCAGCGTTTCACTCTCTTCCGTTTCCCCTTGATTCTCGGCAACCAAACACAAATTAGGAACTAAAATTAGAAAGAAATTCGAACCTGCCTTGTAAATTAGGGCTTGAGCGATGTTCTTGACGTGCGACGTGGATCTTCCGGTGGCGAGGACCATAAAATCCGCCCACTCGCAGTGCTAAGTGGTGGAGAAGCTATTCACCCTGAGAAAATAAAAAAACCAATCCGATGGGTTCTAATGGGTCTTAAAGACAACAAATGTAAAAATTTGCCCAAAAAAAAGAAATCTAACAACAAAAACATAAATTATATAGCTTACCCAGAAAAGGTTCGAAGGGGACAGAAGCAAAGATTTGTGAGAGAGAAGACGGATCGAAGCAGAGATCGACGGCGAAAGAGAGAAGGCAAAAGAAAGGTAAAGGGAATTGAGGGGCGAGATTGATCGCACTTGTTGGAATCGAAGGCGAGATTTAGTAAGCCCGAGAACAGCAGAAGAGAGATCTGTGAGAAAGATGTGAGAAAGAAACGGAAAGCAAAAGAAAAATCGAGAACACTCAGTCCAAATAGAGGATCCATCGATGATAGACGCGTGGAAGCAATGGGCAAAAGTGGCATTTCGCTTCCCAAAAAACCAAAGAGAAGAACAACCGGAGGAAAAATCCAGGGGCAAAATTGTCCGCCCACTGGTCATCCACAGTACCACTTCACTGAGTTTTAGTATATAAAGATATTTTATTAAAATACTAGTAATTAATGCTAGGAGCTACTTTCTCACATACTAGATTAGGAGCTCCTGGGAATCCTTATCTTAGGAGGGGATGTGACTGGAGGTGGATTTTTCCAACTTAGTAGTGCTACCAACACTTGTGGGTCATATCTCTATTAAAGAGATAGTACAAATAGCATTTTTGTTTCCGAAAATTTTCTAAAATTTAGTTGGGAGCACATTTAGGAAACTCATTCAAGATGCTCTAAGAATACTCAAAAGTTATTTTAGGAGCTCCTCATAAAATTTTTACTCCTACCACACTCACTAATGTAGAGAGTCATAATGGTTACAAACCAATAGGAATAGTGTTTTTTGTCTTTTAATACAACTATATATTTACCGTTGAAAAATATAAAGGGAAGTATTTTAGGGATTTGATTTGTTTTGGTTGATGTTTTCTTGTCTTGTGGACAAAGGTTTAATTGGATTTATACTGCTCATTTTTAATCTTATAAAAACATCCTTATGGAGAAGGATAAAGCATACGGGATAGTGAGGATATTGAAGTATTCTTATACATTTAGGGGAGATCCCAAATTAGTCCTAACCTTTCAAAACATTCCAAATAACTACCTAACATGAAAAGTGGACGTTTGTTAGGTTTACTAGCATTGAGTGATGATGTGGACAATTATCAAAGTGGGTTTTCACTCTCAAATCTATGGATCTTGGAATTTTCAAATCGATGCAGTTTAGCTAAGCAAACTTACAACTTAACTTGGCTAAAAGGTGTCAATTTGAAGAAACAGAGCTCCAGAGACGGCTATTAGTAGAGAAAAATTGTAGTATTAGTCCCCTCATCGTTTAATGCTAGAAATAGTGAAAGGGAAGTGTTATTGGCACTCCAAAAATCTCATTCTACACTCCTCACAAGTGTATTTTTCTTTCCTATTTTCTCTCTAAAAATTTCCAGAAGAAATGCCAATCTTCAGCCTCCAGCCCTAGGCCCTTTGGCTTTGGGGTCCGGTGGCAACCCCCTGTTTACGTTTGCTTCAGAATCATTTCTTCCCTATTCCTTCTTTATGTTCCCTTCTAAGCTCTGTCTTAGATTTCTAAGCCTTTGACTCAGTTTTCTCCTTACTTCTCACTCAGAAGCTGCTCACTGCCGACCTCTTTTCCCCTCACCTTTGCACCCATTTTTCCATCCTTCCTCTTGCTCCCACTTTTATTTTCCAACCCATAATCACGATTTAGATCTTGGAGTTTTGGACTCTATTTTGACACAAGACTTAACCCTCCCAACCTATTGCCAATCCAGCTTGCTGGAAATTTGGACGAAGTGTGGAACGTTCCTGTCGGAACAACGGTGTTTTACACACTCCCTTTAACCCCCCCCCCCCTCCTTCAATTACGTTTTGTGACCTTTCTTGCAGGTGTGGATGTGGTGGCTTTGTTTCTTTGTGGATGGATTTTGCACAACACTCTCAGATCTAGTTTATGGTTCAGGTACTTTTTTCAATTTGGGGCAACGGCAACGACGGTCGTTTGAATGCTTTAGGTTTTTGTTGTTGTTTTTTTTCGTATTGTTGCCTACGGGCCTAAAGATGTATGAGTCTTCCTTTGTGTTTTGGATTGTAGCTCTATTTTGCTTGGATCTGTTTTATCTTTTATGTTTTGCTTTGTTTAATTTAAGGTTTTGTGTTTTGTTTGAACCTAGGCCCATCTTTCACAAATTGTAATTTCCCTTACATTAATGGAGTGCTATCTCTGACCCCAAAAAACAAAAAAAAAAAAAAAAAAAAAAGGAAAGGGTTTAGGTTAATTTATGCCTCGTTCTTCTCTTGAATTTTTTGTTTTAATTGTCATTGATGGTAAAGTTCTTGTCTCCCATGACTAGGTGTAACCTCTCTTTTTTCTAATTCATAGAATACCCTTGTACTGTCGAGGTTTCTTCGAATTGTGGACATTATAGAAGATGTCATTAGGCTAATCAAATTACTAAATAGTAGCTCTAATTTACAAAGGAAAGAGAGTTGCTATATCTGCGAAACAATGTAAATATGACTAATAAATTTCACCATACAGATTTAGCTTAAAGCTAAATACCGTCTCTGATGGACTTAATGAATCCAAAGGTTGTGAAAAACAGGATAAGAAGTGCAACCAAAGTTGAACTAGCTGTCCAAAGATCCCTGAAGTAAACTTGCCTCATGGTTGCCAGAGTACGGTTCCAACGATTCTCATAGTGCTCATTAAGTTGTCTACATATATCAGCATATCGACACGATTGTTCTTCCATAATGTTAACACAAAGTCCGTTGATCAGCTTTGTCACAGCTTCATTGCTTCCGAGCAAGTTGACAATGACTTTGTTTTTGACCAGCAAATCAACGTCTTCCATAATGTCCACAAGTTGATCCATTAGCAGAAAGTAATTGCAGATGCAAGTGTTGAATGGATACACAAACTGCTCCAAGGCCATGACGTTTCGGACAATGCATTCTGTCTCGTACTTCACACAAAATTGTGTGATCTTCAGGTCCATATGTCCAGTACCTAAGTGGAACTTCACCTTATTAGTCTCGTCTCTTATGACATAGCTTGGATCTTCAAGTATGGGCACAAATTTCACCCCGGAGGCAGTCAGCTGTCTGATATTATATATATTTTTTATAGGGGTCCTGCTACTGTCATCTCTCCAGGTCATTGTTTCATCTGGACTTAAAAAATATCTTACCAAATCAGTGAAGTGTTTCGGTTGTACTCCTTTTCTGACTGATTTTCCCTTGCTGTGATCTTTAAAGAACTGACAGGTAAGCTCAAGAAAGTTATCAACGGATGGAGCTTCGAGTACACTGATTGCTCCAGAATCACCAAGGTGATGGCTACAGACTTCATCAACTTTTTGTGCTTGTTCTTCCCGGGGAATGGAAATGGAAGAGGCCGGATTGGCAAAGTCATACAGCTCTAGAAGAACTGAATATGGAAGCTGATTTTCAAACAGAATCAGGTCCTGCTCTACCGCTTTTCTTAGCCATGGTGATCCAAATAAGTACTCATTTTGTATCTTTTCGAAGTTTGCCAAGAACAGCTCAATGATGAAGCAGGCATCCACTAGAATTACGTCCACAATGTTGAATGTGGCAAGCTCAATTGCCCCTGCATAACACTGAAGAATGTTTTTTTGGCGCGCCTCAATAAAACTTGTTAGTGTAGCCTCACTCTTGGAGCAACGTCGGAGAAAATTTTCATAGTACCTTTTCTTGTGGCCTTCCATGTCCAGGAGTTTTGGATTGCCATGGTGAAAAGGTCCTATTGAAAGTAATTGAGGAGTGTATGCTGCTTCATTCACTTTGCGAAGTTTGTTGGGAATCCTGTGGATACAAGGCCCACCGTTCGCAATGGCCTCGGAATCATGACGACATTCAGCTGGTTTGATGTGATCAATTTGAGGAGTAGCTTCCATATTCTCTTCCATCTACAAAGTTTTTAAATAGGAAAATGTCTTATAACCAAATTCCTTTGACAAATTGGAAATGATGTTCGCTCTTTTTCGCCTCTTGCAAAACCCGTTTTAATTTTTTAGCCATTAGATTGAACAACTCAGTGGCTAGAATTAAGAGGGGTATGCAGAAAGTGAAAAAAGTGCATATTTTTTTAGGTATTGGATCGCACAAATCAGAGTCCAGAATTAAGAAGGGAATGGAGAAGGTGAAAAGAATGTGTATAAATCACTCCCCCTTTCCTAAGTCGGCTCATTTATGGACCACGTTCATGCTTATGCTTGGCTCAGCTAAGCTCGTTTATGTTGAGCTTAAGATTGGCTCGGCACAAAAAAATTGACATCAATTTGGAAAACGAAAACCAATTTACTTTTCTAAATAATTTGGATTTTAACTATACCAATGTAATAGAATTAAATTTTCATGATATTTTTATTTTGGTTAAAGTAATACCTTGTTTGCGGTTAAAGATCTGGCAATCTTTTGAGGGCAGGCAAAAATCTCCTCTTGATTTGGTTCACTCTTGAGAAATTGAGATCACTTTTATGGTTTCTCTTGGTCTCTATTGAGTTATATTTATAGGAGAGTTGAGCCCCACTTTTCAAACCTTCATTTATATTTTATTATGTCTTTTTTTTTTTTGGTCGGCATATTTTATTATGTCTAAAGGTCGGTATTAGGATACGTATTATACATATAAATTATCTCAAGCTCTGTTTTTCTAACCTTTATTTATCTCTAATATTAAAAAGGAAAACTAACGAAAATGATTTGAAAATTTTGAGTTTTAACGATAAGGACAAAATAAAGAGTAAAGTGAATAGTACCATGATTAACTTTTTAGTGTAAAAATGATTGACTTCTGTGCCTTGGTATGTTATTCTTGCTTCCCAAAAAAAAAAAAAAAAAAAAAAAGGCAAAGGTCAAGGAAATTTACCTAAATTGCTATTTTGTCCCATTCTTCAGGCCTTATCAAAACCATCTTATTTTTCATTATCTTTTTTGTTCTTAGAAAGTATCTGTTGGTGGAATGAAAGTTCCTTCTACACTCCCATTCTGTTAGAATTTTAGCTTCTCTGGACCCGCGAATTCGACTTTTTTCTATTGCGACTGGTTTTTAAAAAGTAGATAATTATATACAATATCATTGTGTCCAAATCACCGAGTCACGTGTTCAAAAAAAAATCACCGAGTCACAGACAACGAACACTTTTGAATAGTTGATAATTATATGCAAGTTTTCCTTTGTTCTAGAGAAAGTACATATAAATCCTACCGCGTCTGAGGTGTCAAGCTGAATTTCTGCCCGTGGGAAGTTTATCTTTTTATTATTTTTAACTTATAAGTTGCTTCTTCGCTGATCATTAACTTCCATTTGGTAATTTCCAGGGAATTACCAAAGGCAATTACTGCATATGCAAGTTTTCCTTTGTTCTAGAGAAAGTACATATAAATCCTGCCGCGTCTGAAGTGTCAAGCTGAATTTCTGCCCGTGGGAAGTTTATCTTTTTTTTATTTTTAACTTATAAGTTGCTTCTTCGCTGATCAATAACTTCCATTTGGTAATTTCCAGGGAATTACCAAAGGCAATTACTGCTTAACAAACTGAAGGCTATCAACACGTATAAGTATTCCTGTCCTAAAGGGCAAAGAGCACAAGAAGCAAGCTTAGCCCCAAAACAAAGAGAAAGACGGATATACAACGCATACATCATCACAGTAGCGTCGCGTGCCAATAAGATAAAAGTGATGAAATTGAGGTTCTACCATAAAATCAATTGCCAATATAGGAAGTAGCCGAAGACTATATAAGCACATAGCAAACATTGTCCCTCACCAATGTGGGACAACTCTCAACACTCCCCTACACGTGTGGCCGATTTTCAAGCCTACATGTGGACAACAACTGGGTGACGTGGAGTGTGTGTGGCCGTTTGGCTTCACACGGGGACAACCTGCTCTGATATTATGATGAAATTGAGGTTTCACCATAAAACCAATTGGCAATATGGGGAGTATCCAAAGACCATATAAGCACATAATAAACCTTGTCCCTAATCGATATGGGACAACTCTCAACAAAAATATGTGTAAATTTTTGCCCACATGTCTTGACAAGGACACTACGTGACAGTATATCCGTATCATGTAAGTTTTTCGTCCTACAGAAAGATATATTCTTAGTTTAAATATAGTTACAATAGGCACTAACAACCGTAACCTCACTTTGTAACATCGAGTGATCCAACAGTCCTCCAAAAGAGGCCACCGGCTGTAGCGTGGCCATATTCGTGAGTGCGTCAGGGATGAGTAAAATAAATAGCACGATCCTAGAAATAATAAGGGAAATGACAAACATGGTTCAAAAAAGATACGGCAGTAAAACTGCTCTGACCCCACGGTAGCAAGAACAATTGTCCCTTAAACCCAGCATTTTGCTAGTGTTAAATGTCATTTCCAGCTGCTGCCATCAAGAGAATTCACACTTGTAGCTGTCTAAATTTCTAATGGGTTGTGTTGATGCACAAAATCGGCGAGGATTTTGGTACAACAGAAAGTGTCAAGTTTATGACCTTCGCTAGGTTACTCTAGTCATCAGTGTGGATAAGTATGCAAATGAATAGAGACAGGGAAGCAAATAACACAAGATGTACGTGGTTCACCCAAATTAGCTACGTCCACGGAGTAGAGGAGTTCTCATTAGTTGTGAAGGGTTTACACAAATACATAGGTTCAAGCTATCTTTTAGCGAGTTATAGTGAATAGTTTAGTACAAATGACATTAGGGATTAATGTGGGAGAATGATCCCCTTTTATAGAAGAGAGTTTCTAGCTTTGTTCTGACATTGACACGTGTCGTGTTGTGATTGGCCTCTGATATCGACACGTGTTGCGCCGTGATTGGCCTTAGATACCGACATGTGTCGTGTTGTGATTGGCCTCTTAGTTGGAGGAAAAGTCTTGTGGGTCCTTGACGGTATGCTGTTGACCGGTGCTTAGTAGTTTCGGGATTGGTCAAGTATGGTACAAACAATGCTCCCCTAAGTTCCCGAGTGAGGGAAGCTCCTCGGTTGGGGACTTGCAAGATCCAAGCCATTGAGTAATCACGAAACTTCCAGGTACCGAAGTGTGGTGTCGCCTTCACTAGCCTTCTCTGTCCTGTAAGTAGATGTGGCATCTTCTCTTGGAAGTACTTTTCCTTCATCCAGGAGTGGTATCTTTAGTTAGCGTTGATGCACAAGGTAATGTATCATTTTCATTTGAAGCTTACTTGTAGTTTCGGGTTTCGTCAAGTGCGATACAAACCATATAGTAGGAGTCCCCCAAGTCTCTAAGCGAGGAAATCTGCCAAGGGAGGTGACAGACAAGGTAAGCAATCAAGGTTCCAAGCAATCAGTCTCAGATCAGTAGGTTGATCTTGGGTTCCGGCTGATTGTACTCATTCTCCTTGTCTCTCATTCAACAATAAGGATAAAGAGAAGAAACAGGGATAAGAGATGATATGAGGACTCTTGTTTTTGGAGAAGACGGACGAATCGGCACGTGCTTTGTTGTACCTTACTTTCCACAGGTGTATTCTTGAACTGGGCTGGAGGGTCTTCTGGTTTCCTCCAAAGGAGCGAGTCGACTCCAGAATTTGAGGGTCAAAACAAGTCCGTCAAACCTGGAGTATGTTCTATCCTGATGATATGGGATACTTTTGCTGTTTGACAAAGTAGTAGATGTGGTATGGCGAAGCTTTGTTCTTTGATGACAGTGCTAGCAAAAGGCTGTTGAGGCTTCTCGATCTCTTCAAATAGAGCAGTGATGCCAAGCTTGGATTTGACTTAGACTCTTCCGTCTGGATTGTGCGGTTCCACAAAAAGGGCGTCGTACTGTAGTGATCTGTTCTAGCTAGCCGTTGAACCTTCTGCTTCAATCTTTTGTATAGCAGAAATGGTGCACAACCTTTGCATTTAAATGGTCATTCAGAGCACGACTTCTCAGTGACTCATCCATGCTTGGCAGCTTCAGTGTAAAGAGCCAATATCATACCAACTATTCTGAGGTATTTGCCGAAGGAATTCATGACCTTGACAACAATTGAGGATGAGTACTCGAGAGCAATGCTAGGCAAGCGACCAGGCAAAGGTTCCGGGCATTCAGTTCTAGATCGGAAGTTTGATTTTAGGTTCCTACTGATTGCATTATTTCTCGTTGTCCTGCAGGTAAGAGCAAGGGCAAAGGAAAAGACAGGGAAAAAGCATGATATGGGATACTCTTACTTTCAACCCTGATGATATGAGATATTCTTGCTCTGATGTGGCTGGTTGGCATGGGTATTATCAAAGGAGAAGAAAATAGAGTATTTTGAGAGGCTAGATTGGGAGTGCCATTTCGGATGTGAAGAAGGGTTGAGCATATTTTCTTTTTATTTGGCAGGTCTGCCTAGCTATGGAGGATGGAGGTCAATATATATGGGAATTGTCCCAACAGCGAGGGGTAATGTTGTTCCTTTACCCTTCTCGGTCAAAGCAATGTAGTGGTCGTTGCAAGGTTCACGTGTTTTAACTTTATTAGAGCACTTTGAAAAAGTGGTATATGGTATCCAGAAAGCTGATGTTGCGTGTGAGGATTGTGGACAAATTTTATCCAATGAAATCCGACTTCTCGAAGTTTGGGGAGAGGTGCCTCTTCGAAGTCTGAGCAGGCAATCTTGTTGAAGATATGGTTCTCGAGATTTGGAGAGCGGTGCTTCTTCGATTTCTGGGCAAGCAATCTTGTTGGGAGTGTTTTCTCAGATGTGAAGAAATGTTGGGCATTTTTACAAGTTTGCTTTGCCACGGAGCACAAAGGTTGACACACATAAGGATTTTCCAATAATCAAGCAATGGTGTTATTCCTTTATCCTTGTGGGTAATTGTAGGGTAACTAGGCCTTCAATATTTACCTGTCTTAACTTTGTCAGAGTTCTTTGGCAAAGTTATCCTTGGTATCCGAGGAACTGATGTTGCGTGTGAAGATTGCTAATAAATTTTAACCTAGGAAATCCGCTTCTCAAAATTTGGAGAGTGGTGCCTCTTCGATTTTTGAACAAGCAGTCCTATTGAAGATCTGACTTTTTTGTTTTATAGGAGCACCAATTAAGTTCAAGGAGTCCATTATGAAAGTTATTGCTTGTAGGAATTTTTCCCTTATTTTCGTACTTCTGAGACTTACTGTACTTCATTTTTTTCTTCATCTTTTTTGAGAATGTCTGGCTCGTCTGACCGTCGTTTGGACTTGAATGTTGTAGAAGAGGTAGCCATGTCTCCTCAAGATAACATATGGCGCCCATCTTTTGGTCCCCTTACTATTGGGGACTCTGTGATGAAGAATGATATGACCCTTGCGGTGATGGCCAAGAATCTTCTTACTCCCAAAGACAACAGACTACTTTCCAAACGATCCAATGAGTTGGCTTTTAAGGATTCTCTGGCTTTCAATGTTCAGTGTGCAGGTTTTGTGTCTAATATGGCCCAATGCCTATTTGCTCGAACCCGCCAAGTTGAATCGTTGTCGGCTGAAGTGATAAATCTCAAACAACAGATCAGAGGGCTTAAGCATGAGAATAGACAGTTGCACATGCTCGCACATAGCTATTCTACAACTATGAAGAGAAAGCTTGACCAGTTACAGGAATTCGAGGGTCAGATTTTAAATCATCAGAGGTTTGTGAGTTTATTTGAAAGGCATTTATTGCCTTCGTCCTCTGGGGCTGTACTACATACTGAAGCTCCAAATGATCAACCTCTGGTGCCTCTTCTTTCTGGGGTTCTGCCCAGTACTGAGGCTCCAAATAATCACCCTCCGATGCTTTCTATTTCTGGGGCTTTGCCGAGTGTTGAGACTTTTCCTAAGCAGCCTTTGTGAAGGCGCCCTCCTGTTTGTTTGTTTTGATTCATGTGTATGCACGTATTTGTAATCTATCAAAGATATCAATAAATAAGCTTTACTTCATTCAATGTGTTGTGTTAAATACACTAAGGCATCCTTCACTAAGTTCTTTGAATTTTTTATTTTGTTGAAGTTTGCATGTTGAAACTTCGTGGGTGGACCCTGTAGGTTGAAGTAGTGCTCCCTTAATTTCTTGAGTGAGGAAAACTTCTCGGTTGGGGACTTGAGAAATCCAAGGCACTGAGTAGTCGTGAAATTTCTGAGTACCAAGGTATAGTGGTATATGGTAGGAGTCCCCCAAGTCTCCGGTCGAGGGAGTTGACGAGGGAGGTGTCTTGCTAGTAGACAATTTTTCAAACAAAACTTCACCATTTTCCTTTCTAAGTGGTTGCCCAAAACTCCTCATTCATATATATTTGATATGAAAGTTGTTAGGCCCAAAGAAGGGGAGGCCTAGGCTTATTTCTTTCCTTTTTTTTTTTTTTTTTTTTTTTTTTTGAATTTTCGATTTTTATTTATTTTTTTAATGGGTGAAGCTTTTGTGTTGAAGTTTTGTAGTTGAGAGTTGAACCTTTGTAGTGAAACTTTGGTGTTGAAGCTTTGTAAGTGAAGCTTTTGTGTTGAAGCTTTTGTGTTGAAGCTTTGTAGTTGAGAGTTGAACCTTTGTAGTGAAACTTTGGTGTTGAAGCTTTGTAGTTGAGAGTTGAACCTTTGTAGGTGAAACTTTTGTATTGAAGCTTTGTAGGTGAAGCTTTGTAGATGAAGCTCTTGTGTTGAAACTTTGTAAGTGCAACTTTTGTGTTGAAGCTTTGTTGGACACCATAAATTGATTTTGCTTCACACTATCTTGATGAAGAGTGTGTGAGTCTTTTGACATTTGTTGTTGCCCTTCACTTGTTGAAGCTTTTGTTGGCACCATAAATTCATTTTGCTTCACACTATCTTGATTAAGAGTGTGTGAAGCTTTTGAGAATTGTAGTTGTCTTCCATTGATGAAGTTGTTGTGTTCCTTTTTTTTTTTTTTTTGGAATGGGGGAAACAGAAAATTTGAAGTTTGAAATTCCCTAGCTTGTGAAAGTTTGAAGACTTTCCATGTGGGACTTTCTCATGGTTTAAATTTGAATTTTGAATTTGTTTGGTCTTGTTGAACTTATATAAGAAGGATAAGTCTTCACTCTTGAACTTGCCTTCATTTGCTTATTTTGTAGTAATTTTGGAAGACAGAGTGTTCTCTAGTTGAGTGGGATTCCGGCATTGCTTTGCATCATCTTCAGGTTGGTTATCTTCTTCACTAGATCGCATGCTTTCATTCTGGTTGAATTGTTTAAGTGTTCATGTATTTGGTTAAGAACATGATGAACTGGTTGAGCTTTTTCTTCATGCCCTAGAAACTTCCTTATGTTTCGATCTTTCATGTAGTGATAGAGTTTATTTCTATTTGTTGTAGATGTCAGAGTCTGGAAGTCCTAGTGATGAGGGCTCCCCTAGCTCTAACTCTAAGTTTGAGCTTGCAATGTTGGAGTCTTCAGGGCCTTTGTTGGAGTCTTGTACCAAAGAAACAATGGATGATTTTCGCAATTGTCAAACTTTAGCCAATATTGGTTCTTCCTCCTTCATGTCAGTGGGTGAGGGGGTTGTTTTTGACGCCATACCCATATTTCGCTCTGAGTTCACAGCGGACCTTTTAGAGAAAAACTTGTTAGATAGCGAAAGACAGTTTGAAGCTCTAAGGCAGTCATGTAGTATCCCCCACAGTGTAGGAATGCGTTTGGTACATCATGAAGAATTGCCCTCTGAACTGCCCAAGGATCATGTCCTGTTCTATACTCAAATATTATTGACCTTAGGGGTAAAGTTGCCTTTGCACCCTTGGTTGCAACAGATGCTATCTTTCATTGGTTATGTGCCTGGGCAACTCAATCCTGGTTTTTGGGATACCTTGATCGGGTTTTATATTATTTGGATGGAATGTGAGTTAGGTGAGCCTTCGTTCCATCAGTGGCGCTACTGCTATAAGATATGCCCAATGAAAGCATGCCCAGGATATGTCGAGTGTGCATGTCGGAGTGAGAGAGAACGTATTGTCTTTGGTAAGAAAAAGGCGTACTGCACTTAGAAAAATCATTGGTGCTTTCTTTATGATGATTGGGAGCATCTTAGGGGTGTCACGCCTGAACGATGTGTTCTTACTCACTTCCAGACTGTAGGTTGTAATGTATCCACTGTTCGCATTGTTTGCTATTTGTTGTAGTTTCTTCTTGCGTCTAACATTTTCCTTCATGCAGTAACTCGAGGCAACATCAAATTGTCCAGACGGGAATTGGCTGATGTAGAGAAGGTGTTAAGGGTGCCTAAGGAGGATAGACATTTGGGTAAGCTACGACCTTTGTTTCGAAAGTACGGTTTCCAACCCCTAGTGTCGAAGTGCCAGAGACGAGCAAGTAAGTTGTATCCTTCATTTCGCCCCCTCGTTCTTTTACAAAGTTGCATTCTTTACTTTGATTTTTCTTGTTCAGTGGAGAAAGTGAACAAGAAAGGGGGGACTAGCACTAAGAAAGGGAAAACACCCATGTTAGTTCCCGTAGATGACATTTTGTTTCACAAGGGAGCTCATAAACACCGGGTGAGGCCAGCCCCTAGACCTAAGTCGCAAGAGGAGGTCCTCAAGATCACTGCCTCAAAAAGAGCTGAAGCTGAGGTTATCGAGTGTGCTGCTGCCATAGTTGCAGGGGAGGAGAGACGACTGTTGCCTCATCTTCCTACCATCGATCATATATTTCCTCCAACCATAAAGTCCACTGACCAAGAAGGTGACCCTAGCTCCAGCCGTAAGAGGAAGTATAAGGAAGAGGTTAGCAGCATCCAGTGGAAGGATTTGAAGGTTGCCAAATAGCCAAGTAGTTTTAGGTATGTCAATAATTGCTTGGCAGGACGTCGATCCATTGTTGACGAGCTTGGTGAGCCGCTAGATGAGAATGAATCAGATCGTGACCGGATGATGAGGCTATCTTCTTATGTAAGTGTTATTCTGTCATTTCTTTATTTTCTTCCCTCTTTTTCTTGGTAGTGACGATCATCTTGTCATGTAGGTCATGACTGAGTACGACAACAGATTACGAGAGGTCGAGCAGTAAAAGGCAAAGTTTAAAAAGAATAACCAGTTTGTGAATGATGCTAGAAAAACGAGCAAAGCTTTGGCCGAGGCCATCTGCCTCAAAGATCAACACTTTGAGAGTTTGAAGAGGCGAACTGGTGAGAACGTGAGGCTTAAGAAACAACTAGAGAGGACTAGGAAACAGTTGGAGATTACTATCCTCGAAGTTTCCAAGGTGAAAGAGGAGTTGGACAGTGCCTTGGTTGAAGTTTCTGAGCTAAAGAGGAGTGTCCCAACTGAGAGAGACGCTGCCATGCAGGAGTTCTTAGATTCCTAGGCCTTTCAAGATGCTTTTAAACCTCACTGCATCCGAGCGGCTAATTTTGAGAAAAGGAAATGGATGGCCATCCTTGAGCGTTACGATAATGGAAGCATTATCCAAAAGTACCGTGATAAAATGGATGAGTACAGACAAAGAGGTGAAGCCTTCGTCCTCGTAGTTAATCCTAGTAGTGAGGATGACTCTGATAATGAGGTTAGTGTCGGTGAACAGTCTCAGGAGAGTGAGGATGGTTCTGGAGATACCGAGGATGGTGGTGATGGCGATGCAGTTGAAACGCAGAGTGATATTGTCAGGGGTTTGGCCTCTGATGAGGATGACTCATAGTGCCCTTTTTTCTGCATGTATTTTGAATGTACTAGTTTGTTGTTTGTGTGGCATATGCCATATACTCTGGATGTACTAGTTTATTGTTTGTTTGGCATGTGCCATGTTATAAGGCTGAGGGTTTTTTGTTTGTGTATGTTTGCAACCTTGTACTGCGCACTTTGATGTTATTTGCCAAGTATTTGTACTATCATTGAAGAATGTTTGGTTATGTTTGAATAGATCCCTTGTTTGGATATAAGTCATGTTGACATATATATAGACTTTATTTCATGTTGTAAGCATTTGTGTTGAAGCTTCAAACCTGAGCGTTTCAGTAATAGGGATGTAAGGGAGTTAAGACCAAATTGCCTAAATCACCTCTTTATTGAATTGATGCCAAATGGCCTTCATTACATAAGATGCCGAATGGCCGTAGCTCAAGGCTTGTACAGTGTGAGTCTACTTGTAATAGTACTTCAAGTGATCAGCGTTCTATGGATGGCCAAAGGTCTTGCCATCGGAGCTCCTGAGCTTGTAAGAACCAGGGCGACTGATGCCAATAACTTTAAACGGTCCATCCCAATTTGGGCTAAGTGTGCCTTCACTCGAGACTCTGTCGTAGAGTAGTCTTTTCTTCAATACCCAGTCCCCCACTTTGAAAGAGCGAGTTTTGACTCTTGAGTCATAGTAGTTGGAAATGCACTGCTTATAGGCGACATTCCTCAGGTGAGCCTGGTTTCTGTGTTTCTCGACTAGATCCAAGTTGAGGGTGAGTTGTTTGTCATTTTCACTTTGCATGTAGTTCTGGACTCGAAACGTTGCTTGCTCAAGCTCAACTGGGACAATAGCCTCTGTGCCAAAGGCAAGTGAGAATGAAGTTTCTCCTGTTGAAGTTCGATATGAAGTGCGGTATGACCAAAGAACTTAGGATACAAATTCTAGCCAACAACCCTTAGCCTTGTCCAAGCTGGTTTTCAAAGTGCGCTTGATTATTTTGGTTAATGGCCTCAACTTGTCCGTTAGACTGGGGATGGGTTGGGGAAGCAAAACATAAGTTGATGTTGAATTTAGAACAGAACATCCTGAACTTCTTGTTGTCGAACTGTCGCCCATTGTCCGTGACTATCGCATTAGGAATGCCAAATCTGCAAAGGATGTTCTTCTATACGAAGTCTTCTATTTTTGCCTCAGTAATGGTTGCCAAGGGTTCTACTTCGGCCCACTTTGTGAAGTAGTCAACTGCAACGATTGCATAGTGGACCTTGCCCTTTCCTGCAGGCATTAGGCCGATCAAATCAAGTTCTCATTGGGCGAAGGGCCAAGGGCTGATCATAAGAGTGAGAGGCTCGGGAGGGGAGTGATGAATAGTTGCATAGCGTTGACACTTATCACATGAGCGGGATATTCTGATGGCATCTTGGTGGAGTGTTGGCTAATAATATCCTTGGCCAAAAGCCTTGTGTGCTAGGGATCGAGATCCAGCATGATCTCCGCAGACTTATTCATGTATTTCTCGAATGACAATTTTCGCTTCCGCAGGTGTGAGGCACCGTAAGTATGGTAGGTTAAAACCTCGCTTGTAAAGTTGGTCATTAATGATCAGGTAGCGGGTAGACTTGTATCGAATCTGTTTAGCTTGGACTTTATCATTTGGGAGAGTGCCATGAACAAGGAATTTATAAATTGGGGTGATCCAGCTATCCCCCTGTTGCAAGTTGCACACTTCTGTGACCATGGTGCTTCGTGTTGCCAACAATTCGACATGAATTTTTCTCCCAATCTTGTTTTCCATTGCTGAGGTGAGGCGAGCCAAAGCATCTGCATAACTACTTGCTGCTCGAGGGACTTGGGTGATCTGGTAGTGGAAGTGTTTGAGCAAAAGCTACGTTTGTGCAAGATACACTGCCATGGAGTTATCTTTAGCGTCAAAGTTGTTCGTGACCTGGTTAACCACCAATTGGGAGTCACTGAAGATATTAATTTGTTTAACTCCAAGGTGTTTGGCTAAACGTAAGCCTGCTAAAAGGGCCTCATACTCGACTTTATTGTTTGATGCCTTGAATTTGAAGCGAATAGCATACTCCATTGCCACTTTGTCGGGGTTAGTCAGGACTAGTCCTGCTCCACAACCCTGTTGGTTGGATGAGCCATCAACATATAGAGTCCATACTGGGAGTGTTGGTTCTACCTTCCGAGTTTCCAGGGGTGATGAAGCCGCTACCTCAGGTGTAGGATAAATATCAACAGGATACGTGAATTCAGCAATGAAATCTGCAATTGCCTGGCCCTTTTCAGCTAGCTTTGGGTGGTAGGAGATGTCAAACTCTCCCAGTGCTATGGGCCATTTGATCATCCGTCCCGAAGTGTCAGGACGCTGAAGTATTTGTTGAATGGGGTTATTGGTAAGCACGATGATGGAGTGTGCTTGGAAGTAGGAGGCGAAGTTTCCTAGCAGACATGACTAATGCTAGAGCTAATTCCTCAATGTTGGAGTATCGTGTCTCCACATCTTGTAGAGCTTTGCTAGCGTTGTAGACAGGTCGTTCGATACTACCATCCCTACGAATAAGGACTGAACTAACTGCTGAAGCTGAGACAGATAAATAGACAATTAGGGTGTCGCCAACTTGAGGTTTGGAAAGCAGAGGGGCTTTACTCATGTACTCCTTGAGGTTCTTAAATGCTTCAGCACATTCATCGGTCCACGTAATGTACTTCTTACTTCCCTTAAGTGCTTTGAAAAAATAAGCGCATTTGTCTATGGCCTTAGAGATGAACCTAGTCAAGGCTGCCACCTTGCCAGTAAGGCTCTGGATGTCTTTTAAGGTTATTGATTCTTTCATGTCCATTATTGCTTTGATCTTCTCGGGGTTAGCTTCAATGCCTCGTTGGCTAATCATGAAGCTCAAGAATTTTCCAAAGCCCACACCGAAAACGCATTTGTTGGGGTTCAACCTTATTCGATACTTCTTCAGGATGGAAGAGGTTTTAGACAAGTTGGCAATCTGTTGGTCAGCATGTTTGCTCTTGATTAACATATCATCAACATAAACTTCCATGCTTTTCCCAATCTGTTCAGCGAACATTGAATTGACTAATCTTTGATAAGTCGCCCCTGCATTCTTTAGGCCGAATGGCATGACTTTATAGCAATATAGTCCTCTATCAGTGGTGAAGGCCGTGTGTTCTTGGTCCGAAGGGTTCATGAGGATTTGATTGTACCTTGAGTAAGCATCCATGAAGCTCAAGAGTTCACACCCTGCTGTAGAGTCTACAAGTCTATCAATGAGAGGAAGGGGAAAGCTATCCTTCAAGCATTCTTTGTTTAAGTCAGTGTAGTCGACACACATTCTCCACAAGATCTTTTGAAGCAAAAGACTTTCCTTGGTCGGATTTTTCTTAACAAGGACCACATTTGTTATCCACGTTGGATAATTGACTTCACGGATGAAGCCTATGCTTTTGAGTTTTTCAACTTCTGCCTTCATTGCTTCATATCGTTCAGTATCATAATATCTTCACTTCTGTCTCACTGGCTTGGTCTTGGGATCAATGCTCAAGTGATGACAGATGATATCGGGAGAGATGCCTGGCATGGCCTCGTATGACCAGGCGAAGACTTTAGTGTTCTCTTGCAAAAAAGAGATCAATGCCAACCGAATGGGTGGTGACAAAGTGGTGCCAATCTTCACTATGCGATTTGGATAATCTTTTGAGATAGAGACATTCTCCAACTCTTCAGCAGGTTGTGCTTGCTGGGTGAAAGAGTCATCTCGAGGATCGTCGGGTTGATTGTTACCACCGTGAATATTCAAGTTGGCTTTGTTCGAGCTGGTCTTGATAATTTGGTCATGTATAGAAAGTGTTTCTTTAGGTACATGCAAGTGTTGTTGCTTGACTGAAGTGTTGTAACATAACCGTGCACTAAGTTGATCTCCTCTGATGTAACCATTGCCATAGGGGGTTGGAAATTTCATCAACAGCATATGTGTGGATACCATGGCCTTGAGATCATTAATGCCTGTGCGCCCAAAGATGACATTGTATGTCGTTGGGCAGTCAACCACCAAGAAGTTAGTGGTGATGGTGGCTGTGTACGGGCCTGTACCGATGGTGAAAGGTAAATGTACGCTCCCTAAAGGTTGCACGACATCACCAGAGAAGCTTATCAGAGGAGAAACCGAGTGATCGAGCAAGTGTTCAGCTACATTAAGTGTCTTGGAAGCTTCAGCAAACATGATATTGATCAACGCCCCCGTGTTTACCAGGATTCGTCATACATCAAAGTTGGCTATGTGAGCCTCCACAATCAGTGGGTCGTTGTGAGGATAGATGATACCTCTTTCTTCCTCAGGGTAGAAACATATTGGATCCCAGTTAGGCTTTTGATACTCGTCTCCCCTAATGTCTTCCACGTGAAACACTTAGTGGCTAGGCTTCAACGTTCGTTCATTGTTTTTCATGGCCCTGTTGGAAGATTCAGATATAGGTGTGCCACCGCTTATGGAATATATCACATTCACTTGGTGTTGGTTGCGGTTATCCCTTGGAGGGTGAAGATTGAGCTGGTCAATTTTTCCTTCACGTGCCAAAGCTTCAATATGATCATGGAAGGTGATACATTTCTCGCCGTCATGGCCATTATACTCGTGGTAACCACAAAACATGTCTGTGTTCTTCGTGGACTTGAAATCTGGCTCCCTCGGCCTTAGCTTTGGTATCAAGTGAGCTATACTAGGGTAAATGGTTGTGCATGTGGCGTTCAAAGGTGTGTATGTCTCATACCTCAGGGTAGGACCATTCTTGACACGTGTTTGGCCCACTGCATTGACTGCTTGGGGGCGGGTATTATCGTGGTGATACCTTTGGTTATCGCGATAGTGCCCCTTACTCTTTTTATTAAAATGAGACTGGTGAGGATGGAAGTCTTTCTTCTTGCCCTGAGAATGATACGTCTGTTGACTTGGCAAGGTATTAGGTATGGCAAGGGGAAGCATCGTTACTGTTTGAAAGATTGAGGTCTTCTCATTCGGTTGGATTTGGCTTCCACTCCCCATTTGCTGATAAGGGATGGCTGTAAGGAGTTTCCCTTGATATGTCATTGCCTCAGCGGAGGTATGGTTATAAGCATGTGCCAGTACCTCAAATTAAGTCTTCCAAGTGTTAGCATTGATCATGTACTTGAAGAAACAGTCACGTAGGCCTGTCGTGAAGGCTTTAAGGGCAGTCTTGTCATCTGCCTCAGCGCAGCGAGAATACTCATGGTTGAAACGGCCGGTATACTTTCGTAGTGACTCATCCGGCTTCTGGCGAATAGTGTACAAGTCATCTGCGGAATGCAAGCGATCTGTCTAGAAGATGTGTTGAGAGACAAATAGCTTCCTCAGTTCCTCAAATGAGTCTACTATCTCAGGTGGAAGACGGCAATACCAATTCAGAGCTCCGCCAAAGAGGATAGAGGGGAAGAAAAGACATCGTTCTTCGTCAGTGTGCATCCGGTATGCCATGGTGGACTCAAAGAGGTTAAGGTGTTCAATTGGGTCCTCCCTTCCAATATAGAGTTGTAAGCCAAGCTTCTGCTTTGTCTTTGCTTGGAGGGAGGTGTCGAGGATCCTCCTTGTAAGAGGGTCAGGCCTAGGTTGGTTCCAGTCAGGTATTTCGGCCTGACGTTCGGCCTTCAACTTGTTTACTTCCTCAAGGAGTTGTAGGACAAGGGGGTCCTGAGTGGAGTCAGGTACTGCTGGATTCTTTTTCCGTAAGTCTCCATCTCCTCTTGGAAATAGGAAAGCTTGTCAAGGGCATGAGATTTTTCTTTGGACTCACCGTACTGACTTCCAGGGTGAGCCTGTCGAAACGCCCCCGAGTCCCCCGTACCTTCATATTCCTCTAGGACATGTCGCTCATTCCCTAGATTGGCAATTGGCTTGGGGCATGGAAGAGGACCAAACCTTTCAGAAACCCTTGGATCATTGACCTTCGAGCTTATGTGGATGGGGTTTTCTTGACGTTTCCTCAGGAAGTCTCGACAGTCGCGATAAACGGGTTTTGATCCTTCTACTCCTTTTGCAAGAAGGTGTCTTCCTTTACTTCTCCTGCTTCGGGTCGAAGCAGCTGGGTCAAGAGAGGTCTCATGTTGATCAACACCTTGATGAGTAACTCGCTCCCCATTAGGGATATCCATGTTGAAGGCAGGTGATTCCCCATGTTGGGGGGCACCTAGGTGGTGGTTGACTTCCCTGGGGGCGATGAGTTCGTGTGTTTGAGTATGCCTAGCTTCATGGAGCATTCCGAAGAGCTTCTCATACTGCTCCTGAAGGATCTCATTCTTTATCGCTATCTTGTTGTTCTGAGCCTTTAGCTCATCGACTTTAACCTGAAGAGCAAACCTCTTTCGTTCCTTCTTTCGTTACTTTGCACTAAGTGCGAGGGGGGTGTCACTCTGCGTGCTGTGGCTCCCTTCACTCCCCATGTTGGAGAGGGGTGCCTGGTCGAAAGAAAGTGTGCGAATGGTGGAAATCAGCTTGACAAAGCTGGAGAGAGTAGGAATAAGTGCGACTCCCACAGACGACGCCAAATGTTGATGCACAAAATCGGCGAGGGCTTTGGTACAACAGAAAGTGTGAAGTTTATGACCTTCGCTAGGTTGCTCTGGTCATCAGTGTGGATAAGTATGTAAATGAATAGAGACAGGGAAGCAAATAACACAAGATGTACGTGGTTCACCCAGATTGGCTACGTCCACTAAGCCTGGCAATTTCTGACACGACCCGATAACCCGACACGACACGACACGAAATTAACAGGTGTTTGGGTCGACACAATGACGAATCGAGTCGTTATCGGGTAACCCGATAAGCACCTGTTAAGATAACAAGTTGATTCGGGTATATACGTGGGTAACACGATACACGATAAGCAGAATATTATTTTTATAATTTTATAACCCTAAAAAAATACTGTAATAATTATATACATTAATTTTACAATTTTATACCCCTAAAAATTATAATATATATATATATATATATTAAATTAACTATAAAGTTTATAATAATTATAATAATTATATATACTATAATAATTATACCCCCAAAATATTAACTATCTATAATAATTATATATATATATATATTAAATTTTATAAAAACTATAATAATTATTAATTAATATGCATGATGCATTGCATGATTTGCATCCATTGATGTGATTTCTTTCCATTCAATTTCTTGCCGTTGCCGCCTTTTTTGAAAAAACAATGGAGGGAAAATGAAAATGTTAAGAAAAGTTGAAAATAAAACAAAAAAGTGAGGGAATTAGGGAAAGATGTTGGAGGGAAAAGTGAAAATGATAAAAAAAAAAAAAAGTTGAAAAGGAAACAAAAAAGAGAGGGAAAAATGAAAATTAATAGAAGTGGTGAGAAATTTTTTTTTTTTTTTAAGTTATTAACTTTTTATCACACACATGGCATATCTCACTATTTTTATAATGACACACGTGATGTACTATTCCGTGTACCAGTCAATTATAATTTATACGTACAAAATAAATAGATTTAAATCTACTTAATAAATATATATATATACACACACACACACACACACGGAACTTGATTGATGGCATACGAATTCTCCAAAACTAATTTCAACGATCCCAACCGTCAAACTTGTTTGTATATGCTTTGAGATCATATCAACAAAAAATTGTAAAAAATAAATATTCAGATATCAAGTAACGGGACAAAGCTTTTCGACGGTTATAAACGAAAAATCACGATTTAATGGTTATTTTAACTCCGATTTTGATGATTTTTTACAGCTACACTCCTTAACCCTATATGAATATAATGATTGAATTAGATCTTCAATTGAAAATATTTACACAAGTGTATACCACAAAATCTTATGTTATACTTAATGAGAATATAAATAAACTCTTAAGTGTTAGTCAATCTATCATTTTGATGGGATACGAATTCTCCAAAACTAATTTCAACGATCCCAACTATCAAACCTGTTTGTATATGCTTGGAGATCACATCAGCAAAAAATCACAAAAAAAAAACATCAAGTAACGGGACAAAGCTTTTCAACGGTTATAAACGAAAAATCACGATTTAACGGTTATTTTAAAGCCGATTTTGATGATTTTTTACAGCTACACTCCTTGACCATATATGAATACAATGAATGAATTCGATCTTCAATTTAAAATATTTACACAAGTGGATACCACAAAATCTTATGTTATACTTAATGAAAGTATAAATAAACTCTAAGTGTTAGTCAATCTATCGTTTTGATGGGATACGAAATCTCCAAAACTAATTTCAACGATCCAAACCGTCAAAATTATTTGTATATGCTTGGAGATCACATCAGCAAAAAATCACAAAAAAAAAATTCAAAGATCAAGTAACGGGACAAAGCTTTTCAACGGTTATAAACGAAAAATCAAGATTTAACGGTTATTTTAACTCCGATTTTGATGATTTTTTACAGCTACACTCCTTGACCCTCTATGAATACAATGAATGAATTCGATCTTCAATTTAAAATATTTACACAAGTGGATACCACAAAATCTTATGTTATACTTAATGAAAGTATAAATAAACTCTAAGTGTTAGTCAATCTATCGTTTTAATGGGATACGAATTCTCCAAAACTAATTTCAATGATCCAAACCATCAAAATTGTTTGTATATGCTTGGAGATCACATCAGCAAAAAATCACAAAAAAAAAACATTCAGAGATCAAGTAACGAGACAAAGCTTTTCGACGGTTATAAACGAAAAATCAAGATTTAACAATTATTTTAACTCCGATTTTGATGAATTTTTACAGCTACACTCCTTGACCCTCTATGAATACAATGAATGAATTCGATCTTCAATTTAAAATATTTACACAAGTGGATACCACAAAATCTTATGTTATACTTAATGAAAGTATAAATAAACTCTAAGTGTTAGTCAATTTATCGTTTTGATGGGATACAAATTCTCCAAAACTAATTTCAATGATCCAAACCGTTAACCTTGTTTGTATATGCTTGGAGATCACATCAGCAAAAAATCACAAAAAAAAAACATTCAGAGATCAAGTAACGGGACAAAGCTTTTCGACGGTTATAAATGAAAAATCAAGATTTAACGATTATTTTAACTCTGATTTTGATGAATTTTTACAGCTACACTCCTTGACCCTATATGAATACAAAGAATGAATTTGATCTTCAATTTAAAATATTTACACTAGTGGATGTGGATATCACAAAATCTTATGTTATAATTTATATACTTAATAAAAGTATGAATCAACTATAATATTAATAATTATATACATTAATTTAACAATTTTATATCCCTAAGAAGTAAAAATTATAATAATGATATAATATAATTATATATATTAAATTAAATTTAAAAATTGATGACCATTGGATCGGCTGAAATTAAATCTCAGTCGTCCATTTCATAATAATATACATATATATATATATATATTTATTAAATTTAAAAAATTGATAACCATTGGATCGGCTGAGATTTAATCTCAGCCGTCCATTGTGTAGGCTATTACTCTTCTCTTCTCTCTCATTAACTCAGCTCAAAATTCAAATCACTCAGTGTCTGTCTCTCTCTCTCGAATCCTCGATCGACTTCGTCTTCGACTTCGAGACCTCACGCCGTCACGGGGACGCGGCGCCTCACGGGCCCTCTCACCTCACCTCAGTCTCAGATCAATGACCTCACTCTCCTCGTCGTCCTCGAGTCTCGACCTCACCCAGGTCCCAGACTGTCACCCTTCTCACTCAGTCACTCAGTCAGTTTCCTCACTCCTCACCGGTTCACCCACTCTGTCACCCTCCTCACTCCTCAGTTTGCCCTCCTCCTCACTACACAAGGTAAGAAATTCCTGCAATAAACTCAAGGGTTTCTGAATTAGGCCTTGTCGAATTAGGAATTTCTTAAATTAGGGTTTCTAAATTGGGGCTTTTGGAATTAGGAATTTCTGAAATTCAAGTTTCTGAATTAGGGATTTTGAATAGGGACTCTGAATTAGGGCTTTTGGAATTCGAAATTTCTGAAATTCATGTTTCTGAATTAGGGATTATGAATAGGGACTCTGAATTAGGGCTTTTGGAATTCGAAATTTCTAAAATTCATGTTTCTGAATTAGGGATTTTGAAATTCATGTTTCTGAATTAGGGATTTTGAATAGGGATTTTGAAATACAAGAGAGATGACGCACGGCCTCACGCACATCTGCTATGAAAAATTAGGTTAGAGTTAAAATAGATAATTAAAAATACCCATATTCTCTTAGTCATAGTGGAATGTGGTTACATCTGAGACATTTCCAAAGAACATGGTTTTCCTCAAAGGTTCACACATGTATTCAAATTTTCAAACAGTCTGTCAAAACCATTTACCTAATCCTCATTTTCTAACCCTCAAAAATCTTTTTGACTTTTCTTGTTTGACAAGAATTCAAGAAAATGGAGCTAATTTCATTATATTAATCAAAAGAGGAGGGGTTAGATTCTTCCCCCGTCCACACAATGTGAAACCGAAAAAGAAAAATACTCTACTAGGTTTGCCAAAAAGAGAACAAAAATAAAATAATATTCCATTAAAAAAAATCAAGTTAACTATTACACATGTGTGGTGCTTTGCTGTATAAAACCCCAAACCCTAATTTCCTTTTTACCTAACATTCCCCTCGTTCTCTTCTCCCTTGTAACGTATGCTAGAAGACCTTGCCTATCCTCGGTGCATAGTTCTAGCCTCATACTCACACCCTGTAATACGATAAAACCCAATTCAACAATTACAATTTGCAACATCATGAACAATAACAAAATGAAATGATATACAATTTGATTGCAGGACTTACCCTTTTCGGAGTGGGAAATGAGGGAAGTGCTTACATACATTGCATGCATGTTTCAACAGCCCTAGCTGAAATATAATATTATTCCAAAAGTCACCACTTGCATTGCCAATCATGATGATAATTGACAAAGCATCTTCTCTTGCCATCGTGGTTTATATTATAGGGCCTACTAATTTAGTCAAAATCATTTGATATTCCATTATTTGCTTACTGTTTGCTTACTGTTTGAGTGCAGTTATATATGTGAAATTGAAATGGATATGCTATGAAATTGGTATGAGCAAGATTTTAAAAATTTGTTTTTCTTTCTTGAAGCAATGGATGCTGTAAAGCAAGATTTTACGAATCTTAGTGATGGAGGGTCAGTGGAAGTGACAATGGGAATGCAACCTGATCATGGAAGTGAAAATACAGAAGATACAAATACAAGTCCGGCAAAGAAAAAGGCTAGAGTGATCAAATTAGGTAAGCGAACACTCAGGTCTCCTGTTTGGAAAACTTTCAACAAATTGACTACTGTTTTTGAAGATGGTAAAAGTCGAGCTCAATGCAAAGATTGTAAGAAACTGGTAATAGATGATAGTCATCATGGGACGGGTAATATGAATAGACATTTGAAAACATGCCCTGGACAGACTAGTGGAGTATTGTCGGTGTCTGAATTTTGTTCCCAAAACTTTGATCCTGTGGTATTCTGTGGGTTATTGGTAGAGGCCATAATCAAGCATAATCTTCCCTTTAGTTTTTCTGAGTATGAGGGAATTAGGGCTTTGTTTGCATATATATCTCCTGATATTAAGTTACCATGTAGAAATACAATTAAAGCTTGTGCGTTGAGGATGTTCAAAAATGAAAAACAAAGGCTTCATAATTTGTTAGCCTCAATTGAAGGTAGAATTTGTTTGACATCAGACTTATGGACCTTGCAATGCACTAATGGGTATCTTGCTCTTACTGCTCACTTTGTAGACAAAGATTGGAAATTGCATAAGAGAATTTTAAGTTTTTGTCACATGCCTCCTCCTCATATTGGTGTTGCATTATCTGAGAAAATTAATGCATTGGTGACTGAGTGGGGGATTGAGAAGAAGTTATTTTCTATTACTTTGGATAATGCTTCTTCAAATATTTCTTTTGTTAGCATTTTGAAGAATCAATTGAATCTTAGAAGTCTTCTCGTGATGAATGGTGACTTCTTTCATGTGCGTTGTTGTGCTCATGTCTTGAATTTGATAGTTCAAGATGGACTTAAAGAAATTGATTCTTCGGTGATAAAAATTCGTGAATGCATCAAGTATATAAAGGGCTTTGAGGCTAGGAAACTAAAGTTTTGTGAATGTGTTAGACAAGTAGGGATATTGGATAGTAGGAGAGGGTTGAGATAAGATGTCCCTACTAGATGGAACTCAACCTATATTATGCTAGATAGTGCAATTTTCTATCGATATGCTTTGATTCATTTAGGGTTGAGTGATTCCAATTTTACTAGTTGTCCATCTTCTGAAGAGTGGGATAAAATAATGAAGATTTCCAAGTTTTTGGGGGTACTTTTATGAGGTTACTTGCTTATTCTCTAGGACAAAGTACCCCACATCAAATTTGTTCTTCCCTAAGGTCTTTGTAATCCAACTTCAAATTAAGGCAGCCATGAATGACTCTGAAAGCTTCATGAAGAAGATGGGGACTTACATGTACATGAAGTTTGAGAAGTATTGGTCTAAGTACAGTTTGATTTTGGCAATTGCAATCATCTTAGACCCTCGTTATAAACTGCATTTTGTGGATTGGGCTTACACAAAGCTTTATGGTGTGAATTCGGTTGAATTTACAAAGGTTGATGACAAATTGAATGATCTTTTTGGTGTACTTGGAAAAACTTTCACATCTTGATAATTCAAATACTGCAGTGAATTCAGTGCCTATTCATCAAACAGAATCTGTGGATGTTATCTTTGAGGTAACCTAAGTTTGTTTTTATTTACTTTATATATTTGTAGATTGTAGTATTAGTACTATAATAAGTGTTGAAATTATATTTGAAATTGACATGATGCATGATTTTTTTTGATGTAGGATTTTGATAATAATTATGATGGTTCAAGTTCGATTAAAAAAATGAATTGCAGAAATATTTGGAGGATAAAAGAATAGATAGAAAAGTAGACATAGATGTTCTTTCTTGGTGGCAAATGAAGCGTTTTCATTATCCGATACTTTCTCAGTTAGCACGAGATGTGTTAACGATTCCCATTTCAACTGTTGCATCAGAATCTGCATTTAGTATTGGGGGTAGAGTACTAGATCAGTATCATAGTTCATTGTTACTAGAAACAGTTCAAGCTTTGTTGTGCACACGAGATTGGCTATTTGGAAAAGGAGGTAATATATTTTTATATGGTATAATATTATTATTTTATTTCTTTTCATAATTATTTTGGTAAACTTCTCATAATTTGAATGATTTTTAATGTTTGGTTTTTCTATACTTAGTTTATGCGGAAGAGAGTTCTGACGTGGAAAACCTTACTGAAAACATCTTCAACATAACTCTTGAAGGCAATAGATCAAGCCAAAGTTCCAATACAATTTCATGATGATCGATGTAAATTGAAGATTTTGTAAATGGAGGTGTAAACTTTTGAGAAAGACTTACAATCTTAAAAATAAAAACTCTTTATCCTTGCACATTTAATATTTCTAATAGATTATTAGTGTATGTATTATTTTTTTATTAGGCTTTTATTTTCGAGTGTAGATATAGTACTTGAACGAGAAATGTTTTAATGTTTTGAAGTAATATTTATGTGGCAATGTGTGGTATGTGCAAATTTTTAAAAAATATATTTTTTTTCTTAACGGGTCATAACGGGTCGAGTCACTTTACCGGTTGGGTAAAGTGACCCGACCTGTTAAGGACCCGTTAAGATAACGGGTGTGACACGACACGACCCGTTAAGATAACAGGTGTTACACGAAAACGACATGAACACGATAGACACAACCCGTTTGCCAGGCCTAACGTCCACGGAGTAGAGGAGTTCTCATTAGTTGTGAAAGGTTTACACAAATACATAAGTTCAAGCTCTCTTTTAGTGAGTTCTAGTGAATAATTTAGTACAAATGACATTAGGGATTATTATGGGAGAATGATCCATTTTTATAGAAAAGAGTTTCTAGTTTTGTTTTGACATTGACACGTGTCGTGTTGTGATTGGCCTCTGATATCGACACATGTTGCACCGTGATTGGCCTCTGATACCGACATGTGTCGTGTTGTGATTGGCCTCTGATATCGACACATGTTGCACCGTGATTGGCCTCTGATACCGACATGTGTCGTGTTGTGATTGGCCTCCTAGTTGGAGGAAAAGTCTTGTGGGTCCTTAACGGTATGTTGTTGACCGGTGCTTAGTAGTTTCAGGATTAGTCAAATATGGTACAAACAGGTTGTATAGTTAAAATAGTTTTGCTTTCGTAAGTTAGGCTGTATAATTATGACTTCACCTTATGCATTTTGATTTGATATTTTAAAAGGATTGCTTTGCTTGTATTATGCATTTTGAAAAGGATCGCTTTTCATGTATTATGTTTGTATTAAGCATTTTGATTTGATATTTAGATTGATTTGGACTCCAAAAAAAAAAAAAAAAAAGAAAGAAAAAAAAAAAAACCAATGCTTGGCTACTCCCTTACTGCAAGCACCTGCAACCACACCAATATCCCCCACTAGACCGACGCTCTGCCTCCTTTCTATCGTTGATCCATCTAAATTAGGACAGTATTGCCATTACAAACCATAAAAAAAAATAAAAAATAAAAAAATCAACAAACCACTACTCAAATTAACAAGGCAGCAAGTGAGAAAAAGAAAAAAATGACTGAGTTTTATACTGAAGTACTCTCAGTAAGACTTCTTTTTTTCTTTTTTTTAATTTAAGGGTGGGGGAGAGGAAGAGGGAGGGGTTCTTCAACTCAATTTTTAAGTTGGTGGAGGGAGGAGGGCGCTGGGGTTGTGGCCCTATGCGTGTTTTTTGTTTTTAATTTTTCTTGCATAGTAAAATGGTTATGAAAAAGTATTTGAGTGAAATTGGATGATAATGGTGTGTAAATTTTAGGAAAACTAATGAAGAAGGTTTAAAAGTTTTGAGTTTTAACGATAAGGACAAAATAAAGGGTAAAGTAAATAGTATCTGATTTGATTTTTTAGTGTAAAAATATGATTTTTAGTGTAAAACTAGCGTAAATTTTTTGTTTCTTTGACTAATTTTCAATATCGCTTTCATTTTGACTTCTACGCCGATGATTCCATTAGCTTCATTTCTAATAGCCCAAGAAAACAAAGGGTTAAATGGGCTCGTGTCTAAAATAGACTGCAAACCAAACCAAACATGACAAACCAGTTTTTTTTCGTTTTCATATAATCAAAATTCGTAAATATCAACCCAAACTGAATCATAAATAATTTCTAGTTCAATTTCGGTTTAAGAGATGAATCAGACGGAACCAGACTAAACCAGAACGTGCCCACCTCTATGGCCAAGCAAGCCTGCCAGCCGTACGAAAGGAAGACGAAAAGGAGGAAGCCTTCCCCGTAGCGCTAAAGGGAAAGTACAATGTTATATGAAGGCAGCCACAGCCAGGATAGAGTTTGGGAAGGTGTAAATGTTTTTGAAGAAGTTGAGGTTTTACCATAAAATTAATTGGTAATATGGAAAGTAGTCCAATATTTTATAAGTCATTGCAAAGTTTTTCCTTTCATCAATATGAGACTCTTTTACCTTTAAATTATCATACATCCCCTCACGTGTGGTTTATTTTCAAGCTAAACACGTGGACAACACGAATTGAGTGACATGGACCATTTAAGGCCATTAGGCTTCAATATGAGCCAACCTACTTTGATACCATGAAGAAATTGACGAAGATGAAGCTATGGCTGACAGCAGACGTGCATGAAAAAATTGATGACCAACGAAAGAAATCATAACCAATTTGCATGTAAACTACCGAGGAATATTCAGCCAAACAGATTTAGACCCCCTTACCCTTTCTGGTCTTGTAACCTTCTTAAAGAACAGCAAGAAAATGCAGAGAGAGAGAGAGAGAGAGAATTAGAGTTAAGTGTTAGTCCTGGATTATAAAGATATACAGTAGCATATCTTTCTTTTCCAATTACGATAATGAATATGACCTAAAATCAAATTAGGGTTTATAAAGCTGATTGTGGTATAAAATATTAGTAATCTCAAATGACGAACTTGCTAGCCGGTAAAATGTCAGATCAGGCATTGTGGGAGAGAAAAAGATAATCGCGAAATAAACCCTAGAGGAAATTAAACACCTCATTGTTGAAGATCAACATCAGCCCAATTGATGTTTGGATGCTAGACAACTCTCTAGCAAAATACTATGTCGGTGGTACTCGGTGGTACTAGCTAGAAGGTTCTGGAGATTCAAATACGCATGGTTGGTGGATGGTGCATGCACTGAAAATGCTAGACAATTCTAGCACCGAAGTATAACTAGAAGGTTAGTAAAATGTGAAGCCCACGTCGGTGGGCTGTTTGCAAAAAAAGTCTAGAACAGTGGCTAGGATGAAACGAGCCCAATTCCACCGACTTAGTGAGTCAGTTTTGCCCATTTATAAATAGGTGTGCTAGGCTAATTGTAATGAAATCAGTAAGAGAGCAATAAGCAAATTACTCTAGAGTTGTGTATTAACTCACAAAATATTACAACAATTGGTATCAGAGCAGTACGATCAGGGACCGTCTCTAGTCAAGCTTCTGAGAATCGTGAGAAGCTTAGTACTTCACAAGATTGTTGACTAATCTTGTTCGGCATATTGAAGCTCTGCCAACACGATGGGAGATCTTCAAGTTGTTGGAGGAATCAAGAAGTTGAACAACAAAAATTACAACACATGGGCGATGTGTATGGAGTCTTACTTACAAGGCCAAGATCCTTGGGATGTCATCGGCAGTAATGAAGTTACGCAACCAGAAGAAGACACCAACAACACTTTGCAAAAATGAAAGATTAAGGCAGGTAAGGCCATGTTTGCTTTAAAAACCATAGTTGAAGAGGACAAGTTAGAGCACATAAGTAAAGTCAAAACACTGAAATAAGCGTGGGACACCTTCACCACACTCTTTTCAAAGAGGAACGATACAAGACTGCATCTTCTCGAGATTGAGCTGTTATCAGTGGCCCAAAAGGACATGATGATTGCCGAATATTTTCACAAGGTAAAGTCTATTTGCCGTGAAATTTCTGAATTAGATCCTAGTGCTGCCATTGTAGAATCCAGGATAAAAAGAAGAATTATACATGGATTGAGACCCGAATACTGAGGCTTCATTGATGCTGTACAAGCATGGGACCTAACCATCACTTGTTGAGTTTGAGAATTTGCTTCCTGATCAAGAAGCTTTGGCAAAGCAAATGGGAGGGGTCTCATTAAGAAGTGAGGAGGAAACGCACTACACCAATAAAAGTAAAGCCAACTTTAAGCAATATGCTGGTGGTGGATCTAAAAGAAATGGTGACAAGGCGAAAGCTGACCAAGGAGGTGGGAGTTCTCGACCAAGGGGAGCTCCAACGTATCACGGCAACCGTGGTCACTCCTAGAACAATAAAAGGTTTAAAGGCAAGTGCTAAAATTGTGGAAAGAAGGGTCACATGGTGAAAGATTGATGGTTCAAAAGGCCCGCAGAAAGTAACGTCGCCAACTCAAATAAGAAAAGTGAAGATGATTGGGACGTTGTAGCGTCTCTATCCATGAAGGAAGAATGGGACGCTGAAGCATCCTTTGCTATGGAGAAACAAGAGCTAGCTCTCACAGCAACAAGTTTGGAGTTGATTAGCTACGATAATGACTAGATCATGGATTCAGGCTGCTCAAACCACGTGACAGGTGATGAGAAAAAGTTACTAAGTCTGACTGAGTACAAGGGAGGTCGATTAGTGGTGACGACCAACGACTCGAGGTTACCAATTGCTTATATCGGTAAGAAAGTAATTATGCCCCGTTTCAACACTAACCAGGTGCTGCTTCAAGATGTCTACCATGTTCCAAGTATGAAGAAAAATATGCTTTCAGCGCTGCATTTGACATCACTAGGAAATTATGTCTTGTTTGGTCCACGAAATGTGAAGGTGTATTGACACCTTTAGATCTTATATACGCCAACAATGAAAGGATGGCGACTGCAGTCAGTCTATGTCACGTTAGCACAAACTACATACTTAGACAAGACAAGGAAGAACGAGACAACATATTTATGGCACATGAGATTGGGTCACGTTAGCTATCACAAGCTAAATGTGATGATGAAGAAGTCAAAGCTTAAGGGGCTACCTCAGCTTGATGTGAGAACACACGGTTTATGCGGGATGCTAGTATGGTAAAGAACATGAACTACCATACAAGGGAGTCGAAGTTTAAAGTGAAAGAACCGTTGGAGTTGGTTCGTATTGATGTGTTCGAGACCGTCAAGCAACCATCGATAAGTGGGATGCAGTACATGGTGACGTTCATTGATGAATTCTCCATGTATGTGTGGATTTTCTTTATGAAAGAAAAATCTGAATCATTTTCAAAATTTAGAGAGTTTAAGGAGACAGTCGAAGGAAAAGTAGGAAAGAAGATATGTTGCATACGCACGGATAATGGATGAGAATATACCTCGAATGAGTTTTTCCAGTATCTATGACGATGTAGAATACGTCACCAATTCACATGTGCCAACACACCACAACATAATGGTGTAGCGGAAATAAAGAACTGATATCTTGTAGCAATATGTTGGAGTATACTACATGCGAAAAATGTACCAAGAAGGTTTTGGGCTGAAGCCATGAGAACTGCAACTCATGTGATCAGCAGGCTTCCTTAACCAAGGTTAGAATTTGTTTCACCATTTGAGAAACTATGGGATATGAAACCTACAATTAATTACTTTCGAGTATTTGGTTGTGTGTGATATGTATTTGTTCCTAGTCATCTAGATAAATAAGAAGGCAATCAATGTATCTTTGTGGGATACGACAACCAAAGAAAAGGGTGGAAATGTTGTGATCCTACGACTGGAAGGTGTTACACATCACGAGTTGTGGTGTTTGATGAAGCATCTTCTTGGTGGTCTTCAGAAAAAGAGGCCTTGCGTTTCCTGATTCGAGAGAGGTTAAAGATAAACTGCAGCAGAAGATGGGGGAGCAAACAGCTTGAATCCAATCGAGACCAAATGAGTATGAGGATTCACTTGATGGTGATGATGTTGAGCAAGCAGTACCTCAAAACCCTTGGCAAACTGGCGTATATCAACAACCAGAAGAAGATAGACCTAGTGAAGTGGAAGTATCAACTCCACAATCATAACTCAGGAGATCAACAAGAATATGGAAGCCAAATCCTAAATACGTCAACGCAACCATAGAAGAAGAAGTTGTTGGCGTATAGCTGGGCGAAGAGGTCACTACATTGGAGCTTTCAAGCTTGGAATCTAGTGCCAAAGCGAAGAGATGTGAAACCCATATCATGCAAATGGGTGTGCAAGAAAAAGCTCTGTCATCAACTCAACATAGAGGAAAGAATGAGCTAGCGTTGAGGGGGAATGTTGAAGATTAACACCATTCCAATTGGTGTTTGGATGCTAGACAACTCTAGCCAAATACTATGTCAGTGGTACTAGCTAGAAGGTTTTGGAGATTCAAATATGCATGGGAGGTGCACGGTGCATGCACTGAAAATGCTAGACAATTCTAGCACCGAAGTATAAGTATAAGGTTAGTAAAATGTGAAGCCCATGTCGGTGGGCTGTTTGTAGAAAAGTCTAGAACAATGGTTAGGATGAAATGAGCCCAATTACACCGACTTAGTGAGTTGGTTTTGCACATGTGTAAATAGGTGTGCTAGGCTAATTGTAATGAAATCAGAAAGAGAGCAAACCAAGAGTGTGCTAAGTAGGAAAGTGAGAAGCCTTGTAAGTAGTCTTGTGAAGAGTGAGAGTATTCTAGAATTTATCTCTAGAAGTAAGAGAGTGTCATAGCTTCTAAAGTGTGTCCTTGATAGCTGTGGTGTTGCAATATTTTGTGAGTTAATACAACTAATTTGTTTACTTGTTTTGTCTCTCCAACACTTGTGTTAGAGTTGTGTACTCTAGTTTTTCCTCAACAGTCATTGCAATAAGATACCGATATCTACCTTTACATTAATCTACCCTTTCTTAAATGCTTTGATATCACGGGCATGTCAACTTAGTAGAATTCCATTAAAACTCATCCAGTTAGGAGACTGCGAAAGGTGTGGGTATGCAAACCTGCTTTCAATAGTTACTTTGAGTTCTACATCCTGTAAACTTTGGAGACGGCTAATGCATTGCAGAAAACAGAAGCACAATTCAAGTACAAAAGAAAAGCAAAGCACCTCGTGCTTTAAAACCACTAGCTTAAAACAATCTTACAGATGCAATCCTCAATAGAATCTTCTTTTAATGGAGGTATTGAAGTTCTGAATCATCAAGTTGATATCCAATCAATAGTAGTTGTCCATCGCGAGGGCCATTAAACATCTACAAACACGTACAAGAAAATATTTTAATAGTTTTGTGCAATACTCTTAAAATCGTTTAATCATTTCCATGACAACACAGGAGGTTAGAAACTACTGAATATTCTAGATTAAACTTGAGTCTCAACCATGAACAACTCGTCTAGTATCTTTTAAATATAACTACACAAATAAGATTCGGTTATCAAGATTACAATCGAGTAAAACACAAAACATCGATCCATGTAAGTTTGAACCATACTAACCTGAAGAACTTCCATTGGCTGCAGACATGGTTGTTTATGATTAACCTGAGTGCGTAGCAGCTCTTCTTCTCTCTGTCAGGATGCTTATTGCTCAAACTAAGAATAGGGCTTAGTACTAAAAGAGCGTAACCCTGTAAGAGGAGAAGCGACTGTATATATACAAATACATATACTCCTCATCATAGCATAAGGACTCCCTATTAGAATCCTTATAGAAAACAACTTATGTCTTCTAATATATATCAGTTTAATGCCATAACTATATCCTTTACCAATAAGAATTAGCATACATCTTCTCATAAGGCTTTCTTATTTGAATTGGTCTTAAAAAGCCAAAGTCTGAAACACCCAATCTCATGTTCATACTCTTACATTCTCCCACTTGAGAGTGAGATCAATTTTAGACATGGACTTACCAATTTATAAGAAGTGATCACAACACCTTGCTCAAGAATTTACTATCATGACCAACGTCCCATTACATTTCAAAATACAGAAACCAAGAATCTCAGACTACAACCAAAATGCAGTATTGATTCAAGGCTCACATATATCCAATCTGCAAATATGACTCATGACTTAAGCTGATATAAATAGTCAAGATTGTGCTCCCACTTTTCAAAAGATCATAACACATATTAATCTTCAATGAAAAGCAACAATATTAATGACTAAATAAAATTCATTAACTATAAACTTTAAAACGGACAAACTATTTTCCAAAGTATTAAATAAATCTAACTCCTAACTTAGTCTATCATCAAAACGACAATACTTCAAAACCAAAGCATTAAGTCTCGAGACAAAGACATTTATTAAAAAACACAAAATCAAACTAGCAAACTAGCTATGCACAAATAAATTAACCTCAGCTTGTAAGAACTGCACTCATTGTTCCAAATCACATTTAACTATAATCCCAAGCTCTTGAAACACACTTGATTTCTCGCACTGATGAAAACCCACTAGCACTCCCATCCAAGAAAGATGTTTTTTAAATTCTCCAATAGGCAGTGCCTTAGTCAAAGGATCAACAAGCAGCATAGCAGTGTTTATGTGTTGCACTTCAATCACTCATTTCTTTACCTGTTCTCTAACTTTAAGAAATTTCACATCCATCAACCTTGAAGCTGAAGTGCGCCTATTATTCTTGGCAAAGAATACAGCAAAGTTGTTGTCACAAAACATCTTTACAGGCTTCTGAATCGAATTCACAATATTCAAGTCTGTCAAAAAATTCTTTAACCAAGTTGCCTATTTCATGCCTTTAAAACAAGCTACAAATTCAGCCTCCATAGTGGATGTAGCAATCATAGTTTGTTTTTCACTTTTCCATGAAATTATCCCTCCATTGAGCATGAAGTTATAACCTCCTGTTAACTTTCTGTCATCCACATCTCCAGCCAAATCCGAGTCAGTGTATCCCATAAGTTCCAAAGAATTACTCCTACCACATACGAACATATAACTTTTGGTTCTCCGCAAGTATCGTAGGACTTTCTTAGCTACCACCCTGTGTGCTTCACATGGATTTGCTTGAAACCTGCCTAGCATGCCTACAATAAAGGCAATCTTTGGTCTTGTACATATAGTTGCATACATGAGGCTTCCAACCAATGAAGCATAAGGTTGAGACTGCATTTTCTTCATTTCCAAATTAGTTTTTGGACATTGATCGCTTGAGAACTTATCTCCTTTTTAACTGGAACTTGACCATTGTTGTAGCTTTCCATATGAAACCTCACTAATAACCTACCAATATAAACTTTTTGAGATAAACCAAGGAGCATCTTCTGTCTATCTCGAACAATCTCTATTCCTAATACATAATGTGCTTCACCGACGTCTTTCATCTCAAAATTATCACTTTAAATTCTTTTAGTACTCTAGAGCAATTGTAGACATGAACTAGCAAGAAGAATATCAACAACATAAAATACTAGGAAGATGAATTTGGACCCGGAGAACTTCATATATATGCAATCATCCAATTTATTCTCTACAAAACCTTGTGAGGAGACAATTTGATCAAATTTCAAATACCATTGCCTTGATGCATGTTTCAAGCCATATAGTGATTTATTGAGCTTGCATACCATATTTTCTTTCCCCCTTTTAACAAATCCAGTGGGTTGCTTCATATAGATATCCTCTTGTAGGTCTCCATTAAGAAAAATTGTCTTTGCATCCATTTGATGTAACTCTATATCAAAACAGGCAGCTAAAGAGATGACAACTCACATGGAATCTTTAGAGGAAATTGGAGAGAAAGTATCATTGTAATCGATTCCCTCTCTTTGAGTGAACCCTTTAGCAACCAAACTTGCTTTAAATCTCTCAATTCTACCATTAGCATCCCTTTTTGTTTTATACACCCACTTGCAACCTATTGGCCTAATTTCAAAATTTGATTCCACCAATGTACAAACTTGATTCTTGAACATTGAATCTAACTCATCCTTCATAGCATTGTGCCATAAAACTGATTGAGGACTTTCGATCGCCTGAGTGTATGTAAAAAGGTCATCAATGTCGCCTATATCAAACTCACTTTCTTGTACACAGTCACTGACTGCAGTAGATTTTCGAGCTCTTATAGATTCTCTTGGTTCAATTGGAGGTGGAACATCAACTGGTATTTGTGGTTCTGAAAAGGCAATTGATGTTGTAGGTTGTGTTAATTGGTCAACCTCTATAATGTTATCAATATGAGCTCCTAATTCTTCACTTAAATCTTCAATTGCAGGGGACAATTGTTGAGGAAATAATGGAACCTGAGTGTAATTCATTATTACAGGGTTTTCACGAATCTGATGCATCTCTTCAAACACAAAATGTTCCCTTGACAAATCTGAAACATCTTGATCTTCTAGAAAGGCTGCATTATGTGTTTCTTGGATTCGAGTATGGTTTGAGGAATATAGAACCTGAAACCCTTTGACTTCTCAAAGTAGCCAACAAAGTAACATGATTGTGTTCTGGGATCTAACTTTTTTTCATTAGGATTGTAAAATCTAGTCTCTGCCTTACCTCCCCAACCACAACTCAAAAGGTGTTGTTGAAATTGCCTTACTGGGAACTCGGTTCAATATATAATTTGCTGTTTTCACAGCATCTCCCTATAAGAAACCTGGTAATCTAGATCTTGTCATCATACTCCTAACCATGCCAATGAGAGTCCTATTTCTTCTTTCTCACACACCATTTTATTGAGGTGTTCCAAGTGTGGGGTATTGTGCCACAATGCCATTCTTCTCAAGATAAAGAGCAAATGGACCCTTTTGCTGCCCAAATTCAATGTACCTACCAAAGTATTCTCATCCCTTAACTGATCTAACAATTTTAATAACCTTCCCTATCTATTTTTTCAACTGCAGTTCTATAAATAATAAAACAATTAAGTGCATCTGACTTCTCACCAATGAGAAAACTATATTCAAGCCTAGAAAAGTCATCAATGAATTTGACAAAATACTTATTCCCACAAATTGTTTTAACTGGAAAGGGTCCACAAATATTAGTATGTGTGATTTCTAATAACCCTTGACTTCTCTTAGTATCCATTTTTCTAAAATTAGTCATTTTGCCCTTTAAACAATCAACACACTCATTTGCAGTAGTGAAATATAATATTGGAATTAATTCAGCCTTTGAAAGTTTAATTACTCTTTCTTTAGAGATATGCCATAGCCTTTTGTGCTAGAGAATGTAAGAAGTGTCATTTTCTAACATCCTTTTGGAACCAACGTTCAGTACTAAGTGATTATTTGCCTCCACTAAACATTCTAGACTCCACAAGTTATCAGATAGAAAAGCAGTTCCCAAAACCGAATCAAGATAATTCTTTTTAAAGATTTTTAAACATTAATCATCAGCAAGAAAGGAAAAGCCATCTTTTACAATTTTGGAAGCAGAAATTAAGTTTCTTCTCATCTTTGGCACATAGAGCACATCCTTTAATTGTAAAACAAAACCATAAGTTAATCTTAAGTTCACAACCCCTATTGAATGTACTGCAACTTTAGTCCCTTGCCCCACATAGACATTTTCCAATTTCCCTTTGTTTTTTAAAACCTTTTAAAGAGTTGGTTATATGCACTGAGCATCCAGTATCAAACACCAAGAATCAACAGGTACCTCACACAAATTTGACTCAACACAAACACGTACATGTTCCTTTTCTTTGCTTTTTATCCAATCCTTAAAGATTTCACAATTTACTTTTAAATGGCCCTTAGTTTTGCACCAAAAACATTTAAGTTTAGACACATCTTTTGGTTTTTTTAACTTCGTAGAGTTTCTAGGGGAGTCATTTACTTTAGTAGGTATATTGAATCTATTAGAATTCTTACCAGAACTTGAAGAGCCTCCACTGTTGAATTGCTTCTTCTCCTTTCTAGTTTGCATGAAATTGACATCCTCAATTTCCTTGCCTTTCTCTTGCTTTTGACGAGTTTCTTCTTGTACACATTGTGCAATCAACTCATCAATGTCCCAATTTTTGTCTTAAGTGTTGTAGGAAACCTTTAACTGACTATACTTGCTGGGAAGTGCTTGAAGAGTTATGAATACCAACTGCTTTTCACCAATGTTTACATCCATTCAATTGATTTTTTTCGTGGCATCGATCATCTTCATAATGTGGTCCCTTATAGAACCAGTACCCTCAATCTTGTATGCAGTCAAGAGAGACACGTATTGACTCACTTCAGCTTTCTCGGATTCTTTAAATTTCTTTTCAATTGCATTCAAGTAATCAATAGCCAAATCATGCTTCTTGATTCCTCCTTGGACTATATCAGTCATACCACTTTCCAGGATAGAAAGTGCCACTTTATTGGCTCTTGTCCTTCTCTCAAAATCTACTCTTTCAGCTCTGGTGCTTTGATCAGTGATGGCAGGTTTGGGATTGTCAATTACTATATCAAACTCATTGAGAGTTAATAGCAAACTGATGTCCCTTCTCCACTTCTTGTAATTACTCCCACCAGTGAGGATTGGAAAGATAGCCAAATTTAGGATCTTCATTGATATTGCATGAAATCACAATATGAACTTTTAGGCTCCTGACCTTAACAACAAAAGCTGATAAGTATATATAGAATAAGGTATTTCTTTGGAATACTTGGAACTGAAAATTATGTAGCCTTGGACAATCATTCGATTCAATAAAAAGGAATTTGTCGTATTCAAAATAAACTCAGTTCATTAGTTTTAATCTGCATTAAATCAAGAATTTCTGAAGAAGATTCGAGCCCTGAATAGCTTTCCTCCACAGATGATTAGATAGTAAACGCAAAAACACGATTTCAAATCATAACAAGAACACTATCAGTCTATGTTATTCAAATCATGCTATGAAAATAATTTATGCAATACAAGCAGAATCTTAAAAACTGGATTTTCAATTTTTTAATTTGAGTTTCAAAAGACATTCCCTGAAGCATGAGCATCAACATCCAGCAGCAAGCATTTATCACAGATATTATAAAACTAAAGTACAGGTTTGAACAATCATGAAGCACCCAGATTATCAAAATCGAAATCCAAAAAGGGAAAAGGAAGAACGAAGAATTATAATCCCAATCCTAGAAAACCCCAAATTAGATAGGTTTCGAGTTCTAACGGTTCAAAAAATTATATTTTTATTAAAACGCACCGTTTTACTAGAAACCCAGTTTCTCTTTTTCAGTTCAGAACCGGTTTTGAAACCTTAGTGCAATTTTTTTTTTTTATTTGGATTCTTTTGATTTTAGTCAATTGAATTCAAGAACATAAACCTATGGCTCTGATACCACATGTTAAATATAACTACACAAATAAGATTCAGTTATCAAGATTACAATCGAGTAAAACAGAAAACATCAATCCATATAAGTTTGAACCATACTACCTGAAGAACTTCCATTGGCTGCAGACATGGTTGTTTACGATTAACCAGATTGCGCAGCAGCTCTTCTTCTCTTCTCTGTCAGGATGCTTATTGCTCAAACTAATAATGGGCTTAGTACTAAAAAAGCGTAACCCTGTGAGAGGAGAGGCCACTGTATATATACAAATACATATAATCCTTCTCATTATAGCATAAAGACTCCCTATTAGAATCCTTATAGAAAACAACTTATGTCTTCTAACCAATGTTTCTAGCCTTAGGGTGCGCCTAGGTGCCCTATGAGGCCGGGCTTGAGGGTTGCCGTCTTTATTTTGAGGGAGTGGGCGGAAGGCGTCGCGGGAGCCGTCTAGGCGCACCTCAAGGGATTTTTTTATTTATTATTATTATTTTTTAACTCCCAAACCCAAATTTTGGGTAGGGTTTTAACTGTCTCATACCTCTTCCTTGCACTATCAACTCTCTCCCTTTTTTTATTTTTTTATTTTTTTACTTTTTTTTTTTTATGATCTTTATTTTTTTATATAATAGATGTGTGTGTTGTTTGCGTGCATTGTATATGTGTGCTCATTGTGTTTTTCATCCTCTATTATATATATATATATATATATATATATATATATATTATATTTATATATATAATATAATACATGTGTATGTGCTTAGGGTGATTATTGATTAATAATCTTTTTTTTAATGTAATATATGTGTACGCTCAGTGTATATATTAAAAAATTTAGGTCCCATGAGGCTTCGCCTCACGCTTAGGCTGGGCTATCCCTCCGACGCCTCGCCCACATCTCACGCTTTTAATACATTACTTCTAACATATATCAGTTTAATGCCATAACTATATCGTTTACCAATAAGAATTAGCATACATCTTCTAATAAGGCTTTCTTATTCGTATTGGTCTTAAACAGCCAAAGTCTTAAACACCCAATTGTTGGAATTTATGGTTAGCCACATGCATAGATTACAACATTTATACAGGAGACGAAAGAGCACACAAATTTGATGAAGCCATTACTGAATGATCGAGGAAGAGTTCTACTCAATGGGGACCTTATGTTCTCACTAGAATAGGGCTAGTTACTAAAAGAACGTGTTCCTCTTGAGCAGGGACTAAACCATTTTATAGACATATAACCACAACCGTTTCCACCTATCATAGAAACTGCTTGGCAAAACTGCACGCCCATTTACCCTCCAACGTGGGATATCCACTCACCAACATGTTTAACCTTATTGTCCTACTTTAAAGGAAAGAAGACTTATTCAAACATTAACTCTAACTGATTCCAGTTTCAACTAAACTCAAAACCCTAATGAGATAAGTTTAGAGTCCAATAGGGTTCCAACATTCCTCCACTTGGACCTAAACCGATCATCCTTGTTTCGAGCCATGTTTCCACCAAAACCAATTCCTTAGTGATCACGTGAGTTAATAAACGAATAACAAATTCCTCACACATCCACCATGAGTGATTCGAGACATAGAACTTTAGAAAAGACATGCACTATCATAGCACAGCCACTATGAAATCACCATATCACAAAACCATTCACGTATGATGCATAAACATGTTGGCCAGAAGGGAGTTTTACTTTATACTCTCACTGGATAAACCATTACCTTATCGTTGCTTAGTTTTAACAAAGCATCTTCAGCTATGTTTCACACTGAAATAGTTAAAACCACCTGAAGTTTCAAATAAGCAAACAATGCTACAAGGGATAGTAAAATGTATAGAAACCCCAACAGCCAAACATTTGCTTATTACTAACAATTCATGTCAAAACCAACACATAGAACTAAATCAGCAAGTTTTCTCGCACTTATTTGCAGAAATAGCTATAAAGTAAACAAAATCAAATTATAAGTTTACTGTCACATAGCTGCTGAATCGAATAATTCCAGCATTCCCATCCTTGCAACATGCTCTTTAAACACAGAGACTTTGGTCATTTATCAAACTCCAACGAGTTTGCCGAAATACTTCCAATGAAGCATCAATATTGCCATATGCAACTATGAATTTAATTGAAAGTCTTAAACAGAGACAACATAGTGCGAACAACGCTCCCACTAATTCAGCATATCAACAATGTAATGTCTAAAAGACTTTCTCATAGCAGTAGAATTAGATAATTATTCTAACTGGTTAGCCACAAGCATTCTTTATTGCGCGTACCCTTTAAACAAGCCAAAAGAAATCCTTACGACATAAGCGCACATTATAAGTTAATATGCAAGATATAAGGCTAAACAATATAGAACTATGTCCCCATTAATCTACAACATCATAACTTGATTGTAGAACAAAAGCATATTATCATAAAATTTCCTTTTCCTTTTAACTTTTAACTTTCCTTAACCATGTATGATTGAAACACAAAATCATACCGAAAGTAATCAAACAGTAAGAGCTAATGAAACCGGTAGAGATATAGGTATTAATTTTAGGTCTTATTAATATCATACTCATTATAAAAGATCAACATGCAACCATCCAAGGTAACCATATGCAAGAGACGAAAGATTGACAATGTTACACAGATCATATGCGTTTAACATATAAATAAAAATAAAAAAATAAAAGCCATTTGATAATCATTAGATGAGTTATTCATCAAACTTTATTGAAGACACGCAATCTGCCCGGAAACTCTGTGCATCTGCCAAGAATATATATTCATAACAAATTCAATTTCATATCAATTTAATTTGGTGCCCATAGGAAAAAACCAGAAAGTGTAAGCGCTTACTTTATGGGTGTTAGGAGCTTTTGGTGGCATTCAATCAACATAAACATACTTATGTTGAATGTGTGTGAAGTTTTTAGTTAATACTTCCTATTTAGTTTGGGCAAATGTGTATTGATGAAGTTATCAGAAGCTTGTCTTTACCAAAAACTTCTCCCTTCTAAAAAAAGTACACGACAACTAAATTTCAAGAAAAGTAAAGGAAAACAAACAAATTTAGTCCCTATTAGAACCATTTAACATATCACAAAAAATGTTCACTTCTTGGCACCATCTGCATAAATTGTAGCTACTGAATTTGTCATGGCGCTAGTAATCCCAATGGGATCGTAGTGTGAGAGGACCTGTGCACTTCAACAGTCGCTGTATGCTTTCATGGCAGCATTGTCATCGTGAAGTTTTATTATTTTACCTCTAACTTCCCTGTCCATCCAAATTGACAAAAAAGACCGTCAAACTCTTTCTATACACTCTATTACAGTCACCAATTTATGATGGTTGAGAGAATGCAGAAGCTTGAAGCCTTTCTCTTTTTCACCCCCCCCCCGGTGGCACACCAAGATCATACCATAAATGTACTTGATGCTTGACGACCAATGGAGATCGCCGTCTTCAGAGCCTCAATTCCGAGTTAGTAATTCTTGTATCCAAAGTAGCATCATATCCCTTGGTTGTATAGGGCCTCGGAATTGTTGCACTCCCTGCACCGTTCTAGGAACTTAGACACTTCTTCATCTCTGCTCCATGAAGTCAGCGAGTTGACCATTTTTCCCATTCCTAGATTTCACTGTTATAATATGCATATTTGTATTATTAAGATTTTATATTATTTTTTGGGAATTTAATTTAGATTTTAATTAAACTACGAAGTTTGAAGTTTGGAAATTAATTATTTAAAATTTGTAGAACTTTCGAGGTCACAATTTATATTTTCGAAAAGAGCTCGATCTTACGAACGCGTAGGTGAAAACCATTCTTGAAACGAAGCTATAACAAAGGAGTTATTAATGCTTAAATTTAAGGACATTTTGGTAATTTTCCTTCAATCTAGAAGGCTCTAGATTTTCTAGAGCAATAAGATGTGCTACGTGTATGGCTGGGATGAAAAGAAAAGAAGAGAAAGAAGAGAAAGAAGAGAGATGGCTGAGATAAAAATGAGAGGAAAGAAAATGAGAGATGGGGGGAACGGATGGGCCAAGGAGGGAAGGGGATAGAGGGAAAGGACGAATGGAGAGAGGGGAAAGGAGAGAAAGGAGAGAGAGAGGGGAAACTAGGTGACCGCACTACCCATTTCCTCCACTGCGACCTAGTTTTGACCCAAAGCTATATCCGGTGGTTTTCCGTAATTTTTTTACAATTTTCACTAGCCACCACCTGGGAACTTCACACCGGCCTTCCCTCTTCAGTTTCCACCCCAAAATGGATGAGAATTGGCCTTGGTTTGGTGAAACCCACACCAGTGGGTGCAGTGGTGCCTTGACATTGATCCACCATTTCTGAAATGTTTCCCTTCGATCACCACCACCTTTATCATCCTATTAAGCCCAGGAAAAAAGCCCAAACAAGTTTGGGAGCGGCAGAGCTGTGGAAGTGACGAATCGAAGCTCACCATTTCAAGAGTTTCTGGTGGATCAAGGGCGATTTAAGGTGTTTTTTGGCCGAATTAGACTTCGATTGTGATATCCCGTCCCTAAAATTATTATTTTATTTTATTCTTGACGTATTTCGAAGATTTGATTGGAACTAGTTCTTTATTTCTCTAAATTTGAGAAAAACGAAGTGAGGGTTACTTTAGTCATTTCTAATTTTCTCGACCTTTCGGTCAACTCTTGAATTGGTTAGGTAGAGTTCGATTCCATGAGCGCGTAGGCGTAAACAGATCTTATTTCCGAGTCCGAACGGAGAAGTTAGAGTCGTTTGAAGTTGGTGGCATTTTGGTAATATTACCAAATTGCTATAAATTAAATGGGAGGGAAACCTCCAGGAGAAAAGGGGGAGTTTTTCGGAAAAATGGGGGAAAAGAGCTGCCTAACCCGTTTTTAGGGAGAAATTGACCCATAAACCCACCAAACTTGACCCACTTGTATCTTTTTCATCCGAGCTCCGTTTTGGATGATCTTGGTGTCCATGGAAAGCTCTTGGCGAGCCCTACATTTCTGTGATTTTTCCTTTCCATCTTTGCAGCTCGAGGTCGCAAAGTCCACGACTTTTCCGGCGGTTTTATCATTTTTCCGGCGATTCCGGCAATGATTTCCTTCGAGTGAGGTATGAAACTTCATCTACTCTTCATAATCTTCGAGTAGGTATGCTTAGTTTGTGCTTTCGTATTCGTTTTAGAGTTGGGTGTTTAGAACACCTAGAAATCCGGTTTTCTCCGGTGAAATTGGACGGTTTCCGGTTAGAAATTATCGTCGGCCTAGTTGTGAAAAGTGTTTCCCTTGTTGAGCTCTAGCTACCACGTAAATTTGAGCTCCTCTAGTTAATGTTGAAATTCGGGGTTTGTAAACCCTCCACCTTGACTTCCACCGCGTGTGGAGGTGCGTGGGATCGTTCACGAGTGTTGTCTAGGTTTTAAATACCTTCTAGTGATCATGTGAACCTATGTCTAGCTTGGTTGCCAAAGATTCAATTGTTGGGTGTGGTGATCAATTTGGACCGCCACTTGTTTGTGTGATTGACGACAATTCGACCATTGGATCATAAATCGGATTTGCGGATTGTTGTGGACCCCATCTTTGACCGAGAGTTGATTTTTGGTCAACATGTCTCGGAATGTTCTAAATAATAAAATTAGTACCATAGGAGACATAAGTGAAGTCTAGTGGGCCTACATTGGTTAGAGAGTGACTTGAACATGTGTGATATGGTTATTACCTTGATTTCTTATATTGGTATCATATGTGAATTTGACTTAATCTTATAATGTGATTCTATTGAAATGTGATTATATATTTATATATATTTAGCCATAGACCTATGTTTATCAAACATGATTTGGCTTGTGTACTGATGATGATCGTGGTAGGTGAATTGACGTGCATATTCGAAAGGTGTTTGAATTACATAGATGGTATGTTATGATGAAATGTGAGTGACTTTAATATGTGTGAATATGAAATGGCTTTATAATCATTTTTCCTATAAATTGTTAATTTTCATATTTAGCCAATGATATAGTTATATGAAGTGGGATTTGACGTGCATATTGGAAACATGGTTTGTTTTGTATGAATGGCTTGATTTGATGAGGTGAGGGCTAGTGGTGGACCGTTAACCCATTGTCATGGGGTTTGTTGCTTTGAAACATGTGTCAATGCTCGTTTCATTATTTCATTTCTTGTTTCGTTGAGCCTTTATAACTTGAGTAACTTGATTCATGTGTTGTTTCATCGATTGGTGATTATGCAATGTACTCCGCGATTCCGTTGAGTGATGGTCCGGAATCCTTCCTACTCCACTCCGCGATTCCGTTGAGTGATGGTCAGGAATCGTATCTTGGTTTGGGTTCCGTTGAGTGATGGTCCGGAATCCCTCTTACTCCGTGATCCCGTTGAGTGATGGTCCGGCATTGTATCCACCTTAGTTCATTGAGTTTAGTTTGAGATGGTTGCAAAGGTGTAGGCTTTGGATGAACTATGTCGCCCTACTTCTACTTTCATTGTGTGTATGTGAATATGGATCTGAGATGCCATGGTTGTTTGGAATGAACTTTTGGATTTTTGGGTGACTCCCTCGGTGTTTTCAAAAGTTTGGTATTGATTTCTTATGAAAGATTTATATTCAAGGTTTATAAATTATGATTGACGGCTGGTTTTATTATTGTATCACATGCTTATTTTATTGTCCCTCACCCGAGCCTCTCAGCTTATCTGAGTGCCTGAGTTGCCAGTGCACCAATTCCATTATATTGGCATTGACTTTACATATGACAGGTATGGGTAGATTATGAGAAACCGCTTGATATTTTGGTTCCGTTGAGTGGTCCGGAACCCAATGTTGTTGGATTCCGTTGAGTGGTCCGGAATCCTTGCTCTAGTTCATTCCGTAAGGTGATTTAGAATCCTAAATTCGAGTAGATGGGAATTACCCACAATAGATATTGTGAAAATAAATTAGAATTACCATGTTATTATTCTTAACCCTAAATTGGGAATTATGTAGAGTTCTTTAATTAAATTCGTGAAATGATATGTTATCTCACTGATTGCTTAATGAAATTAAATGTTAATATTGTACTTCGTGATTCCTTGACATGTTACAAGCTATGTATTGAGATATAATGTTGGAAGTATAGTGATTAGTATGATGAAGTGAAATGTGATTCGAGTTGTGTATTGGAAATGGTTGTGACATGTGATTGAAACGCATATTGAATTGCTTGGGAGATGTGAGGTCTAGTAAATGACCGATGACCCATTGTGATGTGGATTTCGCTCAATATTGCTTCGTTCGTTGAGTTTCGTGAATTGGGTAACTTGAATCATGTCTTGTTCCTTCGAGCCGTTGTTATGTTTCTTGGACTTCCGTTCAATTCGGTTGGGTGAATTGGAACTGAGTTCTGTTTGGATTCCGTTGAGTGATGGTCCGGAATCCCCTTTGGAGCCTTGGTCCGTTGGGTGGTCCAAAATCCCCTTTTCCAAAGATGTAGTCTTCAACTGAATTGTGTTGCTCTAGCCTTGCGTTTCAACTTGTTGTATGTGTTATTGATGATGTGATGGTTGACATTATTGATGGAGGTGATCATGGAATGACGTTGGATATGAGTGGGGTCATCATGAGTATTTTAGTTGATTAATACTTCTAGAGATTAATGTGTGCTTTGTTAATTCTTAACTATGTTACACACTATGAAATGCGATTGTATGTGGAAAACGTGATGAATTATGTGATGGTTGAAGTGGAAACAGTAAATCGTCATGTGGGATTGATATGTGGATACCATGGTTATGGTTATGACTAGACTCGTTGATAAATGTGGCTAGAGAATGGTATTGTCCATCGTTGGTTCTTGAAAATGATATATGTTGTGAATCGTGGTATCATGTTGTGACATAATTGCCTATATATTGTTGGAGGGGAAATCATGATTTTCATATGGGTTGTTATGTAACCCTGAGTCAAGTAATTTCATGCTTGTCGAGTTCTATTGATTGATTGAGAAACGTTATACCTTTCGACTTAATTGGAGTGTGTAATATGTCAATTATTGTGCATGACGAACTACGAATGGCTTGATCCCTGTTTAGGGTACGTAGGCAATCTAACGGGGAGGTTAGATGCAGCCATAAAGCATACGAAAATAACTATGTGATTCGATTATTGTGTTGTGCTTGCCCATATCTCGGAGGTGAGATATGATAGATACGGATTTTTGGTGACGTCACGTGTCAATTCTGGACGTATGTCGGGATTGGGGCGTGACATCGATGCAGGTATGAAAGTTGTTCTTCTCATTCAACTCTACATTTTTATAAATTTTGGTAATTTTTTGGAGTTAGATGAATTTTTTAGCGAATCAAGGCGGCCGACTGCCACCTGAGATAGCGCGTGGCCAGTGGGTCGACAATGCCTTTTCAAGTTAAATTGGATGTCCTTATTTTAGATTTGATATCAGCTTGATGAGATTTCATTGTTTGAACTTATTTCCATTATGGTACGCTACTTGATTATTATATGAATCAACTTAAGGATAGTTGGAACTGACGGATCAGAATTCGACATACGGATATTCCCGAATTGGATTTCTTAGTTAGTAAAACTAAATGTCAGCCACCACGTAATTTTAGCGATTGGCGAATATCCAACCGTTGGATCGTAATGAAATTTTAGTACGTTGTTCTAGAAGCAAAATGTGGACTTAGGGAAGTTACGGATCAAAAATCTGATGGCGGATCTTCCAGTTTGGATTTCTAAGGTTGTGGACCCTACTCTAGACCTTGATTGATGGTTGACTCTTTAGTCAACTAACCTGAGTTCTTCTAGTGTGTCGCTGATCTTAGAGTGTTGTTAAGATTCCATTGGAGCTTATTGGGCTCAGTGCGATGACATGTTCGCCTCGTTTGATGCGTGTCTCAATTTACGTAATAGTGGCGCCATATTATGTTATACTTGGTTATTAAATGTGATTTTTTATTTTTATTTTTATTTCCTTGGACTTCCGCTCAGTTCCGTTGAGTGATTCGGAACTGGGTATCCACTAAGGTTCCTTTGAGTGGTCTGGTTCCTTACTCCATCTGGATTTTGTTGAGTGGTTTGGAATCGTATCTAGCTTGTATTTCATTTAGTGGTTCGATATGCATTGTACTCCGCGATTCTGTTGAGTGGTCTTGAATCATATCCACTTAAATTCCGTTGAGAGGTCCGAAATCCCTTCTACTCTGTGATTCCGTTGAGTGGTCGAAATCGTATCCTAGTTTGGATTCCGTTGAGTGGTCTGAAATCCCCTTTGGTGTCTTAGTTCCGTTGAGTGGTTCGGAACCCGATGTTGATGGATTTCGTTGAGTGGTCTGAAATCGCATTATTTGACTTATTGGTTCCTTGGATTTGATTTATTTGAGATAGCTTCTGAGATGTAGGCTTCGGCCAAACTGTGTCGCTCTAGCCCTGCATTTTAATGTATTGTATGTGTTATTGATTGGTGTGATTATTGGATGGTGTTGGAATGCATATGTGTGGGTGAATGGCAAGATGACTAGAGAATATTATTGTGCTTCGTTGAATGTTACTTGATGTGCTACATGCTTGAATTGTGGTATTATGTTGAGACATAGTGAGATATGCGATGAATGTTCGAGTGTAGTGAATGGTGAACTACGAATAGCTTGATCCCTATTAAGGGTACATAGGCAGTCTAACGAGGAGGTTAGATGCAGCCATAAAGTGTACAAAAAAGTACTACGCAGTTGGATCTTGAGTTATGTTTTGTACATATCTCGGAGGCAGGGTATGTTAAATATATGGATACTTGGTGACGTCACGTGTCGATCCTGGACGTATGTCGAGATCGAGGTGTGACATTAAATGTCCGAATGCTGATATATTCGAAGATGCGATCGTGTTAGGCGAGTTGGTTGAACTTCTTGCTCACCATTTTTGTTGAATACAGGTCATGAAAAGAGCAGGAAGCAAACTTTGTGAGTATTTCCAAAAAAAGCTCGTCTGGAAGAGATTGTATGAAAGATGGGGTGGTTGTGCCTTTCTTTATCCTTCTCGCTTTCTTCATAGTTATACATTTCTTCATTGTTGTAGAACTGGATGAGGTTATTTGTGCTTGGACAATCATGAATAAATACATCACCTCTCATGGAAGCAAAAAGACATTCATGCACAATAACCAAACCAATTAGTTAAAAATTTCTCGAGCATGCATGCAGCCGTCATAACTCATAATTAAGACAACCCTAGAGAAACAAACCCAACCACCAAACCTATCACACCCACCCTTGACTATTATTTCTTTTTTTGATTCCTTTACATGATAAGTTCATACTGTGTGCAGGATATGTGCAGAGATTGCGCATGTCCCAAAAGTTGCTTTTCAAATTGTTGTATGCACATACCAAATATGCACGGCATGCCCATGGAATGGTCATGAAATGTACATTTTGTCCAGAAATTCATAATTAATTATCGGGAAATTAGGGCTTTCAAATTAAAGCTTTCAAATTGTAAGTCTTGTCACATATGTAGGGTTTAATTAATAATATAAAAATAAGGGTGTGTGTACGTTAATGTACATACACAACTCCTAAACTTATCATTACCACAAAGTGGCACAGTAACCAAAAGAATAAAATTAAAAAAACCAAACCATGCAAGCACACCATCAGTCATGATTCCCCACCAAAGCCAAGCATTCGGTTTACCAAAATCTGACAACCCAACCAGTGCACATTATATGCACGTCATGCATCATGCACATGGCATGCACATCATATGTACAATTTCTCTGCAATTTCCTAATTAATTATCTTAATGCATGGCTTTCTCCACAATTATACATTGGAATTTAATGGTTTTGACAAGAAAGGGATTTGATGAATATATAGAGATAAAATACCCTTTGCATACAACTTTTCCCATTGGATACAACTATTCAGTTATACCTAACATTCATATGCTTTAGAATTAATTAATTAATTAAACTGTTATATTATTTCTTTATTAATTAATTAATCTATTTTACTATTATCATATGTATATTAATACATCAATGTTACAATGTACCTTCACACATGATTACACATATTGTGAAAATCATGTTATCATAATCATATTCCAACACAAAAACATGAATTATATGTACACTATATGCACATGGTATGCACACTCTATGCACATGATAGGTAAAAAAACTCCTTGGCCAGGGAGCTACTATGGGATTTCTAAGACACATTAGCATGATGATGGAGTTTTAAAGTATATATGAAAAAATTAGTATTGAGTTGATTATATCTAAAAAACAAAACTTGTTTACGAGCTTTAATAAAAAGAAAGAAATTACTACATTAGATTCTAATAAAAATTGAAGTCATTACTCAAAACTATATTACTATGACATTTTCTTTCAACATAATTAGATCTTCCTCTAAAGTGTATAGAACCAAAAAGGAAGTGAATTTTATATGGTAAAACATAAGGCTGGGTTTAGAAACAAAACAAAAAATATGTAAAAAACATCAAGTTTCAAACTCATGTCTTGTTGAATCTATCAAACTATACTCACCAACTAACCTGACGCTAAATAGTGTTTAAACTTGCACACAATTGATATATAGTGCAAAAATTCTAAGATGGGCCTGAACCAAACCCTGGCATCCATGTGGCTCCACTACTGATCAATCTCCCTAACCATATTATATTATATTATATTATATTATATTATATGTTGAAAATGAAGTGCCAAGAGTTGATAGCTATATGTTGGAAATGAAGTATGGTGTGTGTAAGATTTGACAACATACTAACCTATGTGTTGGAAATTAAATAGCAGGAGTGAAAAAAATAAGGAGTGATGGGGATTCCTACAACTTTTGTAGGTCACATGCATCAAATCATGACCACACAATCCCTTTTTTACCCAACGGGTTTTCTTCCACATCAATGCTACACTTATATAAATAGGCTTCTCACACTTATTTGCCATAACCATTAACCCATAGAAAAAAAAAGTCATTCCAATTCTCATATAGCCAAAACAATTCACAATACCATGTCCAAGTTCAAACATAAAATTGAGGGTTTTTAACGCTGAGTTCCACGGGTGGACAACATGGAACTTCCTCCACTTTCGGGGTCACCCAAGGCAAATCTTATGTCATTATTTAGCTCTGTCGACTTGGAGGTGCCGCTGCAAAATATAGATCAAGTATGTGAGTGACTTGACTATGAGACTGGTATTGTCGAGTATTGGAACCACAAGCTAATGAAGGTAGAAAAAGAGCTTGTAGACCTCAACAGTAAAGCCAACTAAGCGTTTTATCGTGCAAGCAAGTAGAAAATAAAGGCTAACACGTCTTGAGAAAGGATCTCATTCCTAAATTTTCAATTAACATAGAAACGCCATGGCCATATTGGGTCGTATGAACGTTCCGTGGAGGGAAATGCCGAAATAGAGGAGGAACACAACAAGGGGCTTGAGGATTTTCGTCAGATAACGAAGGGAAATGAACCGCATCATATGTCTCCCAATTTCAAAGTTAACAACTACTCTTTGGTTCTTGAGCTCTTCCCCAAGAACATAGGAATGTGTTATATGAACCTCTGCATCAATTTAGTTTGACAATCATTCCTATCAACCATAGTCCTCAATTCTGAAACTTCTGTTCTGGCAGAACAACTTCTTTTCTTTTTGCTAACGAGATCCATTTTCTCTTTTGGTTCACAAGCTTCAAACTAAGGAGATATGTATACATGTAGTTGACAAGACGAGCACCATTTTGCCGCTTATTTCTGAAAACTTTGATTTTCAAAATTTCAATATATCAGGATCACTTTATGCCGCCCCAATTGATGTTTAAAAGCGGGAATTCCTCCAGCTCAATTATCCCACGTCATTTGAAAGAAAAGATTTGTATAGAAATGGTGTACAACCTCCAATTCCCAAATCCCAAGTTGGCACCGAAAAGAGTTTAAAAATTAAATTTGTGTAGACAGTGATGCCTGCGCATTGCTGCGGAATTATAAATTGGATAGATAATTATATTTCAAACATTGTAGTATATAAATTTTAATTAATAAATATGTGCAAAGAAGCAATTTGTCATAATGTAGTGAATATTTGCTAAACTATGCCATGAGATCGTCTTGCTGGGGATAAAAAGAAATTTATACGAACAATTAGAAATCATATAACTGTAAATACTAAGTCATGTGATCTAATGGTTAAAATTTTTGTAAATTGTTTATGTATAAAGAAATGAAAAGCATATGGAAAGTGAGCAGTTACTTGAGCTGAGAGTTTAGATAATGTTTGAGTAGTTACTTGAGCTGAGAGTTTAGATAATGTTTTTAAGAGCGGCAAAAGATTTGTTGGATTGTGCTAGTTGCAGTGAGATGTCTTCTTTCTGCACACAGAGAAGTTTTAGATGTATGTTAAGATTATTAGGCTAAGTCAGGTTTATACCATTTGAGGCATAAAATAACAAATTGAAATAGATATTCACTCTTCATCTAAGTGGATAAATCGGAACAAAAATAAGTAAGAGGAAATAATTTTTCTGAGAGTATCATAAAAATTAAATAAGAAAAGGCAGAAAATATTGTTAATAGTTAAAGTGACTGAGATATTGATACTGACTGGAATTGCATGAAAAAATATGGTTGACTGTCGCAATTTAACTTTATATACAGTTTTTCAGTCTTTCCATTTGTTTTTAAAACAGGTATTCCAAGAAGCTCAAGCAGTTGCTATAAAACTACTTTTACTAAATAGTTGGTAATGATTTAAAATGCTTGACCAAGAAACTATAAGAGACATTGCACAAAGAAAGTATACATATTTGAAAAGAAATGAACCGATTGAAAAATTTTGATGGAAAAACCTGATGACAGGATTTCAGGCATCAATATTCCTTACACTTAAAATGTTAGAAAAATTTTACACAAAAAATGTTTTATCAATACAGCTTACAATTTGTTTGATACCTAAGTTTCATAAGACAGAAATTTCAGAACTTCATTCATTTTATAAAATAGAATAAAAATATGACTAACACTTTAAAGGCACGCTCCAATGTTGATATAAAGTTGATAGTGAGTTGATTCGTGGCTACCAACGGTAAATGAAAAATATAAATGCTAAGTTATGTTACATGTTTAATTGCTTGGTAATTCTAAGTGATGTTATTATATATGGTGGCTTGCCAAAGACTGAATTAAAAAATAAATATTAAAGAGTAAAAACTCAAAGTTGAATTTCCATCATATGGCAGCATTTACCCAATTTTAAAAAGTTGAGTTACTAAAACTTAAATCCTATGTCCAACTCACCTTTCTTAATCTTTTCTGGATAAATAAACAGAACTTTTCTTATACTCTTCTTTAACCACTGCACTGAAAAATAAACACGCACATTACTGTTAAATATTAAAACTGAAGACCTTAAATTCATAAGTTATCCAAAACTTAATAAGCTAGTCAAAATAAGCATCCATCACGACAATAGCACTAAAATTAAGTTGTTTTGTTTCTGAACATTTTCTTGGCAATCAAGTGGAGGAAATCTCTGTTAAACTAAGCAAGCAGTGGTGGTTAATTTACGTTCTTTAAATCATCCTCATCGGTGAAGATAGTTATCCCCGACGACAACCAACGAGTTTCTCGTCGAACCTCGTCGGTTTCGTCGAGATTCAAATTCGAATCTCTAAAAATCTTCGACCCCCGACGTCGATATTCCCTCTCCGTCGATGTGCAGTGGGTTTCCGACTAACCCACGCTTTCCCCGACCTCTTTCTGGTCTGAGTCGTCCCCATATGAGGCGACGTCACTGTCTTCTCCGTTCAAAACCACACCCAATGCTGCTGGGGTGTCCCGTATCAGACAAGCCTTTTTTGGGCCTCCCTTGGGTCAGCCCACTTCCCCAGTCCACTGTTTTGGGCCTCGGCAGTTTTTCCAAGGTTTTGGGCCCTCAGTTCATGGGCCAGCTCTGATAGCAGACCCAAAATACTGAAAAGAAAAATGATGTTGGGCCAGCAGCCTAACGTTTTGGGCTCTAATTCATATGTGCCCATGTTTGGCCCTTTTGTTTCCCTTAGCTTCTTTTTCACCCCAATTACTTTCCTTTATGGACCTGCAGTCCAAAAGTGAAAAATATTTTTTTCCTGCTGGCCTGCAATCCAACTGATTAAAATAATATTGGCACCTGAAGCTCCATAATTTTTAAGGCCGTTTATCTTAACTTTCATACAAAGCGTCGAAGCTATCCACTATTAATAAATTTATTTTTCAATTGCTTTATATATACTTTTGTCTTGTATATATTGTGTTTGTTTGCAAGAACTATGAAGCTAAAGTTCATAATTCCGAACCCGAAATTTTGGATAAGTGCCATAGAAACCTGAAGTTTCTTAACGCGCAACACTCATGTTGAGACCTAAAGTTCTTCATGCTTAAATACGTTTAAACCAAACCATGTCTTAGAACCTGCATGTTCTAACTTTGATGCTTACGGAGATTTTATTTCCTAACACACCAATCACATTCTTGTTTCCGCCATTCAGCGAATTGTCGAATTGTAACAAGTTTGATTTCATTGATTTGGAAGTTTTAACAGAAACTACTTTATGTGGATATAAGATGTGACAATCCACCTAACTACAACTAGTTGCTAAATCGTTGTAGCCAGTTATGGTGTGGAAGAGTTGAATAAGTCTCCGCTACGATCTTCATTTGAAGACTTATGCCTAAAGCATATTAAATGGAAGTACCTCACCATTGAGGATTCCATGGCTCGTTGACTCGCTCATGCGAACCGTTTCAATCACGAAAAGATAAATTCTTCCTTAAAGCAAGACATGATTGAAACCTTTAAGTCCATGAATAGGTACAACTCTGAAGTTTATATCTGATCGAATTTCGATTGGAGAAGATTTTTCTCGTCGTTCCATATCTCTAAATTGCTTTTAAAGCAGCAACATAAAGAGCGAAAGTTTACCGAATTATCAAATCTGATTACTATCACACTTGTGAGGGAAAGGTACCCCAGTGATCAACTAGGAGATACCAAACGGCATCGAGTCAACTTTGGCTGGAGTCTACCGAATCCTCATTTTGACTAGAGCCCACTAAAATGTATGCTATACTTCTGCAGAGGCGTACCGAATAGACCCCTCCAGTTTTAGTTGGAACCCTTCAAACCTAAGTCTGGGTTTGTTTCTCTCTCACAACCACTTTTAAGTTTGTTTTACAACATATGGTAGAATCAGGATATGCTAAGAGGTGGCATCATAGCCAGAAGTGTGATCATTGGCACCTAAGACCTAAAGCTTCAAGAATAAGGGACAATTTCCTGAACCTCAAACTCTACAGAATCTAATTTTGTTTTGACGGAATAGAGCATTGGTTATGCACTTGTATGTGCCCTACTAATGTTGTTGAAGAGTACCATTCCTATAGTCAGCCTGTGAGACTAATTTTGCTCCACCTAACACATTTGGAAAAGTGAAATTTAACATGGAAAGCCTCATGGCTAAACCCCCCTTGTATATTTGGTTACTTTGTGAACAACTTTCTATGTTCCCGAATTTAAGTTTGGTGTATGGATGACATTACTATTCTCGAATACGAGTTAATTGATGAAAGTTAATACATGTGACAAATCCAATTAACTCATCCTTAGGTATGTTCTTGTGAGGAAGTTAGTTGTCTGGTTCTATATGCTAACTTCATACCTAATCACCTCTTTGGCAACCCTTTCAGGCTTATCCAACCTGATTGTGGGGCATGGCACTGCCTCTATTGTCTAATGGTACTAATTTTACCATAAAAGGGAAGCCTTATACTCACTTCGTTCCGGAAGACCGCTTTTTGAGCTTTAAGGATATTCGAGAAAACTATTACCATATTGAAACCAATGTAGAAATTGAAGTAAAAATTCCTTAACACTTCATATGAATATAGCCAGAAGCGTATTTTAGAGATGATAGAACGTTTATCGAATGGATTACAACCATTTAGGACATTATGTGGCCAGCCAGAAGCCCGAGATTCCAAAGAAGTTTTCTCAGTGGCACAAACATTTGGGACATCCAGGTTGAAATGTGATGTGCCGTTTAGGGCATCCCTTTACTAGTGATAAGGATATCATACCTAGAAGCATACCTTGCCAAGCATGCTCCTGATCTTAACTGCGAGAATTCTGACTCAACTATTAAGATCATTAATAAGCAAGCTAATTACACGGCTATGTACTATAATGATCCTTTTGGATCCACTATCTTTTCTACAGCAGATTCAAGGGAACATTTGTGGACTTATTCGATTTTATGGGCCCGCCACTCTAAAATCTTAAAGTCTAGAAGACTAGATAATGCCAGAGAGTTTAGATTGAAGATACTTTGATAAGTATTGCATGTCTGTTGAGTTTGTAATTGCACACTAAATTCCCATGTTCACCCCAAAATGGCTTGGCAGAAGCTTTCATTAAACACCTTCAATTGATCACTCAGTTGTTGGTCATATGTACCAAACTCCCGACCGTTGCCTAGGACCAATACAGAAAAAGACTATTTCTCCCCTTCGTCACAATTTTCGTCCCAATCTACTTCCACGTCCACTCCCGAATGCACTACTTCAACTATGTTGATCCGCTCGGGGCCCGCCATCTAATATTATTTTAGTGTTACAATTGGTAATTGGGTACAAACTTGAAGTTTCGTACTTACGCATTTTGGGTGTACACTTTATATGCTAATTACATTGCCACAATGTACCACAGTGGGTCCTCACAAAAGGATGTGAATCAATGTCGATTATGATTCTCCTATACCCTTGCAAGCTATTATGTCACTTCAATAAGACAATTTTCTCTCTGTTAGGGGGAGATAAAAACGTTAATGTTCTTGAAGAACGAAGTGAATTAGCGTGAACGTCCCTACTATGTCTCATCTAGATCATCAGAGTGTTACCAGACGCTTTCTCTAATCTAGTAAACGTGACAACATCACATATACCAGCTGTAAACATGCTTGCTAGGAAAAACGTGGCTAACGGATATTGTTGTCCCAAGAGAGACGAGACGCTGCAAACATTCATCGGACATCCTCTGAAGGTAGGTTGACTGCATTTAGTGGCCGATCTTAGTACATCGGCAAATAGTCAATAAATCTTTCCTTCACCTGAAGTACGACAGATTACTCGGTTTGAATGATGCATCTTTCCGAAAGTGGAGGAACATGCACGAACGAATCTCTCCCTCAATTGTTGTCTCAATCATTTTCATCTCATGAGATTAAATCTGGATTACACCCAAAACCTAAAGTTCTTAATCCAATATACTAGTTCGGATGAGCTATGGAATTGGAATGAGATTATTATGGATGGTGTTTCAGTTATATGGTAGCTATAGACATAAAAGAAAAGCGACGATATCGAATTGCATTATGTTGATTACTAACAACGTAGAACTGATTGGTCAATTAGAAATAAACAATCCATGTCGAATGAGATGAATGAAATAGTGCGATAAAAAGTTGCCTTATGGGATCATCATACAAAATATACATGGAAGTTTTTGAAGAACTTACATGTATTGATTCAAATAGTTATAAACCACAGAACACCCTCTTGGTTTAGATGAGGCTTTCACTTTATGGATGCAGAACAATCTGGGCAGATGTGGTATACCCGTCTTAATGAATATTTGATCAGTTAGGGATAATGTCCTTGCATGTACATAATCAAAAATTGCTAGAGTTACAGAAAACTGACTTGCACCTGAAGTCGGACTTTGAGATGAATAATGTTGGGGAAACTCTACACTACCAAAAGTTTCGAGTATAGTTTTAATGATATTCTGGTCCACCAATCAAACTAGACCCAAAGGTGTTGCTTTCGAGACCTTTACGGAGGTTATGGAGCATAAGGTTCCATATCAGGATGTGCGGCGCCATATTTAAGTGCAATTGGCGTTTATTGTACTTAGCTCATAGCACTAGATCGGACATTTCAAGTGCTAATAATCCTTTGACATAAAGCAACACTGCCTACACGACATCACCAAATTGGTGTTAACGACATTTTTCTGTTAATACGGATTTGGGCTTACTCTATTCCTATTTATCTCAGAATAGATCACACCTCATTGATCTTCGGAATAAGGCATACCTTGTGGGATTCACTAAGTCAGACTCTCTATTTGATCCGCACAAGGTACGTTCTTAAATGTTTATGTCTTTACTGTTAAGGAACACTACAAAATCTTAGAGGTCAACCAGATAGACATTAGTTTTGAAATCTTTGAGTCGTTCCAAGACTCATCGTATCTCACGTGAGATATGGTCGACAACTCTTGTTGAGCATATTCAAAGTCACTACGATTTTCATCCATTGTTGAGTCTTAACAATGATCCATGAAAAGAACGCCATATGTATCAATCAGATCATAAGGCATCCTAAAAGTCAACACCAAGAATATTGTGTCTACATAAGCATAAGCATCAGAAGATTAAAGTCAAATAATCTGACCTAGACAACTTGCTAACCTCTATACAATGTTACCGTTGAAGTCTTCATTCCAGAAGCTTGTTCGAGGAATTAGATGCGTAACTTTCTCATTTGCGATGCTTGTAGTTTCATTTGGAAGTTTTGTCAAACTTATGGGGAGTATTCAGAAGTATACTTACTTGATCTTGATGTACTTTTTTTTCCTATGCTTCAGAGCATTTTTGCCACTAGATTTTTTTATCTGACTAGGTTTTGATCAGGCACCCATCCTGGGTTTGTCATACCCTTGTGTACGTTCTACTTGCGTCCTGAACACGTATAATTTTTACTTAATGCAACTTCTCACTTTTCTCCTTTGACTACGAGTTTTTGTCCCACCTTGAATTTTGCTATAATGATGTTTTGTGAGTTCTACCACCTATGCACTCTTCCGTTTGGTTTAAGACTCATATTCGCTATTTGTGCCAACTAGACGAGATGACTTCATCAATTACTTCTATATTTTCCATGAACATTTGATGCCCCATCTAATTCAATATTTGCACACAAGGGAAGTGTTGTGACATACGTTCTAATACATGTCTGATTGTGTAAATCCTAAATAGAGATAAATTAGGAATCCTTTGAGATCTAAAAGATCTTTCGCAATAAACTTTGTATTACTTGGAGAACAAGCTCCTCTCCTCCTAATAAAGGCACATGAAGTAGGGAATCATACACAATTCCTCAAACCTATTCTCCACTATGTTTCTCTCCATGCCGCACCCCTCAGTTAAATATAGACCACAACACCAACAACATTTCAAAAAATAGTGATGGATTCTACATGACTATATAGTATTTCGTCGGATTGAATCCAATGCACATAAATTGACAAATCAAGTTGCAACCTGAAAAAAATCCAATTCTCAATTTTGTGGGGCCAATGCCAAAGAGTTGGACTATTGGAGAGGATTTGGATCCCATCTTGATCCAAATTGTGAAATCATATGGATTCTCACATCCTAATAATTTATCGTACATCCTGCAATAAGAAATTATTTTATTTAAAAATTAAACACAAATAATACCTAATAAAAACTAGACGCACAATGTACAATAAACAATTAAGATGTGAGGATCATTAGGATCCCCACAAAGAGGATCATCCTCATCTTGTTGGAGAGACTCCATTGATAGGGAACTTTAACGAAAAGCTCCCGGTACTATTCACTTTAACGAAAAATCATATTTTTACACTAAAAAGTCAATCATAATACTATTCACTTTGCTTTTTATTTTATCCTTATTGTTAAAACTTATAGTTTTCAAACTTTTTTTATTAGTTATATTTTTTTAATATATGTCAATGGAAAACCGAATTGTTGATGACTCCATTTTTAAATATCTGTCAAGGAAATTTATTGCGAATAATATGTTGTTGCATGTCATTAATGATCAAGACTTCTTGACGTGACTTTAGAAGACCGGATAGTCAATTTGGAGTTTTTAACACTGGAGATGGATTGTCTACCTTACCATTTTCATACTATTCTTATGCTCTCTTATTTGTGTAATCACGGTTAAACTATATTAATATTTTATATTCTTATTACTTTTTGTTTTATTACTTTTACAAAAAATTAATATAAAATGTTGACGTGGATTAATCGTGACCACACATCACATGAGGGTATGAAGAGAGTATGGAAATGGGAGGTCAGACAATCCACCTCCTTTAACACTTGGCCACAAATCTTGGAGCTCTCCAAGGAGGTGGATTGTCTGCCCTCCCATTTCTATACTCTTCCCGTGCCCTCTTGTTTGTATGGTCACGGTTAAGTCACGTTAACATTTTATATTCCTATTACTTTTTGTTTTATTATTTCTATAAAATATTAATATAAAATGTTGACATGTCTTAACCGTGACCACACATCACAGGAGGGGGCAGACAATCCACCTCTGCTCTCCAAACCATTGATCTTCATTTTTAATGGACTGTACTGTATGTTTCAGAACATGATGCATACCATCAAAGATCATATGGAATAGGTCAAATTTATTTATTTATTTATATATTTATATATGTACAATTGATATTTTGATGGATGGAATGAATGTTTAATTACTTGAGTTACAATCTACTAATCAATTTTTCTTTGGACAAATGTTTACTTACATGAGCTTAGAATACCTACAAAATAGATAAAACCAAACACAATTAAATATTTGCAATTGCACTAGATCAACAATAGATTTTTAGGGGCAAGCATGAGAGCGACTATTATCAAACTACTATGTGAATGTTAAAGGTTGTCGTTTTTTATCTAAAAAAAAATTGTCCTTTCTATGGAATGACTTAATTCATGGCCAGACATTAAATCCTGTATTCGAAGAATCGTCCGTGTAGAAGAGTCGTATCAAACAAATAAGACTATAGTGGATGACGTTTCTCTCCTTCTTGACGCTAACAAGAATATGTACACTTCCTATAGACATATGTAATTGGAGGAGGTTTCCCCATGGTTGGGGCCTCAACTCCAAGTCGAAGTATTGTCTCTTCCTTGCTTTCCCTTGAGTTAATGAGTTACTGAGATATTTCTTTTTTGATGAGAAAAAAACTTGTAGTTTGAAAAAATCAACATAGACCAATACCAAAGCACAAGTTCCACGCATAGACCAGTATCCACTCCACTGGTGGAATTAAAACCTAATTACTATCGATGGTTCTTTCCTTGCAAGTTGAAAAAACAAGACAATGATGATTGGTTGATATTTGGTTGCATTTATTATTTGTTCATTCTTGTCGACTTTAAGAAAAGAAAGAGTACTACTCAGTCAATCTACACCACTCTTAAATCCTTCTGTGCCACATGATCTTAGGTTACTATCCTATTATTTAGGAGGGTTTACGATTGCTTTCATGTTTGTTAAGAATTGGGTCTTTATAAATACACCATGTAACTTGGATGGAGTAAAGTTTGGTAAGATGTAGTCATTTTGCGTTATGTAGTAATTTTGGCAAAGTTGTTTGTACTTCTTTTTCTCTTCCTTTCATTTATTTATTTTTTACACACTTGCTCTCCAACCATTAATCTGGATCTTGAGGTTGAAGATCAGATGGTTGAGGTCAGGTCAAGTGATGTAAAACGAGATATGAGTCACTTCCTATGAGGAAATATAAATAAAATAAAATGTTTCAAGAGAAGAAGAATTAAAATTGGAAAATATTGGATTCAATAAATATAGCGACAGAAACTGCAGCAAGAAATATTCCAGTGTCATAATTAGGCGTACAATATGTCGTTTTGGAGAGAGTCGTGAGCAGAACAAGAGAATGATATCATGAGCCTGTCGTGTTTAAGAGGAATTAAGCTTCCAAAACCTAAAAATAAAGTTTGTAATAAGTTTCGGACTTTTCAATTGTCATCCGATTAATGTCATTTACTTTCGTTTTAATTCTCTAAGCCTTTTGTGTTGTCCAAAAGTGTTGTAAATGACTTGTTATGTCATGGGTGTTATCCATTGTAATCATCAACTCATCAATTAATCAAATTATCCTTTAGAGTTTCTATCAACCTGATGGGTTCCAAAAACTTTGTTTCTTCAAGGATTTATATTTTTAATCCTTCTACGCTAGTGTTGCGCCATCAAGCCTTGTTTCTTGTATGGTGCTGCTCATTTTTCTAACATCTGATTTCACGCCGTTTCAAAAGTTGAAGACGACTCCAAAAGTTAACTCATGAAACAATTAGTCAAAAGCATCTCTTCTTACGCATGTAGAAGAAATGCGATGCACTTGTCCCCGTTAAACTCGTCTCTGTCACTTTTTAGAAATTATATTGCGGAATAATTTTATACTGATGCCAGTTTATAAGGGGTAATGCTAGATAAATTAAATTTGAAGACTAAATTGTAAACTAAATGACGTGTCATCAATAGGAATAAGCACGTTTATCAATGTTTAAGTAATAAATCAATCATCAACTTTCATGTCCTTTAGTTTTCAAAACTTTGTGTACAAATTTAGTCTCCCTAACATTACCCGTCTATAAATAGTTGTGTCACTTTGTACTTCCATACATAGCTAAGAGTGCAAAAATTCAAAAGATTATTGTTATAAAGTTACTTGATATCACTACAAGAAAACGCCTTTTTAGACGAAACCATTTCGTCAGGTAAAAGTAAGTTTTCAGTGCTTAAGCTTTTACCCAACGAAATTTAAAATTTTCGACTATGATATGCAAGTTGGGAGTTGTGGATCTTCACTCTCTGACTTGGGAGGGAATGTTCGTTAATTAGGTTCATTGAACAATTAGGCTCATTAAATCTTCTACATGGGTTCATTGACGTTTCTGCATTAGGCTCATTATATAAAGGAGTCAATGGTGTGTATTTATAATTAATCCATATATTTTTATTTACTATATATATTGTACATTTGAGAATGAATGAAAGGTACAATTGAGCCAAATACGTTTTTCTACAGTTTTCCTATGGTTGGGGCCTCAACTCCAACTCGAAGTATTTCTCCTCTTCCTTGCTTTCTCTTGAGTTAATGAGATATTCCTTTTATGATGAGAAGAGGACTTGCAGTTTGAAAAATGCAACATAGACTAAAACCAACATGATAAATTTCGTTACACCCGCACGCTTGACTTAATATATGTTAGGAGTTTGAAAGTCTTAAAATGATGGAGAAATTGGGTATAATAAAAATTTCGGGCCTTAAATCCATTGCACTTCTAAGCCACTGTAGGAATTGAAACTGATGACTCTAATGCCTTAATTTGATGCTAAGAGTCAGAAACTTTCATCCCCTTTACTATTTCCTGGTAACCTATAAACGAGATTGGTTTACTGGGTTTAGGTCGTGTTTCACCTGACCCGTTAAGTTAATGAGTCACCCCCGACTCGTTAAGCTAATGAATCATCCAAACTCAACCTCATAAGTCACCCGTTAACATTTTTTTTTGTTTAATTTTGCATTCCAATACAAATTACACATTTTTTAATCAAGATTTCAAGCATGAAGGTCCAACACATTTAGAAGTACCCAAATGCAAAGTTGATGAGTCTTTCAATTAGCCATATAAATATGATAAAACCTTACAAGAGTGTCAATACAAATATCATAAACCCTTACGGAAGGAACTCATGACATCAACTGTAAATGTGTTACATATATGCACAAATAACCCTTTTTTTACTTTTTTTTTTTTTTTGTGCAGAAGAATTTTCAAACCTAATGTGTGGACAAACAAGGGGGACACGTGGAGTGCATGTGACTGTTGAGATACTATGGTAGAACCACAACTTCTTCAACAGAAACCCATTAAGTGTAGAAGAATCGTGTCGAAGAGTCATATCAACCAAGTAAGACTAATGGATGGTGTTTCTCTCCTATTTGACGTCAACAAGAATACCTAGACTTCCTAGAGACATATGTAGTTGGGGGAGGTTTCCTAATGGCGGGGCCTCAACTCCAAGTCGAAGTATTGTCTCTTCCTTGCTTTCCCTTGAGTTAATGAGTTACTGAGATATTTCTTTTCTGATGAGAAAAGAACTTGCAGTTTGAAAAAATCAACATAGACCAAAACCAAAGCACAAGTTCCACACATAGACCAGTATCCACTCCACCGGTGGAATTAAAACCTAATTACTATCGATGGTTTTTTCCTTGAAAGTTGCAAAAACAAGACAACGATGATTGATTGATATTTGGTTGCATTCATTATTTGTTCTTTCTTGTCGACTTAAAGAAAAGAAAGAGTACTACTCGGTCAATCTACACTACTCTTAAATCCTTCTGTGCCACATGATCTTAGGTTACTATCCTATTATTTAGGAGGGTTTACGATTGCCTTCATGTTTGTTAAGCATTGGGTCCTTATAAATACACCATGTAACTTGGCTAGAGTTAAGTTTGGTAAGATGTAGTCCTTTTGCGTTATGTAGCAATTTTGGCAAAGTTTTGTAATCAATCGGTTTGCACTTCCTTTTCTCTTCCTTTCATTTATTTATTTTTTACACACTTGCTCTCCAACCATTAATCTGGATCTTGAGGTCGAAGATCAGATGGTTGAGGTCAAGTCAAGTGATGTAACAAGATATGAGTCACTTCCTATGAAGAAATATAAATAAAATAAAATGTTTCAAGAGAAGAAAAATTAAAATTGGAAAATATTGGATTCAATAAATATGGGGACAAAAAAGGCAACAAGAAATATTTTAGTATCATAATTAGGCGTATAATATGTCGGTTTGAAGAGAATCGCAAGCAGAACAAGAGGAATGATATCATGAGCCCGTCGTGTTTAAGAGGAATTAAGCTTCCAAAACCGAAAAATAAAATTTGTAATAAGTTTCGGACTTTTCAATTGTTGTCCGATTAATGTCATTTACTTTCGTTTTAATTCTCTAAGCCTTTTGTGTTGTCCAAAAGTGTTGTAAATGACTTGTTATGTCATGGGTGTTATCCATTGTAATCATCAACTCATCAACTAATCAAATTATCCTTTAGAGTTTCTATCAAACTGGTGGGTTCCAAAAACTTTGTTTCTTCAAGGATTTATATTTTTAATCCTTCTACGCTAGTACTGCATCATCAAGCCTTGTTTCTTGTATGGTGCTGCTCACTTTTCTAACTTCTGATTCACGCCATTTCAAAAGTTGAATACAACTTCAAAAGTTAACTCATGAATCATTTAGTCAAGAGCATCTCTTCTTACGCATGTAGAAGAAATGCGATGCACTTGTCCCCTTTACACCGTCTCTATCACTTCCTAGAAATTATATTGCGGAATAATTTTATACTGATGCTAGCCTGCAAATAGTTGTGTCACTTTGTACCTCCACATATAGCTAAGAGTGCAAAAATAAAAAAATTCAAAAGATTATTGTCATGGAGTTAATTGATATCACTATAAGAAAACACCTTCTGAGATGAAATCATTTCGTCAGGTAAAAGTAAGTTTTGAGCGTTTAAGCTTTTACCCGACAGAACTTGAGGGGGAGTGTGTGTTAATTTGGTTCATTGAACAATTGAACTCATTAAATCTTCTACATGGGTTCATTGATTTTTCTGCATTACGCTAATTGTATGAAAGAGTAAGGATAATGCTATTCACACACCTCATTTTACTTCACACACACTCTTGTTAATTTTTGTACATTGATCTTCTACCATTCACACAATCCGACGTCCGAAAATTGGGAGTGGTGTGTGTGTGATAGGTAAAAATAAATATGTAGATAACATCATCCAATATATATATATATATATATATATATATATATATATATATATATTGTACATTTGAGAATGAATGAGAAAAAAAAATTGAGCCAAATATGTTTTTGTACAGTTTTCCTATGGTTGGGGCCTCAACTCCAAGTGAAAGTATCTCTCTTCAGTGCTTTCTCTTGAGTTAATGAGATATTTCTTTTCTGATGAGAAAAGGGCTTGCCGTTTGAAAAATGCAACATAGACCAAATCCAACATGAAAAATTTCGTTACCCGCACTCTTGACTTAATATATGCTAGGAGTTTGAAAGTCCTAATGATGAAGAAATTTGATATCGAATGAAAAGTTCTTGCTTCAAATCCATCCCACTTCATAGCCAATGCATGAATTGAATCTGATGATTCTAATGTCTTAATTTACTGTTGAGAGTCTGAAATTTTCATCCCTCTTACTATCTGCTCGTAACCTATAAATAAGTCGGGTTTATTGGGTTTGGGTCGGGTTTCACTTGACCTTTTAAGTTAACGAGTCACCCACACCTAACTCGTTAAGCTAATGCGTCACTCAAACTCAACCTGTTAAGCTCATGAGTCACTCGTTAACATTTTTTTTCTTTTTGTTTTAATTTTGCATTCCAATACAAACTACACATATTTTAATCAAGATTTCAAGCATGAAGGTCCAAAACATTTAGAAGTATCCAAATGCAAAGTTGGAGGACGTTTCTCTCCTACTCAACGTCAACAAGAATACCTACACTTCCTACAGACACATGTAGTTGGAGGAGGTTTCCCCATGGTCGGAGCCTCAACTCCAAGTCGAAGTATTCTCCCTTCCTTGCTTTCCCTTGAGTTAATGAGTTAATGAGATATTTCCTTTTTGATGAGAAAAGAACTTGTAGTTTGAAAAAATAGTAATGTTATTCTTACCATGTTTTTATATCACATTTATGTACCATCTTATGTGGCATTTGACATGGACAGCCACATCATTTAAATTAATCAGAATTTCATTTAAATTAAAAACCATTTAATAAATCAATAATTAAAAAAAAAAGCTGGAATTAAATGGTGATTGTGGCATACGAGAAGTCTCTTCTTCCTTCTCCATTCAATCCTGCTTTTTCTCCCATTTCTTCTTCCACGCCAGTTCTTTCACGCCATATTTTTGCACTCTAGTTTTTTTTCACGTTAGTGTGGACTACCACAATCTCAACTAATTCTCATACGGCAAAGGTTCATCGACGCTCCCCTATTTGGATTATTGGTAAGCATTTAATTCTGGCTTTTTTTGTTTAGGCAAATGTTCATCAACGCTCCCCTATCTGGATTACTGGAGTGCAAAAATATGGTGTGAAAGAACTGGAGTGGAAGAAGAAACGGGAGAAGAAGTAGGATTGAATGAGGAAGGAAGGAGAAGATTCCTTGTATGTCACAATCATCATTTAATTCTAGTTTTTTTTTTTAATTATTGATTTATTAATGGTTTTTAATTTAAATTAAATTCTGATTAATTTAAATAATGTGACTGTCTCAATCAAATACCACATAAGATGATATATAAATGTAGTATAAAAACATAGTAAGAATAACATTACTGTTAAAAAAACCAACATAGACCAAAACCAAAGCGCAAGTTCCAAGTAGGTAGGCCAGTATCCACTACACTGGTCGAATTAAAACCTAATTATTTTGGAAGGTTCCTTTGCTTGCAAGTTGCAAAAACATGACATGACAACGATGATTGTTGAAATTTGGTTACATTCACTATTTTGTTCAAAAGAATACTTTACATTAGTTCAGACTTTATATTATGTAAAAAAAAATGAATTTTGAAGGGAAGAGTTATAAGAACATTTTATCGTAAAGTATTTTACAAGTGATGGATTGACCTGATAGATAAAAGTTTTCTGTTTAATTCACCGTGTACCAAATTTAAATTGTACCTACTCCTTCTTAATTATAAATTAGAATAGCAATATCGACAGTAATTAAATGTTATTCGAAAAGAGAAAAGGGAAGAATGAATCTAAGAAACAACATTTTTCAACGATAAATTGTGAGTGGGTTTAATGAAATGACGTGTGCTGTCTTTTGAGTACTACCTAGTCATTCTGCATATATATACGCACAAACAATATTATCTAAACTAAGGGATGGGAGTGAACTAAGCTTCACAATGATCTAGCAATAATATGGTTCAAATTCACCTTTAATAAGAATCGAACCTAAGATTTCTCACTTACAAGTGAAGAAGAATACCATTAGACCATAATACTATGTGGCGCATATATTATTCTTTTAAATCCTTCTGTTTCACATGATCTTAAGATTAGTTCCCTATTATTCAAGATCGTTTGCGATTGCTTTTATGTTTGTTAAGAATTGTATCTTTACAAATACAACTAAGCCTCACAATGATCTAGTAATAATATGGTTCAAATTCACCTTTAATAAGAATCGAACCTAAGATTTTTCACTTACAAGTGAAGAAGAATACCATTAGACCATAGTACTATGTGGCGCATATATTATTCTTTTAAATCCTTCTGTTTCACATGATCTTAAGATTAGTTCCCTATTATTCAAGATCGTTTGCGATTGCTTTCATGTTTGTTAAGAATTGTATCTTTACAAATACACCATGTAACTTGGCTCGAGTTAAGTTTGGTACAATGCACTCTTTTTGCCATACGTAGCCATCTTGGCAAAGTTTGTGATTGGTTTGTGATAGGAGTTTTACCACCTGCAAAAGTAGGGATAAACACTTAAAATATTTGCAAGAAAACAAAATTATTGTAATATAAAAGGTTCAAGTAAGGTCGTTTTCTGCATCAATTATTTAAAACAAATTATGCAAAACCCTAATTCTAGTTAATTATTTGAAAATAAAGATTGGAAAAGATTGATTTTGAATTTAAAAGTAATAAAAAAGAATTTTAATAAAAGTAATTTAAGAAAAACATCTATTAACCAATTAAAAAGGAAACAAATCAAAGAGAAAATGTTTTGAGAAATAAATTTGGAAAACACTAGGGTTCCGCCATCCCCTTAACAATCCTATGTAGATTTACTAATTACTTATGAATTAGTCATACAACTTTGAATGTTAGGTTTTCCTAATACATATTCTACTTGTGGCATTCAAGTTAGAACGTATATTAAACATGCAATCCGTCTGTGGCATTCAATTCATGAACAATAATTTGTCGGATTAAAAACCTCTATAAAATGAGGTTCATTAACAATGGAAAAGCGACTGATAGGAGAGAGAGAGAGAGAGAGAGAGAGAGAGAGAGAGAGAGAGAGAGAGAGAGAGAGAGGAAAGAAGAGGAAGAAAGAAAAGAGAGGAAGAAGAGAGGAGAGAATAGAAAGAGTTATCTTTGTACTCTTATTATTCCAAATTATAATGAAAGCATTACTGCTGCCCCGAGGATGTACTCCAGTCACACTGACTATAGAGGAACCTTGTAAATTTTGTACCTTATTTCATTTATTCCACTGCACACACCGCCGATTTTACAACAAACTTTAAAATATATTTTTCTTAACGAGTAACGGGTCCAATCATATTACCTGATAATATTAACAGGTCGATTTCAGGTCGGGTCATATTAGCCGTTTACTTTAGCAAGTGTTACACGACACGACCTGTTAAGCTATCGGGTATGACACGAAAACGTCACGAACACGAGAAACACGACATGAATGCCAGGTCTGCAGTGAATTGATTAATTTGTAAAAAATTTTGAACAAAAATGCCCCCAAAACTTTTGGACAAAAATGCCCCTAAAACAAAAAAATTCAAAAGCAACCCAAAATAATTCACCAAATAATGCAAGGGTATTTTCATCATTTTAAGAGTGTTTTTTTAATAATTAATTCTTTTTGTACAACTTTTTTTTAATTAGTACCTCACAATAGACTAATAATAATGTGACTCTATCAATTGTTCATTAAATATTATTTTCTCTATTTTTAAATACGTTCAAAACATCTTGATAGGCGTGTAATGCCGGTTATAAAAAAACAAGTCTTTCGCACGCGCATAATAATGTGATTAAATTAGTTGTCAAATGATTTTTTTTTTTTATTTTTAACAAATGATATTATCTACACTAAGCGGGAAAGGGTGGGCTTAGCCTTACAATGGACTAGCAATAATGTGATTCAATCAGTTATTTATTAAATATTATTTTATCTATTCTTAATGTAAATTAAGTAGAATGTAGATGGAAATTGAAAGACTTATTTTATTATGTGAATTCAACTGCTTTGATTGGTTTATGAGGGGTTTCTTCTAGCATGTCTAAGATTATTCATTTACTTCCAATATTTGACTTTCCTTTTGTCTAAAGCACCATTCACTTTAGTGTTGGCTTTATATATAGAGATTTAAAATGTGTATGTCACGCGTACTGATGAGTTAATATTATATTATATATTTTACCCTAATCTTAGTATAATTTGGTAATTATATTGGTAGAATTTTGATACTTTACTTTATATTTTCAATATAGGATATTCGACTTCCTCTGGAGCAAAACGTAGTCAAATAGATGAATTTTCGAGTGATTCAAATTGGAGCACGTTCGTGTGTTCCTTAGCTTGTTCATATCAAAATTTGGGGTTTTTCTACCAAGCGGTTATTTTCTGGCCATTAAATAAAGGAGCAGTGCACGTTGCTGGAAAGTGACGTTTCTGGGTTTAAACTGCGTTTTTGGAGCCTAAGATGACCTCAAATGGCCTGTGGTCTACTTTCAGGTGTTTTCATTTTTTTTCTAGGTTAATATAATTATGTTGATTTTAATTATGAATATGCGTAACTAATTCTCTTTGCTAGGGTGAGGCCATGATCCTTAGCAAGAATATGTAGTCTTTTTTTAATTTTCTTATGAATTTATGCATGCAAATTTTGGATTGTTAATCACTATGCTTTAAACTATCTATTTGTCTTAGTGATTCACAACCATTAGGATATTTAGAAAAGTAATTTGATGCAATTTTGGCGGAGGGCTATCCCTAAAATTGACTAAGGCTTCTTGTGGTTAATATGTGTAACTACTTAGGATGGACAACACGTCTTAAGAGTTATATGGTTTTTCAAAAGGTTTTCACAAAACTTAATGAGTCTTGCATGTTCACATTCGATCTGGATGCCACAGACGGGTTGCATATTAGATATACATTCTATATTGGGGGTTCCAAGTAGGGCATACTTTAGGAAAACCTAACCTTCAAAATACGCATGTGTAATTCATAAGGAATTAGAAGAATTATAGAGGATTGTTAGGGTGATGGTGGAACCTTAGTGCTTTTCCAAATTTGTTTCTCAAAATCTTTTCTCTTTGATTTGTTTCCTTTTTAATTGGTTATTAGTTGCTTTCCCTAAATTACATTTTTAAAATTTGTTTTTAATACTTTTAAATTCAAAATCAACCTTTTCCAATCTTTACTTTTAGATAATTAACTAGGATTAGGGTTTTTCATAAATTGTTTTAAATAATCTCAGCAGAAAACGACCTTACTTGAGCCGTTTATACTATAACAACCTTGTTCTCTTGCAAGTATTTTGTGTGATTTTATCCCTAGTTTTACACGTGGTAAAAATCCTATCACGTACCATGCCGTGATTTAAAAAATGCCTTCTGCATACGCGTGAGTGCATGCATGAAGACTAGTAAAATATAATCAGTACAAGAGACTAAAAAAATGGAACTATCTTTCAACAGTTTGGATGTCATGTATGGCCATATCCTTTATTTCCACAATTCTTATCAAGCGGCTAGGGAGAGATTGTCTTATCTCATAAACTCATAACGTGGCAATAGCCTATTAGAAAGGTAATGTACGTTTTAAAATCGTGGCAAATATTCCGACTTAGTAATAACGCCTTTAAAAATAAAATTTGGTTGTATGAAAGAATCTATCATAAAATAAAATAACGGATAATCAACGAAAGTAACAGTACACCATGTTGGACCTTTTTCAATGTCAAAATGAAATATGAAAGTAGACCAAGTTGGTTGTCACATCCCGGTTCGAGCCCTATCACATCTCGGGCTCGACTCAACCGTAGCACGATATTGTCCGTTTTGGGTCTCGGCCACACCCTCACGGTTTTGTTTATGGGAACTCACACAAGAACTTTCCAATGGGTCACCCATCATGGAAGTGCTCTCGTGCGCTACTCGCTTAACTTCAGAGTTCCGATGGAACCCGAAGCCAGTGAGCTCCCAAAAGGCCTCGTGCTAGGTAGAGATGAGAATATACATATAAGGCTTACATGATCCACTCCACTGGGTAATCTCGGCTCGAGCCGGGATGTGACATTGGTAGTATTAATCAATTTTTTTTGTTTTAACAAACAATATTATATATACTAAGGAGAGAGAGTGGGCTAAACCTCACAATGGGCTAGCAATAATATGATTCAAATTCACGTTTGACGAGAATCGACTCTAAGACCTCTCATTTATAAATGAAGAAGCATAGGACTAGACCGTAGTACTAAATATCATTATTTATTCACTTTTAAATAATGAATAATCAAAAAAAATATTGCACGGGTCTCCCTCTCATCACTTACCACTAGTGGCCATCACATCCCTGAGCAAAAGACATCTTTCCAATTGCTTGACCAAAACAAGCATTGACTTGACTGTCTGTCCATCAATAACAGGCCCACATCTTAACCCAAATATAATGACGTCAAAGGAGAAGGGAAAATGAGAAGGAAACTCCGGAGAGTACAGAGAAGGAAAAGGAGAAAATGAGAAAAGGAAGGAGGAAAATGAAAGGAAATTTCAGGAGAATAGAGAAAAGAAGGGGAAAGAAGGGAAAAGGGGAAGGAAGCTTCAGAGAGTAGAAGAAAAGAGGGAAAAACATAAAAATAAAAAATAAAAGAGGAAAGTTGCCTTCATCATTTTGTCTACTGAGGCAAAGAGCAAAATGCTCCCAACTTTCCTTGTTTCTTACATGTAAATTATATTCTGTATAATGAGAAATCAGTATTGCTACTTCGAGGATGTAGACACAACTTGTTGAATCTCATAACAATACAACAAGCTTATAGTTGCACAACAATTCGATCAACTATCTTAAGTTCAACCATACATGTACCCAGATTTAGGTTTTTCCAAACTTTCCTTATAAAACTAACTGAACTTTACAAGTGCCACATTATTATGTGGTTTTATCAAGTTTTAATTTTTGTCTCAATAACACATCATATTTCGGACAATCAATCTTTCAGTTGAATATATAAACATTCAAGATGGGGATATTGGATACACTAGTTGGTGGGTTAATTGGTAGAAATAATTCCAACAATTCAAAGACGAGAAATGAGTATGAAGCAACGATCAAAATATATTGTATTTTATCACAAAATATCTTTGTGCAATTAGAAGTGCATTTTATCACAAAAAGGTGAGCAACGATCAATATAATTGTAATTTATAAAATCACATATAACAACAAGTAATCTTCTCTTTTTTTTTCATATCTGCCACTAGTGGCCCACGATGACTTAAGGTATCGTTTGGTATGTAGACGGGACGGGACGGGACGGGACAGGACGGAACGGAACGAAGCAGGAGCAAAGATGCCCTCGGATGGAAACAAGGAGGAAGAAGAAGGAGACGGAGATGTTATAATTTTGTGTTCCACGGATGTGGAACGAGTCGTTCCAAGGGGGTGAGGTTGAACGAAAATTCACCCAAAACTCGTCCCGTGGAACAGCTCGTTCCACCCGTTTTAAGCGCACCAAACGTGGGACAGAACGTCTTGTCCCACTCTATTCCGTCCCGTCCTACGTATCAAACGGTACCTAAGGAAACGCTTTTTGGGTCAATGCATGAGAACGACCCATTTTAAAATTATTTGTAAATTTTCCTATAAGTAGACAGTAATGACCCAATTAAATATTTCACCTGCACCGAGATACTTGCATTGCACCTAGCAAGATCAGTTTTTTTGTTTGTCCATCGATCCACATCAAACGGATCAATCATCAGAACCATCCATCCACATCAATGACTCTTATGATAAAATATTCTGTCTTTAAATTATTGAAGTAATATTAAAAAATATAAAAATAACACAAGAATTTTAATAATAATAATCATAAAGAAATTTATAACATCAATTATGTATGAAATTATTATAAACAACTAAAGAGAAAATTAGAAAAACTGAGAAATTTAGAGATTGAAACTTGCATAAATACAATGTCATACCTGCACCGAGAGACTTGCATTGCACCTAGCAAGATCAGTTTTTTTTGTTTGTCCATCGATCCACATCAAACAGATCAATCATCAGAACCATCCATCCACATCAATGGCTCTTATGATAAAATATTATGTCTTTAAATTATTGAAGCAATATTAAAAAATATAAAAATAACATAAGAATTTCAATAATAATAATCATAAAGAAATTCATAACATCAATTATGTATGAGATTATTATAAACAACTAAAGATAAAGTTAGAAAAACTGACAAATTTGGAGATTGAAGCTTGTATAAATACAATGTCATAAAGACAGAATTTCGCCCCTACTCTTAATCAGAAGTTAAAGCACTTCAATCTTCGGATTCTGGAGAATTTTATATTTTCTGTACTCTGAAGACACGACTCGAAATTTGACAAACGAAAAATGAGAGAAATAAAGTGAGGAAACCCTATTTCTCAAGAGTAAAAATTAACTCTAATTTTGTATCTTTAATGATAATGATTTCATGGGTTTATATAGAACCCATTGTGTTGTTTGGCGTAAAAATTCAACTTTGCATCTATGTAACCTACATCACTCATCAAACTACACTTCCCAAATTACAAATAATATGATGCAATTCTTTGTATCAGATGCAACACTTAAGACTAAACAAGATTAATTTTTTCATTCAATATTTTGAAATTAAATATTATAATATTTAATAAATATTATAATATAAATTTTCAACATTGACTTGACTGTTCGTCCATCAATAACAAGTCCTCATCTCAACCCAAATATAATGATGTCAAAGGAGAGGGGAAAATGAGAAGGAAACTCTGGAGGGTAGTTTGAAATTAAATATTATAATATAAATTTTCAACATTGACTTGACTGTTGTTCCATCAATAACAAGTCACATCTCAACCCAAATATAATGATGTCAAAGGAGAAGGGAAAATGAGAAGGAAACTCTGGAGGGTAGAGGGAAGGAAAAGGAGGGAGAAAAGGGGAAAAGAAGGGAGAAAAGTAGGAGGGAAACGTAGAAAAGGAAGGAGGAATGACAGGAAATTTTGAAGAAAAGAGAAAAGGGGAAAAGAAGGGAGAAAAGGAGAAAAAGGAGGGAGAAAAGGAGAAAAGGAGAAAAGGAGGAGGGAAACGTAGAAAAGGAAGGAGGAATGACAGGAAATTTTGAAGAAAAGAGAAAAGGAGAAGGGAAAGGAAGAAAAGCAGAAAAGAAGGGAAGAGAGGAAGGAAAAGAGGGAAATGCATAAAAATAAAAAAAATAAAAAAAATAAAAAAAGAAAATTGCCTTCATCATTATGTCTACTAACGGAAAAGAGCAAAATGCTCCCAACTACTCTTGTTTCTTGCATTGTAAATTATATTTCGCATAATGATAAACCAGTATTTCTACCCGAGTATGTAGACACAATTTGCCGAATCTCTTTACTATACAACAAACTTATAACTGCACAATAATTCGATCAACCATCTTAAGTTTAACCATACATGTACCAAGATTCAAGTTTTTCCAAACTTTCCTCATGAAACTAACTGAACAATACAAGTGCCACATTATTATGCAGTTCTATCACGTTTTAATCACATTATCTTTAGGACAATCAATCTTGCAGTTGAATATATAAACCTTCGAGATGGCGATATTGGAAACACTAGTTGGTGGGTTGATTGGTAGAAATGGTTCCAACAATTCAAGAATAAGAAATGTGCATTGACCAACGATCAAAGTGTGTTGTATTTTATTACAAAAGATTTTTGTAATATTAAAAGTGCACTTTATCACAAAAAGGTAAGCAACGATCAATATAATTATAATTTATAAAATCACACATAAAACAAGAAGTAATATTTTCTTTTTCTTTTCATCTCTGCCACTGTCTTAAAGAAACGCTTTTTGGGTCAACGGATGGGGACCACCCATGTTATAGTTGTTTGTATATTTTCCTGGAGGTACGTGGGAATGACCCAATTACATATTTCCCCTGCTCACAGACATTTGCATTGCACCTAGCAAACACCAGTTTTTTTGTTAGAACATCGATCCACTTCAATGGCTCTTGTGAGAACATCTCCAGGAACCTCCTCTGATTCCAACACCTTTCGGCGTTATCGCTACGACGTGTTCTTGAGCTTCAGAGGCGAAGAAACTCGCAAGACTTTTACAGACCACCTCTACACAGCCTTGAACAACGCAGGATTTCTCACGTTCCGAGACGACGATGAACTCGAGAGAGGAGAAGATATAAAGCCAGGACTGCAGAAAGCGATCCAGCTATCACGAACTTCTGTTGTCGTGTTTTCGAAAGATTACGTGTCATCCAGGTGGTGTCTTGATGAGCTTGTGCTGATCCTTGAACGCAAGAAGACCACCTCGGACTATGTAGTTTTACCAGTCTTCTACGATGTCGATCCGTCCCACGTGAGCAAGCAGACAGGAAGTGTTGGAAAAGCATTTGCTAGAAGCCAGAAAAATCAGTCACCGGAAAAGGTGGAAGGATGGAGGAAAGCACTTGCAGAGATTGCAGACCTAGCAGGCATGGTCTTACAAAATCAAGCTGACGGGTAACTTTCATTTTCTTCTTTTGTCTTCTCTTTGTTGTTGTTGAGCTCTCCAATAAAATCACAAAATATTGATTTACTCAACACAAATGTTCATATGACTTCTGGCAAATTGCTCCAGTAATAATCCCATTTAAGGTCAATTAAGTTGTCATGATCTGTATGTTGCGTAAATTAGATAACCAAAATTAAACCCATTAAGTCTCGAATTTTAGTGTTCGCAAGTCTACGAATCAAATGATTGTATAACATATAAGCATGAATATCATCCCATAGAGATCGAATTGATTCTCAAAGTCTTGCTAATTAAATTGAAAAAAAATCATAGTGGAGAAGATTTAATGGAAAAGATATGAAACTTTGAAATTAAACTGAAATAAAATACAACTTTAAAAATAAAATGCATAAATTAATAAGATTAAAATATAAGAAAATAAAACCTAGCCATCCGAATTCACCGTAACCAATCCCACTTAATTCCCTTAATATGTTATGCTCAAGTAGTTCCCCAATATTGATGATTGATTTTCCCTAAATTATTCGACGGTCATGACAGCTGGTTACATCAAAAGTATCCTTACATGTTAACCCTCTATGGCATCTGGATGGATTTAAACAAGTAAAAACCTATTAAGCTCTATGGAAATCATTGAAAAATCACACAAACCTTAATTGTATGGCATCTACAAATAGGTGTTTATGGTATCAATTGCAAGAAGCTAAACCCAAGTTAAGTATGACATCTACTCTAACTTAATAAAATCAACTTAATTTAAACCTAGATGGTGATCAAGCATCTAAATAAAAATTAAGCGCATTACGATTATCAAAAGATACTCAATAAGAAAGAAAAACTCAATAACAACAATGCCACAAGATAATTAAGCATTCATGATCGGGTTACATCGTAGCCCTAGCAAAGTAAAAAAAACAAACTAGAAAACTCTTCCCTTTTCCCTTCCTTGCCGCTGCCGCCCTTTGGAATATGAATTGTTTTTTTTTTTCTGGATGGCTTTCTCCCCCTTATAAAACCCACGGCAAAAGAAAGTCCAAGAAAGAAATATAACAATTAAAACCCTACTAAAATCCTATCACTAATGGACTTTAAGTCCTTATTAAATAAAAAGAAAATAACTGGAAATAATAAAAACAAATAATTATGTCTCTTCTTAAATCTATTGAATAGCACTCCCATGTCTATTTGATTCCAAAACTGCTTGGTTTCATCTTCTTGTTGTAATGCATATGTCTTGGTGTAATTAATTAGCCTCTTGCTCCACTGGAATTGCTTTAGACATCTGAAAAGCTCATTTTCCACTTCTTTTTCACGTAACTTCCATATTGAATGCCTAAAAATAAAACAATAGAATTTAGTGCATTTAACCCATTCATATATACAAAATCTAAAGGAAGTATATGATAAAAATATATAAAAATATGCACCCATCAAATTCCCCCAAACTTAGATTTTGCTTGTCCTCAAGCAAAACAAAAGAAAACACAAAGACTCAACGAAAACAAATTAATAGCTAACTTCCCAAATTTTAATCTTAGAGAAAACACCAACCATAAGATAACTTTCAAGAAATAAGCAATAGTAGTTCAAGACATTATCCAAGAGCTAACCAAATTTGACTTGGAGTGTAGTGTGTGTAATAGCCATATCAATGCAATTCCATGATTTTTAAAATCATCATAGGCAAACTCGTGAACTTCTTACAAGGCATACACTCATTCACTCATATTTGTGGATTAATGTGTTACACTGAAATGATCTCACAAACATGCCGCCATATGCTTGCATGTCTACCTAACTCGACATCAATATCAAGTAACTTCTGGGATCAAAAGGACTTTATTACGGTTGTATTAATGGGGTTAAGGATGGTAGGCTAATGAAAGAAAGTTATGGAAAAAAAACATAAGGTGTAAATGGCTTGTAGAGCTTTACAATTGAATTTGAGAGATAAATGCTTAAACTCATGAAGCTTATCAAAACCTAAGCACATAACATGAACCTTATTTCCATTGATTGATCTTTTTGAAATATCCCCCCCCCCCCCCCCCCACCTCCTTTTTTTGTTTTTTTTAATAATAAGCAGCCGATTTTTTTTTTTTTTTTTTTTTTTCTGTTTTCTTCTTTTACAGCAATCAGCAACTTTTTTTTTTCTTTTTTCTTTTCCTTGTCCATAGCAATATTTAGCCCCCAACATTTTGAACTCTCTCCTCTTAATGAATTATTCTACAAGCTCTTTAAATGGATATGAATTATTTATTTTTATTTTTTTTACGAGACTAGGTAGGGAAAATTTAGGTTAAAGAACAAGAAAAGGCTCACATAAAGGCTCAACGGGGCTAACTAGGAAAAATATTTATAAGGGTTGGCTAGAAAGGCTCAAACGAAAGAAACAAATGCCTAAATCACTTCCAAGTTTGTTATGTGAATTGATGAATGCAACAAGAGGTATAAAGCAAGTTCTAGAGATACATGTAAAATGAGATCATATGCACAAGAATAATTGAGATTGATGCATAGTAGTTCAATCTATTTTAGGCTCAAAAGCTCACAAGGATTACATAAGTTCACTCGATTTACATATGAAACTTAAATCATGCTCTAATTTCTCATTTACATGGCTATGTGCATATATATTTTCCAAGTCATGCTCATAAAAAAAAAAAAAATTGGTTAAAACAAAGATAATGTCAAGAACTAATGTCAAGCTTAAATTTCTTGAAAGTTGTGAAAAAAATTAAGACTGAATCTCATAATTGAATTGGGAAGTAACCAATAACATCAGGACCCAAAGAAAAATAAAATATTTTTGGATTTTTCAGAAATTTATATTTTTTATGTTTCTATTTATTTTATTTTTCTACAACTAAAATGAAGAAGACTAAAAAAAAAAAAAATGAAGAGAAGAGTAAAGAAAATAGACAACAAAGGTACAGAAAAATTAATCAATAAAGCTCTTGGACAAAGAAACTTCCCGGGTTTAAAGGAGACACGCAAGCGAAGATGTACATGGAATCCACCCCCAAACTTGAATTTTGTATTGGCATCAAGGTAAGGTGGCTCCATTTTTCTACAAAAATAGAAAATAATGGGTAAGCTAAACAAGAGACTTAGGAGAATAATTTTTTATTGAAAAAAAAAAAAAAAAACTAAAGCTAAACCAACTAAAAAAATGTAACAATCCAATTAAGTAAGTAATGGAATCAAATTCGATCCCTGGCAACGGCGCCAGAAACTTGTTGCGTAAATTAGATAACCAAAATTAAACCCATTAAGTCTCGAATTTTAGTGCTCGCAAGTACACGAATCAAATGATTGTATAGCATATAAGCATGGATATCATCCCACAAAGATCGAATTGATTCTCAAAGTCTTACTAATTAAATTGAAACAAATCATAGTGGAGAAGCTTTAATGGAAAAGATATGAAACTTTGAAACTACACTGAAATAAAATACAACTTTAAAAATAAAATGCATAAATTAATAAGATTAAAATATAAGAAAATAAAACCTAGGGCATCTGAATTCACCGTAACCAATCCTACTTAATTCCCTTAATATGTTATGCTCAAGTAGTTCCCCGATATTGATGATCGATTTTCCCTAAATTATTCGACGGCCATGACATCTGGTTACATCAAAAGTATCCTTACATGTTAACCCTCTATGGCATCTAGATGGATTTAAACAAGTAAGAACATATTAAGCTCTATAGAAATCGTTGGAAAATCACACAAACCCTCATTGTATGGCATCTACAAATAGGTGTTTATGGTATCAATTGCAAGAAGCTAAACCTAAGTTAAGTATGACATCTACTCTAACTTGCATCAAATCAACCTAATTTAAACCTAGATGGTGATCAAGCATCTAAATAAAAATTAAGCGCATTACGATTATCAAAAGATACTCAATAAGGAAGAAAAACTCAATAACAACAATGCCACAAGGCAATTAAGCATTCATGATCGGGCTACATCGTAGCTCTAGCAAAGAAAAAAAAAACAAACTAGAAAACTCTTCCCTTTTCCCTTCCTTGCCGCTGCCCCCCTTTGGAATATGAAATGTGTTTTTTTTTTCTGGGTGGCTTTCTCCCCCTTATAAAACCCACGGCAAAAGAAAGTCCAAGAAAGAAATATAACAATTAAAACCCTAATAAAATTAAAAGAAAATAACGGAAATAATAAAAACAAATAATTATGTCTCTTCTTAAATCTATTGAATAGCACTCCCATGTCTATTTGATTCCAAAACTGCTTGGTTTCATCTTCTTGTTGTAATGCATATGTCTTGGTGTAATTAATTAGCCTCTTGCTCCACTAGAATTGCTTTAGACACCTGAAAAGCTCATTTTCCACTTCTTTTTCACGTAACTCCCATATTGAATGCCTAAAAGTAAAACAATAGAATTTATTGCATTTAACCCATTCATATATACAAAATCCAAAGGAAGTATATGATAAAAATATATGAAAATATGCACCCATCACTGTACCATGTAGCTGCATGGAATAGCTGTTAAGAATTATTGATCGAACCTTAGTATAATTTTCTCCTTTGAATTCCATGAATATCAAACTTCGTATAATTGATTGATATCGAGTGCACGACATGTTTGATTCATCATTCATTTTATTTGCAAATTCTTAGGTACGAGTCAAAGTTTATCAAAGATATTGTTAGAGTGATTAGTGCTAAGCTAAGTCGCACGCACTTGAGCGTTGAATCAAAACTGGTTGGCATCCATTCTCGAGTCGAACCCATCAATTTATGGTTACAAGATCCATCGCATGATGTTGGTATACTTCTTGTTTATGGGCTGCCTGGAATAGGGAAGACAACCATTGCAAAATGTGTTTACAATTCAAACTTTGAAAGTTTTGAAGGAAGCAGCTATGTTGAAAGTATCAGAGAAACTGCAAGTCATCCAAACGGCTTAGTTCAAATACAAAAGCAAATTCTTTATGATATTTTAAATGGGAAAAAGGAGAAAATACACAATGTTAGTGAGGGAATAATTAAGATTGGAAGAGCCATAAGCTTTAGAAGAGTTCTTCTTGTTCTTGATGATGTGGACCATATGGACCAATTAGATGCAGTCCTGAGGATGAAAGATCAGTTTTATCCTGGAAGTAAAATAATCATAACAACTAGGCGTGAAAGGTTGATAAAGGCACATGAAGGTATTACGGTGCATGAAGTTGGACCTTTGGGTTCCGATGAATCATTGGAGCTCTTAAGCTGGCATGCTTTTGGCCAGGATCATCCCCTTGAAGGTTATGAGAAATATTCTGAAGAAGTCGCACAACACAGCGGAAGACTTCCATTAGCTCTCAAAGTTTTGGGTTCTTCTCTTTTCGGGGAACCTAAGCGTGTATGGAAAAGTACATTGGAGAAGCTAGAAGTTATTCCAAATGGTGAAATCATGAATAAATTAAGAATAAGCTACGACTCTTTACAAGATGACCATGACCAGAAATTATTCCTCCATATTGCTTGTTTCTTTATTGGAAAGGATGAAGATTACATTGTCAGAATACTAGATGGATGTGATTTCAAGACAATCTGTGGCATTCAAAATCTCAGAGATAGGTGTTTGGTGACAATTTTTATGGACAAGTTGTATATGCATGATGTGATTCGTGACATGGGACGAGAAATTGTTCGCCGAGAATCATATGAACCTGGGAATCGTAGTAGATTGTGGCACTCTAAGGATTCTTTCGAAGTATTGAGAGAAAAGAATGTAAGAAATGTTCATTGTATGTGTGTGTTTCTTTTTCTCTTGTGCTAATTAACCAATTGTTTTTCTGATTTCTTGTATAGGGTACGCAAGCAATTGAAGGTCTTATGCTGGACATACGTGAACTGCTTACAAACAGTCCCATAAAATCAAACAAGAATGTCTTGGAAACCAATTCATTTGCAAGGATGCACAAACTGAAATTGCTCTGTCTTAGACATGTACAACTGGACGGATGCTATGCAGAACTTCCAACAAGGTTAAGATGGTTGTGCTATCCTGTTGATTTTTCTTTGGAGAAATTGGTAGTTCTTGAAATGCAATATAGCAACTTGAGACAACTCTGCAAAAGAGCAAACGTATGTTACTCAACGCTTTTCAATTTTGTGTTCCTTCTTTCTTTAGGTTTAAATTCTTTAATTAATTTTATATGTTGGAATCAACTCCTAGTTATTTTTGTTTGTTTGCTTATTTTTATTTCTTTCCAGTTTCTTCCATCGTTGAAGACCCTTGATGTCAGCCATTCTCATGGCCTTAGTGAAACCATGGACTTCTCACCTTGCCCCAATCTAGAGGAATTGATTCTTGTGGATTGCACCAGCCTGATTGATGTTCATGAATCCATTGGAAACCTAGAGAGACTCGTGTACTTGAATATGAAGGATTGCAAGAATCTTAGGATGCTTCCGAAGAACATGTGTTTTCTTAAATCACTTGAAACACTCATTTTATCTGGCTGCTCAAATCTTGATGAGTTTCCAGTGGAGATGAAGAAGAAGATGGAGTCGCTTAAAGTTCTTAAAATGGATGGAATTCCAATAAGAGAATTATGGCCAGAAAGAAGTTCAAGTATCTTGAGTTCTTTTCCATGCTCCTTAGTAAAGTTATGTATGGTGGGGTGCAATCTTTCTGATGATGCCTTTTGTAGGGATTTAAGTAGTCTATCCTTGTTGCGAACACTAAAGTTAGGTGAGAATCCAATTTGCAGTCTGCCAGATTTCATCAAAGGTTTGAGAAGGCTCGATCATCTATCTTTCCGGGATTGTAAGAGGCTCAAATCGCTTGTGGGGTTGCCGAAAGTACACCAAAGGATAAGTATAGCCGGATGCGTATCATTAAAAAAAATGACTTTTCATTCCCCTGAGCAACAGTCTACAATGTTCAGCGTGGGCGACAACTGGAATCTAGTTGAGTGGCAGTACGATTACAAGTTATATGTGGAAATGATCAAACTTTTGGGCGTGTGCAACTTGGGATCCTTGCCAGCCATTAGAATGAACACACTGTTCGGATGCGGTGGTTCAAAAGAGGGTAAATGGAGTCCTGTCCAGGTGCGTTTCTCTCTCTCTCTATCTCTCTCTCTCTCTCTCTCTCTCTCTCTCTCTCTCATAAGTCATTAATATATCATGGGAAAGAAATAACTGAGTAATGTTGTGATGATTATGGCAATTACATAGGGACTGTATGAAAATGGTATATTCAGCACGTTTTTTGTTGGGAATGAGGTTCCAGGCCAGTTTAGCTACAAAAGTACCAAGTCTTCGATATCTTTTATTGTCCCTTTACTACTTGCTAATCACAGAATTCGAGGCTTGAACATCTTTGCTACCTATGCAAAGGAGCAGAATTATAATAATTCTTTTAATCCAATAATGACTAAAGTGAGTAACAAGAGTAAGGGTCTGAAGTGGATCTATGGCCCAGAGTTCTATGGAATTCCAGGAGAGGGAGAACATATGATATGGTTGAGCCATTGGAAGATGGATAATGAAACAATATTACAATGTGGCGATGAAGTGCTTGTTGCAGTACACATGAGTCCTAGTCAGTTTCAGCTCAAGGAGTTTGGTGTCGAGCTTGTGCAAGAGCACCAAGACAAGATGAGTACCCAACACAACACCAAATCAGATCCTAATTATCCACTCGTTATCGGTGGAGATTTGGATACGTGGAAGGGCAAACCGGGAATATACTTCCTTGGCAATAGGACAAGAGAAGATACTGACGCCATTGCTATCCTCGCCATGGACTCTGATGAAGAAGACACAAGTATGTTGTGTTGTTGTGTTGTATTGAATTATACTCCATCCAAACACTTCCAAGTGTGTCCGTATTCATTTCAAAAACGTTTCCAATAAGTTTTATGTTATTTGTATGTTTTTCAGACAAAGAAGGGCAAGAGGATGAACCTGATTACACAAATGCAAAGACGAGGGCTGCTAGCAAAAACTGCAGTCTCGGACGCTGGAAGGTGCTCCTCACAGCTGCTGGCTTCTTTTTCACGCTTGCTGTAGTAGTTCAGTCCTCCATCTCCCAGAAACAGAAGCGTCGGCAGTCTACAAGCCCCCCATGAGTTTATAATTTGACTTGATATAGATATATCTTTGCATTCCTTACTCTCAAGATGTTTTCTACCTTCAAAACTTCAGGTTTAGAGCTAAGCACTCTTAACTGCTTGAGATATAAAAGCCCCTTGCAACTAGATACCGAAGTTCAAATGTGTTCAACACCATCAAATATAGCATAAAATACATCCAGCATTAGTAGCGTAGCAGTAAATAAGTAAAACAAAAAAATGCTTCTCAAAGTCATAGGTATCTTTAGCAATAACGGGCAATAATTCTTTTTGGGGGTGGCTGTGTTGAGAATAAATATTTCGGCACCGGGGAAAACAAAACATCCTATCCGCTTATAAATGACAAAGTTACAAATCTTAGTTGTCATTTACAACAAAATCATTCTTAAAGACTCGGCTCCCCATTGAAATTGTGTAAATTGCATAAATATGAACACAACAGATATTAGATAGAAATATATATATATATATATATATATATAAACAATTAACAGGCAATTTCTTAGCCTGAGATCCCAAGGACTTTACAGCTGGTTCAGCCTTGCATCGCTACTACACTACAGAAGCTGGTTTCTATTTCTTCAACCTGAACAAATTATTGAGGTCAAGAAGTAAAGGAGGAACGGCCAGAGTCTCTGAAGCCATGAAATTTACTATCTTCACATGAACATTGTGCCTGCAAAAGCACAACGCAATAAGCATTCAACAGTCTGACCTAGTTTGCTCAACAGATGCTCCAAGATATTCCAAAACAAAGTCACAGCAGTTTCACATAGGGAACCGAAGAATCTATTGATACCTTATCTTGCGACTCTTCAGAGGCTCTTCTGTCAACAATCTTCCTCTTCATAGCATGCAACTTTTTCAAAGAATAAAAGGCTTGTCTCTGCGAATAATCAAATAGCGCAAAATCATAATCAATAATCAATAGACGTTCAGGATCGATTAGGTTCCAAGCCCACTATTGAAAATCATGTTCATCCACTCTAACATCCAAGCACATCCAAAGCAGCAAACTAACTAGGATATCAGGTTGGGAGGATACAATCATTAACAATTTCAAAAGCCACAATTTTTAAATGCAATCTGAGTGCATGTGTATTGAACTACAAGAAATCTTATGGATTGGGTCGACCATATAGTATATCACATTCAAATGCAATTATTCATGTAGATGAAGTATGAGATGTCCTAATTGTTTTACCAGAAGATGCTGGGTCAATTATCTCAAAAAATTATTTCGGTAATTGCTGGTAAAACTCAAAGTTATCCAAAAGTTCGGGGTCAGCATAAACTTGTGCACCAGCATCAAATTGTGTCTCCTATCAGACTGAAGGAATAAAATTACTCAATTTGTGCAATAGAAATATAAATTTTATAACACATCAAAGAGATAATTAAAGCAGACCTCACTGGCTGCACATCCAAGTGGCAAACAAATCAAAATTTTAAATAAAGCTAATGGCGCGTAATGAAACTCTCACAGCCCTTGCACACACGTTGCATGGTCTTTTCTTATAGCAATAAAAGGAACAAATTCATCCAGTCACATTTGGGCCCTTAAAAAAATGAAGCAAACACCACAAACAACCCAAAATGTGTTCAAACCTAGTATCAAACTAATTATAAACTGCATCCATCCCAAATAATGAATTTGTACCTCATTTGGGAGTTAAAACTAATTATAAACTGCATCCATCCCAAACAATGAATTTGTACCTCATTTGGGAGTTAAAATAGCACATGGGAAAATTGAAAATTCCATGGGACATTTAATCCAATGAATTTACAGATGGGTCCTAAGATTAGTATAGGATTATAGTTAACCACAAGTATATGCAATCAGTACCTCTCCCTTTGTAGTGTTGTCCCCCTCAGGAACCTGCATATCCATAAATCATGTTTAAATTGCTGAACGTACAAAACTTAAGAAAAACCCATCTTGATGTTAAAAATATGAACTGTATCTGAGCATGCACGTCAGACCTTGGGAACTGTGAAATTTTCATTCTTTTGAATTTAGATGTAAGAGTCAAAATCTTACAGTGCCAAATACACAACTGCTGATTTCCTCATCTGACCTGCCTAACCATTTTGCTTGGATCTCTCATATAAGAAGCAACTTGTTCACTAATATTCTGCAATTGGAAAAAGAAAAATGAATTCTTGGTGAATATCTGTCATAGCATGGCACAAGTCTGTCATAGGGAAAGGCATGGTTACAAGTTCGATTATAGAGCCAGACCTGATCAAAAGCATGCAGTTTGCTTTTATAGCAGTAGCACCTGTGGTCACCTCTGTCTTCCTCTGCCATTCCTCTATCGATTTGTTTCTGAAAGTAGCCATTCTACAAGATACAGCGTGACAGGTCTTAGTTAGACCAAGTAACCGGCATGGAAATGATTTCTGAAGCGAGAATCTGAACTCAAGAACTTTGTGCCAGAGAGACTTCAGAAAAATTAAAAAATAAACATAGAATATGGGTAAGAATAAACATCGATCGGACAATAATTCACTGTATAAATCATTTTTTTCAACTTTAAAGTGTGGTTTCAAAAGAAGCTTTAAACAAGTAGGAATAATGTCATATTGAAAAATAAAACCTATTTCAAGGATATTACAAGGGCCATTATTTTGAAAAACACACCCTTTGGTTCTTCACTGCTTGACTTTTAAGAAGATCTTCGTCCTTGTGCCGATTCAGATTCTTTAAAATGTCTCTGCGACGGAATAAACGAAGAACAAAATTAACATCATATGTCAGCATATATCTTTGTATAGATTTAGTTCCTTCTTTTTTCTCAAACTGAAGAATTGCATATGCATATATAACTCCATTGTGCTTTCATAATAACTAAATTAAATAGATACTGAAAATTAGCCTCGAGCATAGATGACAATGGCACTAGTATTCAATTTCTATAGCCACACTCCAGACTATTATATTATTCAATGACTTCTGTAACCTAATATCAAATTTCGTCACCAACCTTCCAACTGCCATGCATATTATCTCCTATATTCACATTATTTAGTTCCATGTCTTCATTCTAATTAAGCATCACAAGATTTTCCTCTTCCCCCTCTTCTTCTCCATCTTCTTCCTCATCCTAGCCATCATGCTCATCAAAGTCATCCTCTTCCAGCTCCAGCTCCAGCTCCATCTACATCACAAATCATCAATTAACAACAAAATCACCAAAAAAAAAAATGATATGCAATTTACCGGGCTGGAATTACCCGTTTCGAAAACCCATACCCGTCTGCTAAAGCAAGTCTCAAACTCTATCGATTATTTTCTCCTTCCTACACCAAAAAGCTTTTGGGCCTTACATGGCTTCATGGGCCAGTTAGGCCAATATTAGATTGAGCAGGCCCGTCTCATTTAATTAGCACTTTGTTGTACACTAGTAAGAATATCTGCGTTTTGCTGCAGGTTTTTAAATCGTTTTAAGATTATAAATGAATAGCTGGAAATATTTGGAATAGTTTTGTTCATTACTAAACAGTTGAATATGTACAGGGCAGATTTGTATTGACTCTATAGTAGGAACTATGTACAACCAAAAAGACCTATAGGCAATTTCAAAAATTGCTCACATTGACCAGTCTTCCAGTTTGTGTCTACACTCGACCGACTTCACATTAAGAGCTACGGACAACCAAAAGGGCAGACTTCCAAGTCCCAACTATATACGATTTAAAAAATTGCCCACATTCATCAGTCTCAATTTGTATCTAGCTACATCCTGCTAAGTTTAGCCTATATACAACAAAAATGAATCCCTTGCTCTCTTTCTCATGACTTAATTTTCTGCTCCATTGTTCTTGGCTCGTCACTTGTTTCAGTGGTTTAAAAAAAAAAAAAAAAATCATTTTTTTTTTTTAAGATTTATCTTTTCAGGGGCTTCCAGTTGGTTACTACAAATTACAAAAAAAAGATCTGTCAGTGTGACTGAATTGTGAAATTTACACAGTGAATTAGGATATATAAGAAGCTATCGCTCGCAAATCACACTACGATACTTATAGAAAATTTATCTTGTTAAAAGGTGGTAGCTTTTCAATTAGGACTTTATGAAATCTTCCCTAGACAAAATAACAAAGTCTGATGGAGTAGGCTGTGGAGGGGTTTTCTTGCTCCTTAATGTTTTAAAAATAAGAAGAAAAAAAATTAATAGAGAGGAGATTCAAACTTGTGACATCTTTCAACACTGATAAGATATATACACCACTAGACCAAGAGGCCAACCTAAAAGAGAGTTGATCAAAACTTAACTTCACCTTATTTTCTCTACATTAAAAACAGAACAAAGAGGAATTACGTTTCTTTTTCTAAGTGGACTGGTTGAAATTTCACTCACATTAAAGGTTATGATTCATGTCACAAAACATAAACAAAACCAAAGGAAAATGTTAACGGGAAGTAAAAAAGTGAGACGCTAGAAATAGTACCAGAGGTCCTCAGGAATCAAGTATGCCTACAAGGACAAATGCATTGAGGATTTGAAATTATGTCACAAAACTATATGAAGCAGAGAAATTAACCAACATACAAAAGATCTGGAGTAGAATTTTCGGTAAAGTTTCAACAATCACCGAAATGAGGTGTGGATATCCACATTGTCTTTACATCAAACTGTATGCACAATGTCTGCAAGGTATCGCAATATGCATCCCGAAGCAGCTCTTTCTGTCAGTTTTTCATGAATCCGGAGGCTCTGGTCGCATGTGGGCCGGTCTCCAGTAGACAATCCTCTATACAAGTACCTTCAATGAGAGAAACCCCCAAATTGTAAAATGTCCTAACGAACAGCATATACCAAAGATGGGGAAAGGAAGGGCAGGAGAACTTTTCTCATAGGAAAAGGAAGAATAATAAAGAAAACTAAGGAGAAAAACATCGAGAAATCGAAATCACAAACTTAGAAGAAAAAATATGCATACCTAATATTTTCTAAATCTTTGGGGTAGAAACTTGTTTATATGACACTGCACCAAAGCTGTACATACAACAAACGCTCTAATGATGATAATTTGACATCATGGAAAAGAAACGAAATAAGAAGAAACATACAAATGTTTCGTATATAGTGATATTCATAATGAACTACACCACATAAAATACATCCCTGTTTCTACATTGAAGCTTATTTTTGATAAATTACTTTCTACACATTCGTGGAGCCAATACTTTGATTGCCCAAGAATGCAACTATTTGTTTCACACTAGATGCTAATCTCAACATAGTGTGTTAAGTGTATGGAAAGACCATAGGGATTAGGCCTTGGAAGGATGCAATGCTGGAGTTGCGATGCTGGACTTACAAGGGGACCTTGTTCTTTTTATTCCCCAAATCCCATTCACTAATCATACAAACTGGTTTCCTTCATGAATATATGATACTCAACTGCCATATTTGATTCAAATAAATCTCTCTTAAGGCCTGAACAATGGATGGTGAAGGCCACTGTTTCTTCATACCCTAACAAAGCACAAGTCGAGGTAACTTGCCTATAATCAACACCATCTAAAAGATAAAGATACAGAATGCATGCAAAGAAACAGCCACACCTATGTAATCAGTCAAATTCAAGTTCATTTCTATAGCTCAAGATAATTTGGCTCTCCATTTGGGAAAATTCTTGACCGGTTTAACTGAAAATACTCGAGTATGCTCACGTCTACTCTATATTTGGTTAAAGAACTTCCAACAGTTTTAAGCACATTGAATCATGCAACTATTACCAACCGTTAATGAGATCCGTGGTATATTCAGAGAACAAATCTATACAAAACCACCTTCTACCAAAACACAGTTCATTATCTACATAAATTTCAAATTTCAATTCACTAGATTATGTAAAATACTCAAAACCATAATCGGATAGCATTCATAAGGTATAACTACTTACTTCATGATAGCTCTATGCACCATTATCCAATTTGCAGACTGCAAACTCAAAAAAAACAAACACGAAAAAAAAAAAAATTAATCTCATCACATTCTTTTCATTCCACACCAAACAGAACAATTGGATTATAATTAAACAGAGGGGGACAATTCTTATTGGTACCGAAGAAAACCACTGGAAAAACAATAAGAAAAGGAGTAAAAAGCTCTAAACTTACAATTCAATTTTCTATTCCATCGACTGATTTTCTCGGCAACCAAACAGAAGATTAGGAAAAGAGAACAGACAAACCTTGCAGCGATCGTCTTTGGTGTTGAGAGGCGAGCCTTCAAGAGCAGTTTTTAGAGCTTCGACTGTCTTGTACCTAGATGAAAAACAGATTAAACATTTAAGGTTTTTGGGGAATTATCAAATCATTAAGGGGTTCTATAGAAATTTGTATGTAGAAAAAGGGAAAAGGATTTGGAGTGATACTGTTTGAGCAAGCTCTCCATCTTTCGAGATTTTTGTTCGATTCTGTTGATTATGGCCTCTGCATTATCTGCTTCCACAAATTCCTCTGTTCCTGCCATCTCTCTCTCTCTCTCTCTCTCTCTCTCTCTCTCTCTCCCTCTCTCTGTTTCACTGTGATTTTCTCACCTGGCAATTGGAAAAGACTTGAGGAAACATTTTCCCGAGAAAGTGACATAGCTGGTGGACCAAACTGTATAATGGGATGGATAAATGGTAAATAAATAAACAGTGTTAAAAAACTGTTTAGCTACCCAATTCAATATTAGTAAATAAACAATGTTAAAAATCTATTTAGTTACTCAGTTTAATTTTTGGCATAAATGGTTTTCGTGATCATAAGCTATTCAGAACGGAAAATTTTATTTGAACTTATATAACCTCTTTCTACATCAACTTAAACTTTAAATTTGAATTGTCATTTCTACCTTTTTTGCATGATTACTATTAAGTACAAGATAAAATTAACAATAAAACTAAAATTTATCAACAAATTAAACCAATTAAATCAACTTAACAATTAAGCTTGTACAACTTAACAATTAAAGAACATGGATACAACCAATTAAATCACAACTCAACCAATCAATTGAAACACGAACTTAGACATGAGAAAAACTTGAATACTTACCCACAGAATCGGAACCTGATGATGAATTCACGAGCTTATAGCCTTCTCCTCTTTAGCAAAAACACAATGGCTCTTCCAAATAATAGGACTTTGGAATGCTATAAACAGTAAGCTTTGCAAGAGCAGTGACATAAGCCTTATATAGTATTCCTTATGCCATTCTCTATCAGAATAGACTTAGGATTCGAACCCCACAATTGATACTCAATACACCAATCTCAAATGAGTTCCATTTCTGAGTTTTAATCCCAAAAGGATTACTCAGAATCTCAAAATACTTATTCCACAAGGAAACCAAATAAGTTATAGCTTTTGACTAAGACTTTTCGTATCAATCTTAAACACAATAACTAGTTCCTTTCATAATTCATACTCATAATCTTACATTCTCCCACTTGAGTATGAACATGAAAAACCAATCTTTTAAGATTTACAGAAGTGATCACCGAGTCTAAAAATCAACAAGCTCATCATCACACACTAGCATACATTTCAAAATATGGAATTCAAAAATCTAATATGTACAACGCAGAATCAATCCAACAATCACTACATATCTGATCTGCATTTCAATTTATGTGAATTAACATTGAAGTAATACCAAAACATTACTCCCACTGATATTAGCTACTAACTATCAGAACATGTTTATCAAACTCAATAGTGCAACAACAGTTTTAAAGAATGCATCAGCAAAATCCCAAAAACAATTTTCTAGCAAACTCAACAATTATTAAATAGACTTGTCTTCTGGAACAATTAATTACATAACTGAAAAAATTAAACACTTATTGAAAACCAAAAATGAAATAAACTAGCAAAAATAACTAGATAGGCATAACTAAGCCAACTAAACTACCTAGCTTTGAAGATCTGCATCCTCAACAATGCTGCTCATTGACAAAATAACAGCAACTGTCTTCAAGCTTCTAAATAGTTTACTTCCACTTGTCAAAAGATTCCAAAACTTTCATCTGAGTAACATGCCCTTTAAACACATTATTTGGCAAAGCCTTGGTAAGAGGATTTGCAATCATTACACCAGTGGACAAATATTGTATATCAGTTTTCTCCTTTTTAACAATTTCTCTAATTTTGAGAAATTTCACATCCATCAATCTCGAGGCTGAAGTCCTTTTGTTGTTCTTCAAGATAAACGCAGCAGCATTGTTATCACAGAACATTTTTATCTCAGAAGTGTGAAATTTTCATGCTTTTTAATTTAGATGTAGGAGTTAATATCTTACAGTGCCATATACAGTAACTGCTGATTTCCCTAACCATTCTGCTTGGATCTCTCATAGAAGAAGCAACTTGTCACTAATATTCTACAATTGGAAAAAAAGATAAATGAATCCCTACATAGCACAAGTCCGTCATAGGGAAAGGCATGGTTACAAGTTCAATTATAGAGCCAGACCTCATTAAGGCATGCACTTCAAAAGAGAGTGTAGACAAGTTTGACAGGGTCAAAATATGATAAATTTGTAACATCTCAATTTAGTGCATGCGAACCACTTCAAATTTTGTGAATACGAACCACGTCAAATTAATGGATCAAATTCCGTTAATTCTTAAATTTCCCAAAATGCTAAAAAAAAAAAAAAAAAAAAAAAAAAAAAAAAAATTTCATTCTAAATAAAATTTCTGGCTCACCTGAAACCAAATTCAACTAAAACAGAATCTCTGATCCACCTGAGACCAAATTCTCCCCAAGCACCATTTCCAAATGCTTGTTACTGATCTCAAAACTCTCTCTTTTGAAGTTGAGATGCTTTTCATTAAGTTTGGAGGTTGTGAAGAAAAACTATCCAACCCACAAACCATCGTTGCCAAAGAAGTGTATGCGCAAAGGGGCAACGGGCAACGGGCAACGGCCAAACTTATTTTCTTGTAGTGAACTCCATCTTAGACATCCATCAATATGTAGAGTTTAGGACAGAGGACTTTTCAACTATATTCAGTGCATTGATTAATTTATCAAAGCTCTTATTTATCCTAATTACAAAAATATAATCAGTACAAGACATTAAAAAATTTGGAATTGTCTTTCAACAGTTTGGATGTCATGTATGGCCATATCCTTTATTTCCACTGTTCTTATCAACCGAATGGGAAGAGATTCTCTTATCTCACAAACTCATAACGTGACAATTGTTTATTAAAAGAGTAATGTTCGTTTTGAAATCGGGGTAAGTATTTATTGAGTAATGAAGTCATTGAAAATAAATTTGGTTATCTCAAAGAATTTCTCATAAAATAAAATAATGAATGATCAACAAAAGTAACAGCACACCAAGTGGACCTTTTTCAACGCTAAAATGAAAAATGAAAGAAGAAAAGGAGGGGGAAATGAGAGGAAATTTCGGAGAGCACAAAAATGGAGGGAGAAGGATTTTCTACCCTACTAATCTCTCTTTCCTTCCATCCTCTCCTACTTGAACATTACGATAAAGGCACGTCAACATTTTATATTGATATTTTAATAGAGACAATAAGAAGAAGACGAAGAAGGAAAAAAAAAAAGTGTGAGAAGAGGATAGGCTAAGCATCCAGAAAACATACAAATGTGGATAAAGCCAAAAAATGGGATTGAGATATCGGAAAAGAAGGAAAAATTACATATGGCCAAACATCCAGAAAATATACGATTACAGCAAAGAGCAAAATGCTCCCAATTTCCTTTGTTTCTTACATTGTAAATTTTATTTCGAATAATGAGAAACCAATACTGCTGGTTCGAGAACGTAGGCAAAATTTGATGAATGTCTTAAATATTGTGTCTCATATACATTTTTTACCGCTTTATATACTTCGTATATATGTGCAAAATATGTTTTATCAAGATCTTTAATATGTAGTTCAAACATTAATAGAAGAAATATGTTTAAAAACTCTATTTGTGTGTAATATGGTTTGGCTGAAAACAACAAGCTTACTAAGTGTTTGACGAAATACCTCAGTGAACAAACTGAAATTTTTTTTTTTTTCCTCGCTTCTCGCTCTGTTTCTATTAAAAAAAAACTTGGACCTTTAACACTAGAATTCCCCAAAACTTGGACCTTTAAAATTGAAGGAAGAACCTGTGAGTTATTCTCACTCTCACGAGCTGGAAACAGAATTCAAGAAAAAGAGAAAGAAAGTTACAGTGAAGAAATAGAAGAAAACGATGCCTTCTTTCATAATTGGATTGGTGTCAACGTGGAGAGGAAACAGAAGCCACGGCTATCCTATTTAAATTGACATGGGCTTTTATACTTTTGGGTCTCATAAATTAAAATCGGGCCAATGAGGAAATAACATGGCGGAGGCATATCAAATTCATGCGGTCCAAAACAAAAGAGTGCGTAGACAAGTTTGACAACGTTAAAATATGATGGATTCATAACATCTCAATTTAGTAGATGCGAACCACTTCAAATTTCGTGGATACGAATCACGTCAAATTAATGAACCAAATTCCCAACATAAAAAATAAAAAAAAATAAAATAAAATCATCCTAAATAGAATTCCTAGCTCAACTGAATCCAAATTCAACTAAAACAGAATTTCTGGTTCAACCAGGACCAAATGCTTGTTGCTGATCTCAAAACTCTCTGTATTGAAGTTGCCTTGCCACACTTTTTCAACAACTTTTCATTAAGTTTAGGTTATAAAGAAAACTCTCCAACCCACAAACCACCGTTGCCTTGGAAGTGTATGGGCAAAGATCGAACTTATTTTCTTGTAGTGAACTCTATCTAAGACATTCATCAACATATAGAGTTTACGACTGAGGACTTTGCTACTATAACAGTTTGGATGTCATGTATGGCCATATCTTTTATTTCCACTATTCTTATCAACCAGATGGGGAGAAATTCTTGTATCTCACAAACGCATGACGTGACAATCGTCTATTAGAAGGGTAATGTACGTTTTGAACTCGTGGCAAATATTTATTAGGCAATGATGTCACTGCAAGTAAAATTTGGTTGCCTGAAAGAATCTCTCATAAAATAAAATAATAAATAAATCAGCACACCAAGTTGGACCTTTTCCAACGTGGAAATGAAAAATGGAAGTAGACCAAGTTGGTATTATTCATCCACGATTAAATAATGAATAATCAAGAAAAAAATTGCATGGGGTCCCCCTATAATCACTTAGGCCATCTCCAACCGAGTCAGCCAAAGGGTTATAAGCCAAAACATAGCTCGTTTTCAACCTGAACAAATTATTGGGGTCATGAAGCATTGGAGAAATGGCCGTAGCCTCTCGAGCCACGGAATTTACTCTCTTCTCATGAATATTGTACCTGCAAAAGCATAATGCAATAAGCCTTCAACAGTCTGGCCTAGTGTGCTCAACAAACACTCCAAGATACTCCAAAACAAAAACAAAGCAGTTTCACATAGGGAACTGAAGAACATATTGATACGTTATCTTGCAACTCATAAAGGCTCTTCTGTCAACAATCTTCTTCTTCTTCTTAGCATGCAACTTTTTTAAAGAATAAAAAGCTGTCTCTGCGGATGATCAAATAGTGCAAAATCGGAATCAATAAACAATAGAAGTTTAGGATCGATTAGGTCTTGATTGTTAGCAAGAATAACTGCCAGCTTGTTCCATTTTTGAAGTTACAAAAACTTGAACAATTGAAGTTTAGAATCTATTAGGTTCCAAGCCACTATAAGCTGAGACAATAGTGTCATTGACTTCAATAGCTGCACATACATATTGTTTGAATGTAACTTTCCTCATTACTGAGACTTAGTTATTTAAAGTTGGTTAAACAAGTTCAAATTGTTAGAAAATTACGTTCATCCACCCTACATATTCAAAGCAGCAAACTAACGAGGATACCCGACATCACTTGGGGGGATAAAATCATTATGAATTTCAAAAGCCACAATTTTTAAATGCAACCTGATTACATGTGTTTTGAACTACAACAAATCTTATAGATCGGGTAAACCGTATAGTATATCACATTCAAATGCAATCATTCATGTATGAAGATCAACTGTCTCGAAACTCCCTCAGTAATTGCCAGTAAAACTCAGAGTCATCCAAAGGTTTGGGGTCACCATTAGCTTGTGCACTAGCATCAGATTGTGTGTCCTATCAAACTGAAGGAGTTCAATTACTCAATTTGAATATAACTTTTATAACACATCAAAGAGAAATGAAGTAGACCTCGCACGCTGCACATTTAAGTGGCAAACAAATCAAAATTTTAAATAAAAAAGATAGAATTAAAGCTAATGGCGCTTGAAGAAAATTGAAACATTCATGGCCCTCGCACATAGGTTGCATGATCTTTTCTTATGGCAATAAAAGGAAAAAATTCATCAAGTCACATTAGAGCCACCCAAAAAGAAAAATGAAGCAAACACCACAAACAACCCATAATTTATTCAAACATACTATCAAATAAATTATAAACTGCATCCATCCCAACCAATGAATTTGTCCCTCATTTGGAAGTTAAAATAGCACATGGGAAAATTGTAAATTTCATGGGATGCGAAAATTGTAAATTTCATGGGACATTTAATTCCAATGAATTTACAGATGGGTCCTCAGATTAGTATAGGATTATAATTAACCACAATTATATGCAATCAGTACCTCTCCCTCTGCAGTTATGTCCCCCTTGGAACCCGCACCTCCGTAACTCATATTTAAATTACTAAATGTACTAAGCTTAAGAAAATCCCATCTTAATGTTGAAATTGAAACCAATTTCGATGAGGAAACGATATGGAAGAAAGCCTTGATTTCATACATGGAGAAGAGTACATGAATTGGCTTCTTGGAAGAAATTCCCTGACCACATTCATATTCTGAAACTCCCAAAAGATTTAACAGGAGAAAGATTTGTTCTGCTAGGGTTTTTCCAATTAAGAAAAGAGGAATGGGAAATGAATTAACAGAGGAAGAAGGTAACAAGATTTCTACAATTTTCTTTTATTTCCTTTTATTGTTTAATGTAAGATTTTAATTTGAACTTTTATTCTATTTATTTATAAAGGATTTTTCATAGGGAAGTGTTATTGGCACTCCAAAAATCTCATTATACACTCCTTACAAGTGTATTTTTCTTTCCTAATATAGAAAGTTTGGAGCGTAGAATGTGATTTTTGGAGTGCTAATAACAATTCCCTTTTTCATAAAGTAATTAATAATTAGGGCAAAATTGTCTTTAAGAAATTATTTTAAGGTGATGTTAGTCCTAAAGGGGTTATGTGAAAGTGAATTAAAAGCTCAAGGGGTGTTAGTGTTATGTTTCAAATGTGAGGGGGTTTTGTGAAACCACAATAAACCTTAGGAGGTGTTAGTGTAATTAACCCTAACTAAATATAATCAAGCAAAAATTACTAATATTTAGGAAAATAAAACAAATACTGAATTGATCAAATAATTAGAGGCTAGCTTGCAAATTTCTCTGCAATGTCCTTGATAAAAGTGTGACCTACTTGTATTGGTGAGTCCTACTCATATTAAAGAGTTGATACAAACATGACATAAAAACTAAAAAGTGTGCTATTGTAACATTTTAGCTCGCAAGTCAAACAACTTTGATTATATCTTGACCCAAAAAAAAAACCCCCTTTTATTATAACACCCACACAAAATTTGGTCTATTTTTCGAGTCACAAGTGCACACAGTATATATACACACATGTACACGCGTTATTACTTCTGTATATGTATAGCGTAAGAAGTCCCCCTCTCATCACTTGCCAGTTGCCACTTGTGGCCATTATTTTCCAAAGCAAAAGACATCTTATCCATTTGGCATTTGCTTTGCCAAAACAAACATTCACAGCTTGCTTGTTCATCCATCCATGGCTCTTGTGAGAGCAGCTCAAGGAACTTCCGCTGATTCCAACACTTGTGGGGGTTATCGTTACGACGTGTTCTTGAGCTTCAGAGGCGAAGACACTCGCAAGACTTTTACCGACCACCTCTACACAGCCTTGAACAATGCAGGATTTCTCACGTTCCGAGACGACGATGAACTTGAGAGAGGAGAAGATATAAAGCCAGGACTGCAGAAAGCGATCCAGCTGTCACGAGCTTCTGTTGTTGTGTTTTCGAAAGATTACGCGTCATCCAGATGGTGCCTTGATGAGCTTGTGCTAATCCTTGAACGCAAGAGGACCACCTCGAACCATGTAGTTTTACCAGTCTTCTACGATGTCGATCCGTCCCACGTGAGGAAGCAGACGGGAAGTATTGGAAAAGCATTTGCTAGACACCAGAAAAATCAGTCGCCGAAAAAGGTGAAGGGATGGAGGGAGGCACTTGTAGAGGTTGCAGATCTAGCAGGCATGGTCTTACAAAATCAAGCTGATGGGTAACTTTCATTTCTCCATTTTTCCTCTTTCTTTAGTCAATTTGATACATGATCTGTAGGGACATTTATATATATATATATATATATATATATATATATATATTATTCAATCTCCGTAGTGAATAACAATCCTAACAACTTAAAGAAATCACACTTGACTCGACTTAAGGATTAGTCATTTTCCAAGTTAGTCTACCGGTTTGCAGTTGCATAAATGTTTTTAAAAGCAGGTGTGATAAAAAGTTGGGATGTAATTTTGTGCTGTATTTGTCTATAGTTCGTATAATTTCTGTACTGTATTATTTTTTTTCCTTTTTAAATAAAGCCATCAACATATGTTTTAATTATCTAAATTCTCCAATTCATAATTTATTCATCCAATACTTCCGGGAGACATGACATGATTGATATAAAATACACCACATGTTTGATATATTTTTCATTTTGTTTGTAAATTCTTAGGTACGAGTCAAAGTTTATCGAAAAAATTGTTAAAGTGATAGTAGACAAGTTAAGTCGCACACCGTTGAGCATTGAACCAAAATTGATTGGAATCCAATCTCAAGTCGAACGCATCAATTTGTGGTTACAAGATGGATCAAATGATGTTGGTATATTTATTGTCTATGGCATGTCTGGAATAGGGAAGACAACCATTGCAAAACATGTGTACAATTCAAACTTTAGGAGCTTTGAAGGAAGTAGTTTCATTGAAAATATTAAAGAAACAGCAGATCGACCGAACGGCTTAGTTCAAATACAAATGCAACTTCTTTCTAATATTTTGAATGGTAGAGAAGTGAAAATACATAGTGTTAGTGAGGGAATAATTAAGATTGAAGGCGCCATAAGCTCAAGAAAAGTTCTGCTTGTTCTTGATGATGTGGAGCATATGGACCAATTAGATGCAATACTAAAGATGAAAGATCGGTTTTATCCTGGAAGTAAGATACTTATAACAACTAGGCGTGAAAGGTTGCTAAAGGCACATCAAGTTACAAAGGTGCACAGAGTTGAAACTTTGGATTACAATGAATCATTAGAGCTTTTCAGCTGGCATGCATTTGGCCAGGACCATCCTATAGAAGAATACATGGAGCATTCAAAAATGGTAGTGCAACATAGTGGCGGACTTCCATTAGCTCTTCGAGTTTTGGGTTCTACTTTATCAGGGGAAAGTATAGATGTATGGGAAAGTGCACTGGAGAAGTTGAAAGTTATTCCTAATGGTGAAATCTTGAATAAACTAAGAATAAGCTATGACAGCTTACAAGATGACCATGACCAGAAATTATTCCTTCACATTGCTTGCTTCCTAATAGGAAGGGACAAAAACTACATTGTTAGAATACTCAATGGATGTGATTTCTTTACAACCATTGGCATTCATAATCTCATTGATAGATGCTTGGTGACAATTGATAAATACGACAAGGTGAATATGCATGACATGATTCGTGACATGGGGAGAGAAATTGTTCGCCTAGAATCAGAAGAGCCTGAGAAACGTAGTAGATTATGGCGCCATAAGGATTCTTTCGAAGTATTGAGGGACAAGAATGTAAGAAACATTCCTTTTATGTCAATATATACACACACACACAGATATATATATATATATATATATATATATATATTTCTTCTTGTGAACATTATCCATTTTAATGTTTCCTTTTTTTTTTTCTTCAGGGTACACAAACAATTCAAGGTCTTGTCTTGGATATGCGTATGCACCTTGCAAATAGTCCAATAAACACAAATGAAACAATCTTAGAAACCAATGCATTTGAAAGGATGCAAAAATTAAAACTACTCCATCTTAGTCATGTACAACTCGATGGATGTTATGCAAAATTTCCTTTAGGATTAAGATGGTTGTGTTGGCTTGGATTTCCTTTACATTCTATACCTATTGATTTTCCTTTGGAGAACGTAATTGTTCTTGAAATGCAATACAGTAACTTGGGACAAGTATGCAAAGGAACAAAAGTATGTCACTCTACACATTGTGTCACTCTACACATTTCAATTCATTTTCCTTCTTTTGTTAGTTTTTTATTTGTTGACTAATTGCATATGTTAGAATTAACTCCTACAAATTTTTCTTCTTTCTTTATCTATTTTCCAGGTTCTTCCGCTGTTGAAGATCCTTGACTTCAGCCATTCTCATGACCTCACTGAAATCATGGACTTCTCACTTTGCCCTAGTCTAGAAGAATTGATTCTTGTAGATTGCACAAGCTTGAAGAGTGTTCATGAATCCATTGGAAACCTGGAAAGACTCGTGTACTTGAATATGAAAGACTGCAAGAATCTTAGGATGCTTCCAAAGAACATGTGCATGCTAAAATCACTTGAAACACTCATTTTATCTAGTTGCTCAAGTCTGGATGAGTTCCCAGTGGAGATGATGAAGCAGATAGAGTCTCTGAAAGTTCTTAAAACAGATGGAATTCCATTAAATGAATTATGGCCAGAAAGAAGTTCAATTATCTTGAGTTCTTTTCCATGCTCTTTAGTAGAGTTAAATCTCAGTAGGTGCAATCTTTCTGATGATGCCTTTCCTTGGGATTTAAGTAATCTATCGTCAATCCGAAGACTATATTTAGATGAGAATCCAATTTGTAGTCTGCCAATTTTCATCAAAGGTTTGAGGAGGCTCGATCATCTCTCTTTCTATGATTGTGAGAGGCTCAAATCACTTGTGGGTTTACCAAAAGGACACCAATGCTTGTACGTCTCCCAATGCAGATCTTTAGAAAAAGTATCATATCTACAGGATCACTTCTTTAATTGGTCTCCTGAATTCCACTCCATTGGGGGTTCCATCGACAACCTAATTGAGTGGCAGTATTGGTACAAGTTAGAACCCATCGGAAGAGTTGATGTAGAAATGATTAAACTTTTGGGCTTGTGCAACTTGGAATCCCTGCCAAACATTCGGATGCACAAATTCGGTAGAATGGTTTGGTGTGATGATTGGTCTCCTGTCCAGGTGCTCTCTCTCTCTCTCTCTCTCTCCCCCTCACACATATTCTCACATATATATATATATATAGGGTATAATTGGAATGAGTTTGACTAGTTAATGCGATTTCCTTGGCATGTATATAGGGACTGTATCAATATGGTATATTCAGCACATTTTTGCCGGGGAATGAATTTTTTCCGAGGAATGAAGTACCAAGCCGGTTGATCCACAAAAGTGGAGGGTCTTCCTCAATATCATTTACCGTGCCGTTACTTCCTAATCACAGAGGTCGAGGCTTGAATGTCTTTGCTGTCTATGAAAATGTTATTGATTTTTCTGATACTGAACTTGTCTACGATTGTATGGATATTCGGATGACTATTAAAGTGAGTAATAAGAGCAAGGGTCTGAAGTGGATCTATGTCCCATTAGTCTACGGTATTCCAGGAGAGGGAGAAGATATGACATGGTTGAGCCATTGGAAAATGGAGAACGAAACAATAGCATTAGAATGTGGAGATGAAGTGTCTGTTTCAGTACTCATGAGACATCCTTGGTTTCAGCTCAAGGAGTTTGGTGTCGAGCTTGTGCAAGAGCACCAAAATAATACGATGATAAGTACCCAACACAACACCAAATCAGATCCTAATTATCCATTTGTCATCAGTGGAGATTTATCGATGTGGGAGCATATTCCAGGAATATACTTCCTTGGCGGTTTCTCTAAAGAATATATTAAAAGCATGCCAAGATCTAATTGGATTAATCATCTCATTATGGACTCTGATGAAGAAGACACAGGTATGTTGTTTTGTTGTATTGCAATGAATTATACTCCATCCAAACACTTCGATGTCCATCCGAATTCATTTCAGACATGTTTTTCAGACAAAGAAGAAGGGCAAGAGGATGAACCTGATTACACAATTGCAAAGACGAGGGCTGCCAGCAATAACTACGGCCTCGGAGGCTGGAAGGTGCTCCTCATAGTTGTTGGCTTCTTTTTCACGCTTGCTCTAGTACTTTGGTCCTCCATCTCCCAGAAAAAGAAGTGACAGTAGTCCACAAGCCCTCCAAGACTTTGTAATTTTACTTGATACGGACATTGATGCGAATTTTATACGCACACAAATTAAACCCTCTTTTCGTCAAATTGTAGTATAGGTGCAAGTAGGGATCGTTCTGGACCGGGGATTAGGAGGGATTGTTAATCACTTGGATTTGACTCAAAAACGTAAAATAACAATATGAAACACTATACTAGACTCAAGGAATGCAAAACTAAACTTTAAAACACTAAAACAAACCAAAAGACTCAAACATTACCCAAAACACTCAAAACTGCCTTAAAAACACTTTCTGGGCAGTTTTGAGCACTTTGAGTACTTTGGACGAATTTATGTAACAAATTGAATCACAACACTTATAAACACAAACTAAATTGATTTCTAACTAATTTGACAAGAAAGTAAAGGGGGATTTAGGTTTTGACGAATTTAAACTAAAAGAACAGATTGTAAGTAAAAGCAAAATGTAAATGTGAATGTGTGATAGAATTGAATGGAATGAAGGCTAGCTAAGGGGTTCATCTCCATACATGTTATACTTGCATAATAAAACGATTTCCAATTGCATTTCAATAAATCATTAATTCTCAACACTCCAAGTTAACCGTGATGCACTAATTAACCTTCAAATCTTCCTAACGTTATTGAATTGGATGATTGCATACGACAACCCAAAACATTCCCCACAAGTCCCCTACATGATTGCATAATAGAGATACAAGCAAGAATCATTACGCTCTATGAAAATTATAAGTGTTGACGGGGCATTCGTTACTATGATTGCATGAAACTTATGCCAAGAATTCGTTTAACGCGATTGTTTATAAGCAACCTCCACTACTTGTGAATATAAGTTCGTAACTATTAGGTGAAACTCACTTATATTCTAGCGTCAAATTCATGCATGAAAATTAAGTGTGCACTCTCAATAAACATACATAAATACGTTATCAATCAAACAGTTAAACGAATTGAATCCACAACTTATGAAACGCAATTAGAAGTAATCAAATCAAAATGCAAGCATAAACATATATTTCGAATCCCCCCTAGCCAAGGGGGGTTTAGTTGAATTTAAACATTGGAATCAAAGAAACACCTAAACATTCCAACAACTCAAACTTGAATTGTATGAACGTTTAGGCCCTCTTCTCTTCCATTCCTCATTCGTACAAAACAAAGAGTATTGAAATTAAACATTGAAATCAAAGAAACACCTAAACATTCCAACAACTCAAACTTGAATTGTATGAACGTTTAGGCCCTCTTATCTTCCTCTTCGTTGTAGCACAAGGTCTAAGGATAGTTTGATGGTGTGAATGGTTTGGGGAGTGGTTGGAGTGGCTGCAATGGAGGAGAAAAGTGTTTTGGTGGCTGCTGCAAGGGTGTGGAGAGGTTTTGACGAATTTCTGGAATATGGAAGAGTGTTGTGACTGAAATGTGTATATATGAGAATGTATGCAATGGATGCTTATTTATAGGTGAAATGGGGGGAACATGACAGCTAGGAGGGAATGTGGCTGCATGTTTGAATGATTAAAGGATGCATGTGGGTTGGAATTGCATGTGCAATGAATATGTGGTTGCATGTGCAAGGGGACAATCTGAAAATGCATGTGAAAGCATGTGTTGGCTGCAATGATGAAATGGATGGGAGTGCATGTGGCTTAATTAATTAAAGGGAGTGCATGTGCAATGTTTTAAAGGATGGAATGCATGTGAATATGATGGAAATCTGATGGGAACTCACGGCAAGGATGATTTCTGGTGGTGAATGGGTGTATGTTTGAATGATTAAAGGGATATGTGGGTTGGAAATGATGAAGGAAATGCATGTGAGTGACAACTAGATATGTTGATGAATGCATGTGGAATGTTTGTGGTGAGTGAATGTGCACGGCAATGAGTGAATGTGGTGGTGAATGTGGCTGATTTGATTTATGGAAGATGCATGTGGATTAAAGGTGAGTGAATGATTATGGAATGCAATCTGAAATGGGAGATGGAATGGGATGTTTTGCATGTGAATTAAAGAGTAAATGCATGTGAATTAAATAGTGAATGCATGTGCAATGACAGCTAGGTTGAATATGCATGTGGAATGGCTGATTTATTTGAAGATGCATGTGCAATGAAGTGGAATGACAGCTAGGTTATGATGATGAATGCATGTGGCTGATTTAATTGAATAGGAAAGCATGTGGATTTAATGGTTTAAAGGGTGAATGCATGTGGATGCAGTGTTGATGAATGGGATTAGGAAAGGTTTAAATGTCCTAAAACTAAAGGGAACAAGGTTCCAACACTTTGGTCTTCAATTAGGTCTTCAATTTCGTCCAACACTTTGGCTCCAAGCATAAGCTATCCATCCTTAGCCCAAAAGTGCTCCAAAAGTCTCCAAAATGCATCTTTTTGCTCCTTTAGCCCTTTGGACCTACAAACACACGAAAATAGCTTAAAGTACTAAAATAACTAAAGAAACATAACGTAAATGCACGAGAACAAGCCATTTAAGTCGCATGAATATGCTCCTATCATACATATATTTGCATTCTCTCCTTATTTTCAAGATGTTTTCTACCTTTAAAACTTTGGGTTCATAGCTAAGTGCTCTTAACCGCTTGAGATATAAAAACTCCGTGCAATTAGATATTGAAGTTCAAATGTGTTCAACATCATCAAATATTGCATAAATATAGCATAAAATACACCCAGCATTAGCGATACTTAAGAATTTTTCTTCCTTGCTACTGATTGCTTTCATCCTCGTACCAGAAGATAAACACATGGTTGTGTACTAATAGTAAATAAGTAAAGAAAAAAAAAATTCTTTTATACATGGTAAGGGAAGGACTTTGACATAGATATCTTTAGTAATAACTGGCAAGAATCATTTCCTTGAATTGGGGGGCGGCACTAGGGAAAACAAAAACATCCTATATGTTAGAGTTTGTAGTAGTGTATATTTATTTCTAGAAATAAAGAGATCATTTATTTTGGGTTCAATGGGAGCAAGGAACAAGAAGAGAAGTTGTTTGGGTTAATATTTGAACTTTGGACTTAAAGGGAGGACAGCCCAAAAAGAACTAACGTGAGAAGGCTTGCCCAAAGCCTAGCACCAAGCCCAGCCATCCATCTCAAGACAGCATGGCGGCTCCTCATTAATGCAAAGGCTATGTACTTACAAGAGAAGTGACAACTGATGGAAATGAACGTACTCTCACCCCAAAAGCACTTTCTAATGGCAGAACATAAAAAAGATGATGATTCACTAAAGTGTTTTCTGACAAAGCCTTCAAACAGCCAAGACAAAATGCCTATAAAAGGGAAGATAGGGTCCAGAGATAAGAACACTCAACCAATCAAACAAACAAGCATACAAACTCTGCTCTCAAGCCAGTTCGTACTTTCTAAACCCTTTTTTTAGCAATAGTTCCCTTAGAAAAACATCTTTTGTCTGGTGTAAAAGCTATACTACCTTCTCTAGATGTCGTAGTATCGATCCCTTCATGTAAACTTGTTTACCATCCGTCCCCTCTTAGCACACAACTCTATGTAACCACAAAGACAATAAATTGCAGGATGTTCAACCTTGCCCGACAAGGTGAAATCTTGCCCAACTCTCTTTGTCTTGTCTTTCAATTAATAGATCTAGTACTATGATGTATTCTCCAGTATATATTTAAGTCATTTCCAGTCATTTGATGATCAAAGGTTCCATTGGTTCTCAGATATGGTTCATTTAGTGGTTTTACTGTCATAAAAGACTGAACAAGAACTAGGCCGATGGCTTAGTCAGATCTGGACTTTCACCCTTTAAAAGCATACAAGATAATGAATTAAAAGTCTTTGATTTCAAGGCATAGAAAAGAACTTAATGCAGACTTAACCCATCGACGACGATCCTTTGATAACAAGAAGTCAGAATAACTTGAGGCGCAAGTAATCAACTTAAACACACTTGTTCTACATCTACCATACTGAGATGGCAGTGGCACACCTAAGCACTTAGTTAGTTTTGATTGCGAGCCTCAAGACCTATACCTAAAGCCCCCAAAAGGCACCTTTCAAAACTAACTATATACTCCACTTGCAACCTCTCAACAAGCAGGAGCCCGACAACTAACCAAAGTGCCAACTCCTCGTGGAGCTGTGTGCTTGAGTCAGGGACCATTCCTAGCGGAATTCCTGCCTGAACATAATTTTGGCACGCCCAGTGGGATAACAAATCTTGTATGCCAAGATGATGAAGGAAAATGCAAACCTTTAGGTGGAAAACAGAACAAAAACCACATTAGTATATACCAAGATCAAACAGACAAATCTCCCCGAAGATCTACAAGGACTTGTCTTAACGGAAAGCCCGACTCCTTCTGAGAAATCAGGAGCAAAGGTCACAAATGAAGACCTGAAGGCTACCATAGTGGCTGTGTTAAGGAATATGGAGAAAATCTCTCTAGAAACCAGAGAGGAAGTAAGCAGACTATGTTCCCTAACAGGGAATCTGCAAAGAATGCTAGATCTGGAGTACTCTACCCCAGAAAATTATCGTACTAGAGAAATGATGAAAGAATCTAGCCCTGTGATGGAGCTAGTTATTCCTTTGTTTCCTTTACTTGAGGAAAAGGGGAATAAAGGAAAGAACAAGGAAGGATCCAGAATTAGTCAGCCAGTGTTCGAAGAAATTCTGGAAGTAGAGTTGCCCGACCCCCTATTTTCACTAAACAGTAGGGGGCAGAGCGGGCAAGAAAGAACAAAGTATAGCATGCCCTAGTTGATCGAGGAAACCAGCAGGAAAGGGGAGGCTACAAAAGCAGGCAAGCCTCATCCTTATAGGCCACCACCATTGGCTACTAAAGAATGAGAGGCTAAGTGGAGGAAGCCTGAAGCAAGAAATGAGATTAACTCAGGCAACGATAGTAGCCCAAAGTGGGAACTTCCTCATACCAGACCTAATAATACAACCATCAGCAACTCAGAAATGAGTTGGTTGAGTTAAGAAGAATTGTGGTGAGAAATGCTCAGCCATAAGCTCACCCGCTGTTTAGGGTCACCTATCAGAAGCCCTATCCAGAGTTCGTTGATGAGCAAAATCCCTTTGGCCTGCATACCCAACATTCAACGGAGAAGACAACAATGTGTCATCCAGGGATCACATCTTCAAGTTCTCCAACCATTGTGTGGCATTTAAAGACAATCCTAACTATAATTTAAGGTTGTTTGGGAATTCATTGACAAGGTTAGCATCTCAGTGGTATTCTCTTTTACCCCCAAATTATATTGCTAACTGGGGCCAAATGGAGATGAATTTCCACAAGCAGTTTTACAGGATGGAGCCAGAGATGACCATCAACGATCTAGTTGCGATAAGCAATACAAGCATAAGTCTACCAAGGACTTCATGATGAGATTTAGGAAAACAAGAATGAGATGCCAGTTCCCTATTAACCATGTCCAGCTTATAACTATTGCTCAGAAGGCCTTGAGGCTGCCCTTAAGGAAGAAGTTTTTTTATGTACAGTTTAATGAGTTGCAAGAACTGGTGATTGCTGCCACCAAGTATGAGAAATTGTTGATCGAGGAACAACAAGCAAAACATTCCTCCAAAACACCCTTATTCTACAAAAACAAAGGTGACATTCATCAAATGGAATTCAAAGGGATGGAGCTAGAAGGAAGTGATGGTTGTGGACGAGATGGAATTGATATGTGTGCAATGGAAATTACCACTCCCTTCAAGCCTTTGATAGTGAAGGGATTGGTCTAACCGGTTAAAGACCAAAAAGTGGTCATGAATGATGGTGGATTTGTACCAATGAAAAACCCCCCAAATATCAAAGTTATTCCTTCGATCTAACCAAGGCAGCAGAAATCTATGAAGAATTGGTGCGAGCAAGAGCGATTATGCCCGACAGCACCAAAAAGTTACCTAAACCCGAGGAATTAAGGGGAAATAAGTATTGCAAGCTGCACTACACCTTCAACCACTCCATTACCAACTGTGTCCAATTTAGAGACTGGATACAAGATCTCATTGTCAAAGGAAATTTGTTGCTGGAAAAACCGCAGGCTAATATAATGGTTGACACTGATCATTTTCCAGAAATAAACATGATCAACTTGACATAGGCTGAGAAGTGGAAAGGGAAAGCCACTTGGGAGGTGAAGGCAGAAATGAGGCAAGTCGATAGGCCAACTAAAAGGGCTATCAAGTTGCCTGAGAAGCCCAAAGCGATAATAATCAAATGAGCGGCGTTGTGTAGTAAATGCCAATGTGAGTGTGAATTGGAAGTACCAGCAGCAAGAGCTATCATTGATCAAGAGTTGATTAGAAGAAGAGAAAAAGAAAGACTAGAAGCCCGCATAAGTATCATGCGGACAGCTGTAAAAGAGACTTCAAGGAATGTCTTCCAAAGGTTGGAAAATGACTCCCAACCAAAGGGCTTGTCAGAAGTGTTCAGAAATTACGAAGCTTCTGAAAAGGTGGAGGACAGAGAGGCCAAGATGCCAAGATGGGTAGATGTGAGCCTACCCCAGCCAAGTTATACCAGTGGAGATGTTAGAATGAAAGAGAGGACTGTGAACCCGGTCACGAAGAAGAAACATGCCTGACTCGGGCAGAAACGGTATATAGTTGGAAAAGATGGGAGACCTATCAAAGAGATGAGAGCCTCTATGATCAGGAGGGTCTAAATGCAACATAGAGCCCACATGAACTCATTGAAAGTTCCCACTGCTTCAGAAACCTCGGAGAATGTAAAGTTTGAAAGTGTACCTCATAGAGGGAGAAATCAACATCATTGGAGGAGTAAAAAAAAGGTGAAGAAAGCCAATAAAAATACCGAAGGGGAAGAAGATTATGTGTCGTAAACTCCTTATCCTGGGAAATACAGAATTCTGAGAATGGCTCAAGAGGATATTGTGATGATACCAACCCTGAGGTGGAGCCTGGAGCCAACCTGTTTTGGAACTATTGCGCCCGAGAGGGGGATACCCTCACCATTGCTAGTTGATACCCTTTATGAAGATACAGACTAAGTGCAGAATTTTGGCATAACTTAGGAGGGAGGTTTGCCCGAACTAGTGCTACTAAAGGAAGCGTAAGATTGGTTGGATGAGTTTACAGAGCATATCTGAGGCAAGAAAGAGGACTTACCTGGACCTAGCAACTTCCACATAAACATGACACATGTTTTATCTGCCATGTTTTGTGCCGAGTATGATCAACTTGCCATAATGGAAAGTGATTACTTGGCAACAGAGCCTATGATGGCACATGTTAGTGTTGAAGAAGCAGGTCAAAAAGAACTTAGCCAGATGATTTTGCCCGAGCAATCAAGGAAGAAGCCCGAAAGAGTGTATTCTGACAAAATGGTCTTCAGTCGCCCGAATTTGGCTTTGGCTAACCATCTCAAACCCATATATGTAACTGCTTATCTAGAGGGAGTACCCTTCAAGAGGGTCTTAATTGATGGTGGAGTTGTGGTCAATATGCTGCCATACAAGTAGATGAAGAGAGTGTGCAGAAGTAAGGAGGATCTCATTCCCACAAATTTTACAGTTTCCAGTTTCTCAGAAGCCATAACTAGGACTTATGGAATATTACCATTAGAAGTTGACTTGGGTTCTAAACAAATCATGCTAGCCTTTTTTGTTGTAGACAATACTTCCAGTTATGGGGCTTTACTGGGCAGATATTGGATTCATCAGAGTCTCTCTGTGCCATCAACCTTACATCAACAAGTGGCTGTCTACCATGAACAAAGGGAAGCAAGACTTGGATTTTGGGAGATAGTGGAAGCCGAATCACGGCCATTCAACCCTAAAACCAATGTTGCAGAAGCCAACTTCTACAATCCCAATGTTGGGATTCTTCAATGTTCAGAAACTGATAAGAACGGCTGCCCAACTAAGGTGATGGCCCAAAAGCTTCTAGAGCAAGGGTTAGCTCTTACAAGGGAAGAATGGGATTGGCCCCATATCATCCCAACTCCTTAACACCAGTAATGTCAAAACAGAAAAGGAAGGACTAAGTGGTTGCAGTTAGGTCCTTAATAAAAATATTGTTGGTGTATGGGAGAGAGAGAAAACAAGAGAGGAAGAACTTAGCCAAGGAAGAAAAAGATTGGAACATAGAGGCTTTAAGCAGCCAGAGTAGAGAAGAGGTAGAGTTTTTTGGGAAGGAGTTATAAGTAGCCATCCAAATGGCTGAATGTATAATAAGAGGTAGAGTTATTTGAGATTAGTGTGTTCCCATAATCAGTGCCAACAAGTCGACTTCCTCAACTCTACATGATGCCGAAACTAGTTGAGTATTTACACACTCAAGGAGGATTTGGTTGTTCGTCCATCAATAATAGGGGCCAAAGGAGAGGGGAAAATGAGAAGGAAACTCTGGAGGGTAAAGGGAAGGAAAAGGAGAGGGAGAAAAGGAGAAGGGAAAAGTAGAAAAGAAAGGAGGAAAATGAGAGGAAATTTCGGAGAAAGAGAAAAGGAGAAGGGAAAAGAAGAAAAGCAGAAAAGAAGGGAAATGGGAAGGAAGCTTAGGAGAGTAGAGGAAAAGAGGGAAATGCATAAAAATAAAAAATAATAAAGGAAAGTCGCCTTCATCATTATGTCTACTAACGGAAAAGAGCAAAATGCTCCCAACTTCTCTTGTTTCTTACATTGCAAATTATATTGAGATACCAGTATTCCTACCCCGAGGATATAGACACAACTTGCCGAATTTCGTTACCATACAGCAAGTTTATAACTGCACAACAATTCGATCAACCACCTTAAATTCAACCATACATGTACCAAGATTCAAGTTTTTCCAAACTTTCCTTATGAAACTATCTGAACATTACAAGTGCCACATTATTATGCAGTTCTATCAAGTTTTAATTTTTGTCTCATAACCACATCATCTGTAGGACAATCAGTCTTACAGTTGAATATATAAACCTTCGAGATTGTGGTATTGGAAACACTAGTTGGTGGGTTGATTGGTAGAAATGGTTTCAACAATTCAAGGACGAGAAATGAGTATTGAGCAACGGTCAAATTATGTTGTATTTTATCACAAAACTTTTTTGTACATATTAGAAGTGCATTTTATCACAAAAAAGATAATTGTAATTTATAAAATCACACATAAAACAAGAAGTAATCTTTTCTTTTTGGCCAACCATGACTTAAAGAAATGCTTTTTGGGTCAATGGATGGGAACGACCCATTTTATAATTGTTTGTAAATTTCCCTGGAAGTAGATAGGAATGACCCAATTATATGGATAAGGATTGTCTGCCCTCCTAGTTTTGGTGCCCTCCGTGCTCTTCTGTTTGTGTGGTCACGGTTAAGTCACGTCAATATTTTATATTACTATTCATTTTTGTCTTATTATCTCTATAAAAAAAACAATATAAAATGTTGACGTGGCTTAACTGTGACCATACAAAACAGGAGGGCATGTGAGGACATCGAAACTAGTAGGGTAGACAATCCTTGTCCATATATATTTGGGATAAGGATTGTTTACCCTCCTAGTTTCGATGCCCTCATGTGCCCTCCTGTTTTGTATGGTCACGGTTAAACCACGTCAACATTTTATATTGTTTTTTTTTTATAGAGATAATAAGACAAAAATAAATAGTAATATAAAATATTAACGTGGCTTAACCGTGACCACACAAACAGGAGAGCACAGAAGGCACCGAAACTAGGAGAGCAGACAATCTTTGTCCATTATATATTTACCCCTGCCCAGGGACATTTGCATTCCACCTAGCAAACACCAGTTTTTTTGTTTGAACATCGATACACATCAATGGCTCTTGTGAGAACATCTCCAAGAACCTCCTCTGATCCCAACACTTTTCGGGGTCACCGATACGACGTGTTCTTGAGCTTTAGAGGCGAAGACACTCGCAAGACTTTTGCCGACCACCTCTACATAGCCTTGAACAACGCATGATTTCTCACGATCCGAGACGACGATGAACTTGAGAGATGAGAAGATATAAAGCCAAGACTGCAGAAAGAGATCCAGCTGTCACGAACTTCTGTTGTCGTGTTTTCAAAAGATTACGCGACATCCAGATGGTGCCTGGATGAGCTTGTGTTGATCCTTGAACGCAAGAGGACCACCTCGGACCATGTAGTTTTACCAGTCTTCTACGATGTTGATGCGTCCCAATTGAGGAAGCAGACGAGAATATTGGAAAAGCATTTGCTAGACACGAGAAAACTCAGTCGCCGAAAAAGGTGAAGGGATGGAGGGAATAACTTGTAGAGGTTGTAGATCTAGCAGGCATGGTCTTACAAAATCAAGCAGATGGGTAACTTTCATTTCTCCATTTCTCTTATCTTTCTTGAGTCAATTGGATGTATGATCCGTAGTGACCTAGATTTTTATATATTTATTAATTCAATCTCGGTAGTGACAATCCCAATTTAGGTCAACTTAAAGAAATCACACTTGGCTCAACTTAAGGATTAGTTATTTTCCATGTTAGTCTACTAGTTTGCAGTTGCTTACATTTTTTTAAAGAATAATGTTAGGGAGATCAAATTTTTTAAACCAAATAATATGATTGTAGATGATTAGATTACTAATTAAGTATCGATTAGCGTGCTTATTTTTTATCGATGAGGCATAATTTGGTTTACAATTTCAAAAATGCTATTCTCACTATCTAGTTGTATATCTCTCTAATAGAGATGGGATTTGCATCCGTTGACAGGCTCTACTTTTATTGGAGAGATGGTACAAGTAATTGTACAAATAGATAGTAAGTGTAGCGTTACTTTTAAACTTTTGGTCTATCTAACATTCTCCTTTTTTAAAAACAGGTGTGGAAAAAAGTTAGGATGTAATATGTGTTGTAAGTGTCTAAATTCATATAAATTCTGCGATGTATTCCTTTTTTTTTTCTTATCAGTTTTGTTAGCAGTCATCTTTTTCCCTTATTTAAATAATGGCCATGAACAAATGTTTTAATTATCTAAATTCCCCATTTCATTTTTCATTGTGTTTGCAAATTCTTAGGTACGAGTCAAAGTTTATCGAAAAAATTGTTAAAGTGACAGGAGGCAAGTTAAGTCGCATGCCATTGAGTGTTGAACCAAAATTGATTGGAATTCATTCTCAAGTCGAAAACTTCAATTTGTGGTTAGAAGATCGATCAACCGATGTTGGCATATTTATTGTATATGGCATGTCTGGAATAGAGAAGACAACCATTGCAAAACATGTTTACAATTCAAACTTTAGAAACTTTCAAGGAAGTAGTTTCGTTGAAAAGATCAGAGAAACAGCAGATCGACCAAATGGCTTAGTTCAAATACAAATGCAACTTCTTTCTGATATTTTGAATGGTAGAAAAGTGAAAATACAGAGTGTTAGTGAGGGAATAATTAAGATTGAAGGCGCTGTAAGCTCTAGGAAAGTTCTGCTTGTTCTTGATGATGTAGACCATATGGACCAATTAGATGCAGTACTAAAGATGAAAGATCGGTTTTATCTCGGAAGTAAGATACTTATAACAACTAGGCGTAAAGGGTTGCTAAAGGCATATCAAGTTACAATGGTGCACAAAGTTGAAACTTTGAATTACAATGAATCACTAGAGTTTTTCAGTTGGCCTGCATTTGGCCAGGAACATCCCATAGAAGAATACATGGAGCATTCAAAATTGGTAGTGCAACATAGCGGTGGACTTCCATTAGCTCTAAGTTATTCCTAATGGTGTATGGATGTATGGGAAAGTGCATTACAGAAGCAAAAAGTTATTCCTGATGGTGAAATCATGAATAAACTAAGAATAAGCTATGACAGTTTACAAGATGACCATTACCAAAAAAATTTCCTCCACATTGCTTGTTTCCTAATTAATAGGAAGGGACAAAAACTACATTGTTAGAATACTCGATGGATGTGATTTCTATACAATTGTTGGCATTCAAAATCTCATTGATAGATGCTTGGTGACAATTGAAGGATGCAACGAGGTGAACATGCATGACATGATTCGTGACATGGGAAGAGAAATTGTTCGCCTGTAATTAGAAGAGCCTAAGAAACATAGTAGATTATGACGCCATAAAGATTCTTTCCAAGTATTGAGGGACAAGAATGTAAGAAACATGCCTTTAATGTCTATATATGTATTTTTTCTTGTGAAAATTATCCACACTAACGTTTCCGTTTTTTCCTTTAGGGTACAAAAAAAATCCAAGCTATTGTCCTGAATATGCATATGCATCTTGCACATAGTCCAATAAACACAAATGAGACAGTCTTGGAAACCAATGCATTTGAAAAGATGCACAAATTACAGCTACTACATCTTTGTCATGTACGACTGGATGGATGGTATGTAGATTTCCCTACAGGATTAAGATGGTTGTGTTGGCTTCAATTTCCATTGGATTCTATACCTATTGGCTTTCCTTTGGGGTGTTTAATTGTTCTTGAAATGCAATATAGTAGCTTGAGACAAGTCTGGAAAGGAACAAAAGTATGTTACTCTACTCATTTCAATTCAGTTTTTTATTTTTTGACCAATTGCATATGTTAAAATTAACTCCTACACATTTTTTTCTTTCTTTGTTTTTATTTTACAGTCTCTTCCATCGTTGAAGATCCTTGACGTCAACCATTCCCATGCCCTCACTAAAATCATGGATTTCTCACTTTGCCCCGGTCTAGAAGAACTGATTCTTGTAGATTGCACAAGCCTGATTGATGTTCATGAATCCATCAAGGATTGCAAGAATCGTAGGATGCTTCCGAAGAAGATTTATTTGCTTAAATCACTTGAAACACTCATTTTATTTGGTTGCTCAAATCTTGATGAGTTTCCAGTGGAGATGATGAAGAAGATGGAGTCTCTGAAAGTTCTTAAAGCAGATGGAGTTCCATTAAGTGAATTATGGCCAGAAAGAAGATTTCTTTTCCATGCTCCTTAGTAGAGTTGAATCTCAGTAGGTGAAATCTTTCTGAAGATGCCTTTCCTACGTATTTAAGTAATCCATCCTCAATACAAAGACTATATCTAGATGAGAATCCAATTTGTAGCCTACCAGTTTTCATCAAAGGTTTGAGGAGGATTGATGAACTCTCTTTTTGTAATTGTACGAAGCTCGAATCGCTTGTGGGGTTGCCGAGAGTACACAAAAAGATGGATGTATCCGATTGCATATCATTGAAAAAAGTAACATATCAATCGTTTGTGGGGCTCCAACTAGGAGTCTGGGGAAAACACAACGACAACATGGTTGAGTGGCAGTACATGTTCAAGTTAGAGTCTTTTAATAGAGTTGATGTGGAAATGATCAAACTTTTGGGCTTGTTCAACTTGGAATCCATGCCTGGAATTCGAATGAACAGCCACTTAGAATGCATCAATTCAAAATATGATAGATGGAGTCTCGTCCAAGTGCGCCTCTCTCTCTCTCTCTCTCACACACACACACACACACACACATAAGTCATATATATATAATGGGAAATAAATGACTTAGTAATGTTGTGATGAGGATGGCAAATACGTACGGACTGTATCAACATGGTATATTCAACACATTTTTTTGTTGGGAATGAGGTTTCAGGCCGGTTCAGCTATAAAAGTACCAAGCCCTCCATATGTTTTATTGTCCCTTTACTCCTTGCTAGTCAAAAAATCCGAGGCTTGAACATCTCTGCTACGTATGCAAATGAGGAGAATTCTAATTATGATGATGATGATGATAAACCTCCAATAATAATCAAAGTGAGTAACAAGAGCAAGGGTCTGAAGTGGATCTATGGCCCAGCTTTCTATGGTATTCCAGAAGAGGGAGAAGATATAATATGGTTGAGCCATTGGAGGATGGAGAGTGAAACAACATTACAATGTGGAGATGAAGTGCTTGTTTCAGTACTCATAAGACCTAGTAAGTTTCAGCTCAAGGAGTTTGGTGTCGAGCTTGTGCAAGAGCACCAGAATAATATGATAAGTACCCAACACAACACCAAATTAGATCCTAGTTACCCATTTGTCATCGGTGGAGATTTGTCCATGTGGGAGCATATACCAGGAATATACTTCCTCGATTGCAGTAAAGAATCTGTTGATGACATTGATATCTTTCTGCGGAGATTTTTAAATTGCCTCATCATGGACACTAATGAAGAAGACACAGGTATGTTGTGTCATTGTATTGCAATGAATTATACTCCATCCAAACACTTCCAAGTCCGTCTGTATTCAATTCAAAAACATAAATTTTATGTTATTTGTATGTTTTTCAGACAAAGAAGAAGGGCACGAGGATGAACCTAATTACACAATTGCAAGGACAAGGGCTGCCAGTAACAACTGCAGCCTCGGAGGCTGGAAGGTGCTCCTCACAAATGCCGGCTTATTTTCGCACTTGCTCTAGTAGTTTGGTCCTCCATCTCCTGGAAAAAGAAGCGACAGTAGTCCACAAGTCATCCATGAGTTTGTAATTTTACTTGATACAGACATATCTTTGGATTCCCTCCTTGTTTTTAAGATGTTTTCTGCCTTCAAAATGTCGAAGTTCAGATGTGGTCAAAATCATCAAATATTGCATAAATATAGCATAAAATACATCCAACAATATCGATACTTAAGAATTTTTCTTCTCTGCCACTAATTGCATACAATCATGTACCAGAGAAGATAAACAAATGATTCTATAGCAACAGTAAATAATTGGAAAAAAAATGATTCTAAACATACAGGGGAAGGACATTGACATAGGTATCTTTAGCAATACCAGGCAAAAATCATTTCTTTGAACTAGTGGAAAATATTTTGGCACCGGGGAAAGCAAAAACATCCTATCTGCTTATAAATGTCAAATTTACAGATAGTAATTGTCATTTACAACAAAATCATGCTTCTTAAAAACTGGGCTCCCAATGAAAAATTGTGTAAATTACATAAATATCAGAACAACAGATATTAGATTGACTAATATATCAAATTAATTAAGAGCAAACAATTTCTTAGCCTGAGATCTAAGGACTATACAGCTGATTCAACCTTGCATTGCTACTACACTATGAAAGCTGGTTTCTGCTTCTTCAACCCGAATAAATTATTGAGATCAGGAAGCATAGGAGAAATGGCCATGGTCTCTGGAGCCATGAAATTTACTATCTTCTAATAAACATTGTACCTGCAAAAACATAATGCAATAAGCCTTCGACAATCTGGCCTAGTTTTCTCAATGAACGCTCCAAGATATTCCAAAACAAAATCAAACAGTTCCACATAGGGAACCAAAGAATCTATTGATATCTATCTTATCTTGCGACTCTTAAGAGGCTCTTGTCAACAATCTTCCTCTTCTTACCATGCAACCTTTTCAAAGAATAAGATATTGTATCTGCGAATAATCAAATAGTGCAAAGTCAGAATCAATAAACAATAGAAGTTTGGGATCAATTAGTTCATGATTGTTAGCAGAAATAACTCCCAACTTGTTCCATTCTTAAAGTTACAAAAACACAAAAACTTGAACAATAGAAGTTCGGGATCGATTAGGTTCCAAGCCCACTGTAAGCTTGTTCCATTTTTTTAATCGCCTCATCATGGGCACTGATGAAGAAGACATAGGTATGCTGTGTTGTTGTATTGCAATGAATTATACTCCATCCAAACACTTCCAAGTCCGTCAGTATTCAATTCAAAAACATAAATTTTATGTTATCTGTATGTTTTCAGACAAAGAAGAAGTGCAAGAGGATGAACCTGATTACACAATTGCAAGGACGAGGGCTGCCAGCAACAGCTAAAATAACGCAATAAGTCTTCAACAATCTGGCCTAGTTTGCTCAACAGATGCTCCAAGATATTTCAAAACAAAATCACAGCAGTTTCACATAGGGAACCGAAGAATCTATTGATAACCTTATCTTGCGACTCTTAGTGGCTCTTCTGTCAACAATCTTCCCCTTCTTAGCATGTAATTTTTTCAAAGAATAAAATGTTGTCTCTGCGGATAATCAAAATCAATAAACAATAGAAGTCCAGGATCAAATAGGTCGTGATTGTTAGCAGGAATCATTGCTAGCTTGTTCCATTTCAAAGTTACAAAAAACTTGAACAATAGAAGCTCGGGATCGATTAGGTTCCAAGCCCACTATAAGTTGAGACGATACAGTGTCATTGACTTCAATGACTGTAGATACAGATTGTTTGAATGAAACTCTCCTCATGACTCAGACTTGGTTACTTAAAGTTGGTTAGATGAGTCCAAATTGTTTGAAAATCATGTTCATCAACTCCACATATCCAAAGCAGCAAATTAACGAGGATACCAGACATCACTTAGGACGATATAATCCTTGACAATTTCCAAAAGCCACAGTTTTTATATCCAATCTGATTACATGTATTTTGAAATACAGGAAATCTTATAGATTGGGTAAACTGTGTATCAAATTCAAATGCAGTCATTCATATATGAAGTATGAGATGCCCAATAGTTTTACCAGAAGTTGCTGAGTCAATTGTCCCAAAACAGTCTTTTAGAAATTGCTAGTACAACTCAAAGTCATCCAAAAGTTCGGGGTCACCATCAGCTAGTGCACTAGCATCAGATTTTGTCTCCTATCAGAGTGAAGGAATAAAAGTACCTGTGCAAAAGAAATATAACTTTTAGGGTAAATTACATTTTCATACCTCAGGTTTAGGGCATATTTCAATTCCTTACAATATCTTCAAAATATTTCATTTTCATACCTTAAGTACTATTTTATTTCAAAATAATACATCCGTTACATTTTCCATCCATGGATCCGTTAAGTGCTGACGTGGCTGCCACATATATGCCACGTGGCAAAAAAAAAAAATTTTTAATTTTTTTTTAAAACCTGAATTTTCTCAAAAAAAAAAAAGGGTAAGTTACATTTTCATACCTCAAGTTTGGGGCATATTTCAATTCCTTACAACATCCTCAAAACATTTCACTTTCATATGTTAAGTACTATTTTATTTCAAAATAATACATCCGTTACATTTTCTATCCATGGATCTATTAAATATTGACGTGGCTGCCAAATGTGTGCCACGTGTTTTTTTTTAAAACCTAAATTTTCTCAAAAAAAAAAAAAAATCATTATCCCCTCCCCCTAGCGACCCACATCCCCGAAGAACCCAAAAAACTGAAGAAGAAGAAGAAGAAGAAGAAGAAGAAGAAGAAGAAAAAAATTCCAAACCCATTTCCCCACCTGTAAGAACAAGAAGAGGAAAAAAAAAAAAAAAACTAATTGCAATCCCTTCCCTCCACACCCACCCCCAACCCCCCCCCCCCCCCCCCCAAAAAAAAGTTCCCCACCTGCAAGAAGAAGAAGAGGAAGAGGGAGGAAAAAAAAAAAAAAAAAAAAAAACTACAACCCGGTTCGTCCCCAAACCCTTTCCCCCCCCACAGCGCGCCTGCGACCCAACGACCAACCTCCCCTCCCTCCCCTCCTCTCGGGACCCCGTGACCCACCTCCCTTGCACAGAGACCCCGAATCACACCTAATCTCGAGTGGTTTTGTGGTAGATTCATCTTGGAGAGTTTGAGATGGGGATTTTGAGTTTGAGATGATTTTTGGACTGGTTTTGTGGTACATCCACCTAATCTCAGGTGGGATTTTTTAGGGTGGGTGATGGGGGATGGGAGAGAGGGGTGGCTCGGGTGGGATTTTGGGGTGGGTGATGATGGATGGGAGAAGGGGGTGGGGGTGGGTTTTCTTTTTTATTTTTTTATTTTTTTTTTAAATTCAGGTTTAAAAAAAAATTTTGTTTTTTGCCACGTGGCACACATTTGGCAACCACGTGGCATATATATGGCAGCCACGTCAGTATTAACGGATCTATGGATAAAAAATGTAACAGATATATTATTTTGAAATAAAATAGTACTTAAGGTATGAAAGTGAAATATTTTGAAGATGTTGTAAGGAATTGAAATAGGCCCTAAACATGAGGTATGAAAATGTAATTTACCTTTTTTTTTTTTTTTTTTTTTTTTTGAAAAAATTCAGGTTCTAAAAAAAAGAAAAATATATATATTTTTTGCCATTTGGCACATATTTGGCAACCACATGGCATATATGTAGCAACCACGTCAGCATTTAACAAATCCATGGATGGAAAATGTAATGGATGTATTATTTTGAAATAAAATAATAATTAAGGTATGAAAGTGAAATGTGTTAAAGATGTTGTAAGGAATTGAAATAGGCCACAAACCTGAGGTATGAAAATAGAATTTACCCTAACTTTTATAACACATCAAAGAGATAATTAAAGCAGACCTTACATGCTGCACATCGAAGTGGAAAACGAATCAAAATTTTAAACATAAAGATACAATTAAAGGTAATGGCGTATGAAGAGTATTGAAACTGTCATAGTCCTCACACACAGGATGCATGATCTTTTCTTGTAGCAATCAAAGTACCAAATTCATCAAGTCACATTGGGCCATCCAAAAAGAAAAATTGAGCAGAGTACCAAACACCACAAACAACACAAATTTGTTCAAACGTAGTATCAAACTAATTATAGACTGCACCATCCCAAACAATTAATTTGTACCTCATTTGGGAGTTAAAAACTTAAAATGGCACATGGAAAAAATGTTAATTAATTTGTACATCTCCCTTCCCAGTGTTGTACCCCTCAAGAACGTTCACATCCACAACTCATGTTTAAGTTACTAAATGTACAAAACTTAAGAAAATCCCATCTTGTTATGATGTTAAAATTATGAAGCACAAATGTGCATGCACGTGAGAGTTAATATCTTACAACACCAAATACAGCAACTGCTGATTTCCTCATCTGCATTTGCCTAACCATTCTGCTTGGATCTCTCATATAAGAAGCAAATTGTTCACTAATATTCTGCAATGGGAAAAGGAAAAATGTATTCCTGGTGAATACCTGGCAAAGCATGGCACAAGTCCTTCATAGGGAAAGGCATGGTTACAAGTTCAATTATGGAGCCAGACCTGATTTAAAGCATGCAGTTTGCTTTTAATAGAAGCAGCACATGTGGTCACCTCTGTCTTCCTCTGCCATTTTTTTATCGATTTGTTTATGAAAGTAGCTATTCTACAAGATATAACGTGACAGGTCTTAGTTAGACCAAGTAACCAACATGGAAATGTAAACAATAATAAAAAGTTGAACATGGTACAACAAATTTCTAAAATTCATGCAAGAGAAGTTGTCGGAGCATGAAAAAATTCATTGCAGAACTGCCCAAGAGTATACTTAAACTAAACATATGGCAACATAGATTTTTTACAAGTGTAATTTACAAATGCATTTCATGGTTCTTTGCCGGCTCCTTTAGATAGCAAACCAATTTAATTTAGTGCCTAATGGAATTTAAATTTCAGAAAACTGTCGTCTGGTATATTTCATATTGAATAGTTGACAAACATAATAACATAATAGCCTCATTTATTAACTGATAAGAACCATGTATTAAAATATAACAAAAGTTAGACACCAAGGCATTGAAGCACAGCAATAATAGTAAGGTACTTGAATCCACCGGTTACGAGAATTTTAACAATAAAACAACAAAACTCCGAAGTTCTTTTTGCTGCTCCAAATGGATCAGCAAAGTATGGCATGAAGAAGGAAAAAAAATATTTCAGTATTATAGACAGACTTCAATACAAGAGCATATGTAGATAGTAGAATATGATTCTTCTTCTCAGAATGATTTAAGTACCTCGACAGCAACTCAGAAATCCATGACCAATCCTCATCACCATCAATGTTCTTAGATGACTGTGACATCTTAGATCGTCCAAATTTACCTTCAGAACAAGATATGTATTAGCAGATGCAATACATGAAGTTCATGAACATATGCAAACAGTACAAAGTAGGACAGTCAGTTAGACCATGGTAGCCCAAAAGCCAATTTTTTCGCTAAATCAGGCTAAGGTTTATGTGAGATCAAGCAGGAAAGATTTGTGCCGACATCCTAGGGCAATTTGAAATCTGGCTTCATCTTGGCTATCCTCATATCAACAAAACAAGGCCCAACCGATTTACCTTCCATGTCAACATTATGCTTTTGACAACTGCAACAAATACCTACCTCTAGAGGGTAATTTAATTGATGTTTCTGTAATCAAAATCCCAAGGTGTCTCATGTTTGTCGAAAACAACTGTATTTCTAACCAATTGGACTACTTTAAGCTTCCCACCGATTACGCGCAAACCATCACCTATTGGGACTGGCTTGTCCCCAATCAAAACTAAGCACAAATATCACTACAATTCAGCAGACCCAATGCTGATGTTCCAAGAATTACATTAACAATTGAGCCGGTCGAAGCGCAAGCTCGACGCTTTGTATTTTGGGATAAGCTTGAAAATGCTTTCTGAAGCAAGAATCTGAACTCAAGAGCTTTGTCCCAGAGAGCCTTCAGAAAAATGAAAAACAAAAGGCATTGAAAGTGGGTAAGAATAAACATCAGTCAGACAATAGCTCATTATATAAATCTTTTCTTTTTTGTTCAACTTTAAGGAATGGCATAAAAAGAAGCTTTAAACAAGGAGCAATAATTTCATGTTGACAAACAAAACCTATTCATGGATATTACAAGAGCTACTATTTTGAACAACACAACTTTTGGTTCTTCATTGCTTGACCTTTAAGAATATCTTCGTCCTTATGACCCTTTAAATTCTTTAAAATATCTCTGCATGGGAACAAGGAATAAACGAAGAACAAAATTAACTTCATATGTCAGCCTATATAGCTCCATTTTGTGCCTTCGTAGTAACTAAATTAAATAGATACTAAAAATTAGCCTTGAGCTAAGATGAAAATGGCACTTGTTGGAGTAAATATGTTTTTATTTAAATGTTTAAATATATATATATATATATTTATTTGTGTTTTGCTTAATTACCAATATTATATACATAACAGCCAATTTCTTTTGGCCTTATCAATTAGATAAGGAGTTATCTCCTCTTAAATATGAAACGTGGGATTCCTTTTCTATATAGAGAAGAAGATCAGGTTATTAAGCATATTCAAACCGTTTTGTCTTTTTCATTTTGAATTTGCTTTAAGTTTTGACCAATATTTATGTTAATAAATATTCAAACGTTTTGACTAATAATTGTGCTGATAAATATTCAAACGTTTTGACTAATATTTATGTAAAACAGCCCCTAGGCATAGAAAAGTACAATCATTAGATGTACTATATATATATTCAAACCGTTTTGCCCTTTAATATGCAATCTGGTTTTTCTGTTTTGTCCTGCCTTCAAGTCCTCATTAATCTCTCAAATTCTCAACGTCTTTTTCTTCTATAGTATATATAGTAGTCCTTATCAATGAAGATAATTTTTTGAAAAAAGCATATATATGTTCTGATATATAGTTTTGGTAAGCAACATATTGAGAGGGTGTGAGTTCGAAGGTTCTTCCACTGTGCAAGGAAGAACTTTATCAGAAGAAGGTTATGGATTGTTTTATCTTGGGGACGACGTGGTGTTTATGAACTGCTTGCATACTTTTGGGCAGAGCCGCGAAACGTCTTAAAGAGAGCAACTTAGTCCACGACTCATCCCAAGAATCATTCACTACTTAAGGCTTCTACATTTTTCGGGTAACTTTGTTCCTTTCTATTTCAGTATTCAACAACTAGTATTCAATTCCTATAGCTATACTCGCGGACTATTTACGACTTCTGTAACCTAATATTTAATTTCGTCACCAACCTCCAACTGCTATGTATATTATCTCTTATATTCGTATTATTTAGCTATGTCTTCATTCTAATTAAGCATCACAAGTTTATAATTAAGCATAAAGGGATTGTGAATAGAAGTCTCTTACTGCTCCTAATACGAAGATTGATGTATTTTTTCTCGAATTCTTCCATCTCTGCATCTTTATTATCGTTTTGCCTATCACCATTTTTCTCTTCCCCAACTTCTCCTCCATCTTCTTCGTCATTTTCTTATTCTTCTTCCTCCTCCTCGCCGTCGTGCTCATCATCGAATTCATCATCTTCCTGCTTCGTCTACGTCACAAATCATCAATTAACAATAAAACAACCAAAACAAAACCGAATGATTACCAAAACCCAATAACAGAATTTACATATCAAAGTAACATTCAGCTCATCGCTGTCGAATCACCATTGTCCTCGAACTCACTGTTACTTTCACGAGCCTTCCTCTCCATTGTGACGTCTGAGCCCCTACAAATTCAAACACCCACATATTTATAGAATTTAATTCCACAAGGATTTAAGCGTTGATGGCACATACAACTTCATTTCAAATATCCAAACCAATTTATGAATCCCGGATTCCAAAATTGATGATTTTTCCTTGTTTTCTTTCAAGCGACACAAATTAAATATACATATATAGAGAGAGACCCTTGAGAGAGGCACAGACAAGCCTCAGAAGAAGCTGCAGGGTTTGGGCTTTGGGGGGTTTAAGCTAGGGGTGACAATTCAAAACGTTAAATTCAACAGTCGTGGATAATCTTCCGGATGAACGGATTTGGGTATGAAAATTTGGGTAACTCCATAGAGTGCTTCAGAGGGTCGAAGAGGAGTTTTTGTGCGTCGGAGAAGAACAAATCACACGGAGCGAATGCACTCGAATATCTTGAATATTGAAAAACGGTGAATATTGTTCAATTATGATTTTGAATACAGTTATAAAAATCTTCATTCCATAATCGTTTTCGAATCCGACCCAAATGATATATATATAATATGTAACATAATTTATATATAATATAATATTATCATATAATATATATACATATATATATGTACATGTGTATTTATATTCATTATTCACCGAACCTATTAGATGTAAAATACGAAAGTTGCATTTTGTGAGAAAGTTCAAAAGTTCTAAATCAAAATCAATGAAAATTTAATGATGCTTAAGAGAGATATCAAACGTTAGCCGACATCATTAATGTTTTAAATTCAATGCTTTAATTTTTGTATCCTACTATATTTGTTCATTGAATCATTTCATACAACAAATATTTAATAACGAAAATGGATATAACTGCTAATCCATGGAAAATCGTTACCGATGGATATGGTTATAGATAATCCCCGATAGTTGATTTGCGGTTATTGTTATAGTTAATTTTCATGGTGTTGACCTTAAAAACTACCTAACCTACATGGCGTGCAAGCCGAATAATTAATAAGCTAACTATATCTTTTAGTTGAATGCGGAGGGTGCCAACTTGTTGGCCGAACTTAGTCAGGGAGTGAACAAACGTTGACACCTGAGCGGGAAGAGGGTCCAAAGTGAGCCTACCAGCGACGAGAACGAGGGTGAGAAGTCCTCGTGCTCCCACGATGGTGGCAGCGACGACGAAGACGGCAAGGCAGCGACATGTCAAAGAAGAAGCTCATGCTATCCAAAGAGCAGTCTCTGCTGCTCGATGAGACGTTCAAGAAGCTCAACACTCTGAACCCGGTTAGATTTTGCTGTTTGGACAAGGGTGTTTTGGTCTTCACCGATGGACTGATCAGTGGCAATGGTGCAATTTTGGTGGTGAAGCAAGGGTGTTTTGTGTTTCAGAAGCTGAAGCAAGCGTTCGCAAAGCAGCTGAACCTAAGATCGAGACAAGTGGAAGTTTGGTTTCAGAACAAGAGGTCAAGGTGAGAAATTTCTTAACTGAGCAAAGGGTGAAATTGTCTTTTAAGCAAGCACGGCCGGCTAATCCTCATCATCTTCTGCTGCTACGACTTGCTCCACAACTCTTACAAACGGCCCAACCCATTAAAATGATCCGCCTAATTTCCAACTGCCTATTCCCATCAGCCCATGGGCCAAACTTCCGATCAAACATCGACCGCTTGATGCATCCGCCCCTCGGTCATAATTTCCGGTTCGAAGTAGAGGGATCATAGGAAAACTGATGACTTAGAAACATTTTCCTCATTAGGAGGAAATGGGTGACAATGTGTTTGGTAGTGGACATTTTTAGGATAGGGTTTTGGTAATTGAAGGCCGACCCTTCTGTTTTTTCCTTCTTTTTTTTTTTTTTTTTTAATTTTTAATTTGGGCTGTTACTAATTTTATGGTAGGGCAAGTTGAGAAGTTGGTGGCCAAGTAAAGAGAAGTTATTTGATGTGTTGGAAGTAGGACAATTTCAAAGGTGAGAAATGCTAAGAGGATTATTTCAAAGTGAAATTTTGCATGGATTCTCTATACTCACAGTTTAACGTCAATTTATCATGTTAGCATTATAAAACATTATGAAAAAAAAAAATGATATGACAGAGAGATCATGGAAAGTCTCATTTTTTTAAGAGTCTAGCATTTCTCTTTGAAAGTTAATTAATAGAGGATAATCTGAATTTGTGTACACAATCTAAGTGGAAAGGTTGACCTTTTGAATGTCAATTGTTGTTGAATAAGAGGAAACATACAAATGTTCCGTATATAGTGATATTCATAATGAACTAGACTACAGAAAATAAGTCCCTGTTTCTACTTAGAAGCCTATTTTGATAAATTACTTTCTACACTTTCATGAAGCCAAAACTTTGAATACCCAAGAATGCAACTATTTGTTTCACACTGGACGCCAATCTGATTCAAACAAATCTCTCTTGGCGTATCTGATTCAAACAAATCTCTCTTGGCGTATCTGATTCAAACAAATCTCTCTTGGCGTATCTGATTCAAACCTTCAGAAATATAAGATACTCAACTGCCATATCTGATTCAAACAAATCTCTCTTAAGGCCTGACCACTGTTTTTTCGTACCCTAATAAAGCACAAGTCTAGGTAACTTGCCTATAATCCACATCATCTAAAAAGATAAAGATACAGAATGCAAGCAAAGAAAGAGCCAGACCTGCGTAACCAGTCAAATTCAAGTTCATTTCTATAGCTTAAGATAATTTGGTTCTCCGTTTGGGAAAATTCTCGACCAGTTTAACTGAAAACCCTCTAGTATACTCATGTGTACTCTATATTTGGTTAAAGAACTTCCAACAGTTTTAAGCACATTGAATCGTGCAACTATTACCAAACCTTAACGAGATCCGTGTTATATACAGAAAACAAATCAATACAAAACCACCTTCTAGCAAAACACAGTTCATTTTCTACATAAGTTTCAAATTTCAATTCAATAGATTATGTAAAATGCTCGAAACCAAAATGAGTAACAAGAGTAATGATCTGAAGTGGATCTATGGCCCAGAGTTCCATGGAATTCCAGGAGAGGGAGAAGATATGATATGGTTGAGGCATTGGAAGATGGATAATGAAACAATATTACAATATGGAGATGAAGTGCTTGTTTCAGTACACGAGTCCTAGTCAGTTTCAGCTCAAGGAGTTTGGTGTCGAGCTTGTGCAAGAGCACCAAAACAATATGAACACAACACCAAATCAGATCCATTTGTCATTGGTGGAGATTTGTCGATGTTCGAGTATATAGCAGGAATATACTTCCTTGGTTTCTCTATTGAAAATTTTGATGACCTTGATTTCTGTAGGCCGAGAGGGTTTAATCGCCTCATCATGGACTCTGATGAAGATGACGCAGGTATGTTGTGTTGTTGTATTGCAATGAATTATACTCCATCCAAACACTTCCAGGTCAGTATGTATTCATTTCAAAAACATAAGTTTTATGTTGTTTGTATGTTTTTCAGACAAAGAGAAGGGGCATTACCTCGTAACAAATAGAATCAGCGCCATTTTCTCCATGTTAGAGCAATACCTCATAACAAATCGTCAGCAAACAAAATCAGCTTTTAGTTTTTTGAATTAAAGAAAAAAGCCAAAACATATTTTCAGAGAGTCCATTAGCCGCACAAAATCATAATAGCCATAGCAGACAAACCCAGAAAACGATAGAAACAAATAAAATACAGGAAACGGTTCAATTTTATAGGAATCAGAAATCACAGATGGATAAAATTAAATTAAAATATGGCAATTGAAATTTCCAACAAAGAAAAAAAGGAAAAAGGAAACCAACCCATCATTGTTCTATATGTAAAATCAAAATTCAAGAGAAATCCATCACAGAAAACCAACAATTCAACAACTTTCATGCACAAAGAAATTGACCAAATAACTTTTTTAATACCTACGCTCCTTGAACTGGCTTCTAGCTTTTACCAGAATCTCAATGCGACTCCTTGAATGCCTTTCAATTTTCAACCCAAATTAAAGGCTTAACCATGAAAGGGAAAAGGCCAACAATTAAATGGAATGAGATAATGTGCAGTTATAATTTCATGAGACAGAGAAGCAAAAATGAAGACGGCCCCAGCCGAAGGAAGGGAGAGAGATGGCGAAGAAGAAGAAACATACTAAAGTAGATGAGAAAGTTGTAAATTCCATTGAATTTACGGATTAGTATAGGATTATAGTTAACCACAATTATATGCAACCTGCACATCCATAACTCGTGTTTAAATTACCAAATGTACAAAACTTAAGAAAACCCCATCTGGTTATGATGTTAACAAATATGAAGCACAAATGTATTTGAGCATGCACCTGAGACCTTGGGAACTCTGAAATTTTCATTTTTTCAATTTAGATGTAAGACTTAGTGTCCTTCAGTGCCAAATACAGCAACTGCTGATTTCCTCATTTGCATCTGCCTAATCATTCTGCTTGGATCTCTCATATAAGAAGCAACTTGTTCACTAATATTCTGCAATTGGAAAAGGAAAAATGACTTCCTGGTGAATATCTGGCAACTCATGGCACAAGTCCGACATAGGAAAAGGCATGGTTACAAGTTCAAATTTCAATTATAGAGCCAGACATGATTAATAGCATGCAGTTTGCTTTTAATAGCAGCAACACTTGTGGTCACCTCTGTCTTCCTCTGCCATTTGTCTATCAATTTGTTCCTGAAAGTAGCTACTCTACAAGATACAACATGACAAGTCTTAATTAGACCAAGTAATCCGCATGGAAATGTGTGCATAGTGAAAAGTTGAACATAATAGAACAAATTTCTAAAATTCATGCAAGAGAAGTTGTCGGAGCACGAAATGATTTATAGCAGAACTGCCCCATAGTATACTTAAAGTAAACATATGGCAACATAGATTTTTACAAGTATAATTTACAAATGCGTTTCATGGTTCTTTGCCGGCCCCTTTAGATAACAAACTAATTTAATTTAGTGCCTAATGGAATTTAAATGTCAGAAAACTATTGTCTGGTATATTTCATATTGAACAGCTGAGACAAACTAGGACAGTCAATTAGACCATTCTAGCCCAAAAGCCATTTTTATGCTTAATCAGGCTACGGTTTATATGAAATCAAGCAGGAAAGATTTGCGCCGACATCCTAGGGCAATTTGAAGTCTGGCTTCATCTTGGCTATCCTCAAATCAACAAGACAAGACCCAACCTTCTTAGTTCGTCCAGATTTACCTACAGAACAGAAGTTTTAAATTTTTGTTGAAGACAACTATATTTCTAACCGATTGGACTACTCTGAACTTCCCACCTGATACGCGTAAACCATCACCTATTGGGACTGGCTTGATCTCTATCAGAACTAAGCATAAACTTCACTACAAATCAGGAGACCCAAAGCTGGTGTGCCAAGATTTAGGTTAACAATTGAGCCGGTTTAAGCTCAAGCTCAATGCTTTGTGTTTTCAGATAAGCTTGGGCAAGGTTGAGCTCAATCCATTACTCTTGATTAACACTCTCACACTCTTAACAAAAACTGAGTACGAGCATAATCTGACTAATTATAGTAATTGGTATAGTGGAACTTCTGAAGTTTGGGGAACCCTGACAATTATATGAAATAGAGGAAATATGAAGCATTTCCTTAAAGTTTGATTTGATAAAATCGAACTCTATCTTAGCTAATTGTGTGGTTATAAGCTAAACACACTTTACGAGAATTTAAACGGGTTATTAAAAACTTCAAACACAAAATGTAATACACTAAGCATAGCAAACCTTTCACATATTGGCAATTCTTATCATGCCGAAAATGATAGATTATGCACAACAAAGGAGAGCCAAATTGTGTTACAAAATAAATATAATAGTTTGATAAATGGAGTTTGCACATACTATATGTTGCTTGAACGACAGACGGGTTCTTCTCAAGTAAAGCCTGTAACAAGAAAAATAGCACGATGCGATAAATGTTAGCATATACAAATGGAAATATTAACAAATCATAATAATGTATAAAGTACTTATCATATTACAACAAGGTTGAAGCTAAACCACAGACCAAGTAGTAGGTAGACAACAAATTTTTATGACAGCCACAGTTCTCTTTGATGACTCAACTAGATCAGAATATGTTGCATTGACTCATGTGAATCACAAAATAAAGACCTAACTGGCTCCTGCAGACAACCTCTCAGGTAAGAACATAATATCTTAACATGCATGTCAAATGAAACAAAAAAAATGGAAAAGCAAAAGCAACCTGTGGTTATCTATTTGAACTTGAGAATGCTTGAACTTGAGAATGCTTTCTGAAGCAAGAATCTGAACTCAAGAGCTTTGTCCCGGAGAGCCTTCAGAAAAATGAAACGAAAAAACAGAATAGACAATGGGTAAGAATAAACATCGATCCGGCAATAATTCTCTACATAATTTTTTTTTTTCAGCTTTAAGGTGTGCAAGGTGTGGCATAAAAAGAAGCTTTAAACAATGAGCAATAATTTCATGTTGAAAAATTAAACCTATGTCATGGATATTACAAGAGCTATTATTTTGAACAGCCACCTTTCGGTTCTTCACTGCGTGACCTTTAAGAAGATCTTTGTCCTTGAAGAATTTAAATTTTCGTCTCAATATTGTTACTTTCACGTCTAAAAAAGCAACCAATTAAACTAAATAACAATTCAATTTTAATGTTAAATGATTTTGGTTGGCATATTCATGCAAAAATTCCAGTTTCATCAGTTAATGATTTGTTTTTGTCTATTGATTATTTTTAAATTTATTCAAGCGTACGATTAGAAATAACATGATGAGTGTTGAAGAAAAAATAGAATGTGAAAAAATTGCTTATCTTTCATTGTCCTGTACACTAACAATAAAAAAAAAAAAGCCTTAAAAAACATATGAGAAAAAATCTTCCTAGTTGTGTATCATCAAATTTGTATGTTCATGACTCGTATAGTTTGCTTTGCTATTTGCTTAGGTGCTCAACGAGCTATATGTTGCATTGCTTTTGTTTTATTCTTTTGTCAAATGACCTCCAAGCCCCAACAGATAAGAATCATAAGATCACCACTCCGCAAAGTCCCGTAAATCAAAACAAAACATAAAGTCAATAGCGTCATTCCAACCAAACGGTCATAACTATCGACACTCCACTTTTTAAATTCCCTTCCCCTCCGCACACACTTTTTTCCACTCTTTCTTCTTCCTTGCCTTCAAAGTCTTCCTTGCTTCACACAAAATCCAAAACCTCCGCAGAAGCTCACCTGCTCATCAATGGCGGACTCCATCCCCTGCAGAAAACCCCACTTCCCATTCTCCGATCCAAATCCAGAAGCTCAACGAAACCCGATTCGACACGGTAAGTCCTCACAAGCTCCGGAATTTATCAACCACAAGATCCTCACCAAGTTCTGGGTGTTAGAGTATGAGTATGATTCATACGGTTTGGTAATAATCCTTGTTGTCTCAGATTGCTATAAAGAAGTCTTAATATGTTTATGAGAGTTAATTCAACTTTGGTTAGGATTGAAACTCCGTGTTGATAAGCTTAAGAATAGAACTCATACTTATACAAGGATTCGGTCTTGTATTCCTCGTGGGATTGTTATAGGGCAATCCAGGTTTTGTAGTATAAAACCACAAGCCCCTGCTCTCACGAAGCACGCTCTTATTGTTCTAGTTACCTATAACTTAGAGAGCATTGAGTTTTGCAGAGAGGAGAAGGTTGTGTGTAGATTCGTCCTTGGCTTCTTCATCCATGAACATGTCTGTGTTAAACTTAGAAACACAGCAACTTTTCAAATCAGTTTCATATCCCAGGCCTTACGGGAAGGCTTTGTTATATATACTACAACATACAAACTTTACAATTTAAAATACAAGTGACAGCACGCCACACATGCAGCAGCACCATCTGCTGTCACGAGCCTTTCTATCCATTGGGACGTCTGATCAAACACCCTAATATGTATACAATTTAATTCCACAAGGATTTAAAAGTTGATGGTACATACAACCTCATTCCAATATCCAAACCAATTTATGAATCCCAGATTCTAAACTTTTGAAGCTGAAAGGAGAAGAAAGACTGCAAGAGTTGAGAGAGGCATAAACGAGCCTCAGAAGAAGATGCAGGGTTTGGGTTTGGGTCCTTGGGGGTTTAAGGATTCATATGCAATGCACCGAGCTGGATGACCCGTTTCGAAAACCCCAACCCGTCTCCTAAACCAAGTCCCAAAATCTATCGATTAATTTCCCCTTCGTAGACCAAAAACATTTTGGCCTTAAATGGGCTTTATGGGCTAGTAAGGCCTATATGAAATTGAGCCAGGCCCATCTGATTTGATTAGCATTTCGTTGCACAATTAATGAGAGTGACTTATTTACTACTACAATCTAGTGATTTTTCTCTTCATTTGTAAATGATAATTTTTAGGTTCGACTCATGTAAATGGTCAATTCAACACTAAATTATGATGATTGCAAGAATTTGAAGACCAAAGGGTATGTATTCCAACTTACTCCAACATACATAATCTTTCGATAACAATCGATCCTCAAGGGGAACAGGTTGCTTCTCAAATGAATAGTTAGGGGCATGGGACCATGATTTTCCACGCCAGAGTAAGGTTGATCCGAATATTACTACCTCAGAAGTCCGGTCATGGACTCACCAGCTTTGGGTAGAGTTGTATCAGACATAGTAGCAGTGCCACCATCACTCTACTCTGAGGCAATAGATGGAGTCCTGACGACTTCGCTGGATGACCGTGCTTATTCCACAAGACAAGCAATCTGATCGGGATATGGACACAATCAGATCCTATAAGTCTTGGAGTTCATACAATCTAGGAATTGGGATACTCTGCAAGTAATCATAACTCCAAAGAGGATGCAATATCTACTCCTAGATATCCTCTAGCATTCTTCTGGCTTAGAACGAGAATTCTATCCTAAAATGTCTCTCTCCCCACGGTGTAAATACACCCATATAGGGTTCATCTATGATAATGCCATCTAAACATTCAATTATCTTGCCCACTGCTTGAGTTTAAAATCATTCACTAACTTAACCATTGTAGAGCCTTTGGCTGATACACACTCCTCCCCCTGTCTCAAACTTGCATACAATTGTTTATTGTTTTGCTGGTTGCTCGAGTTTGTGCTCAACCACTGCTCATTGTGGTGTGTAAATTTGGTTCCAACACCTAAGTTAGACTTAACTGTCAGAAGAATGAATCTCAAGCTTTATGTTTCTAGGCTATAGAATAACTAACTTTTAATGGAAATGATCATACTTCATTAGTACACGTATGACGCTCCCTAAATGGTTGGTTTGAACTCCACACAGTCTCACCCATTTAGCCAACAACGGTTGACCATGGGATGAATCCTAACAACATTGGTGATGGTGGCCTATCTCTAAGCAATGATTATAAGGATGACTGTGCCTTGGAGATCTTGTTGAATCTTGCCATATCCATCTTTTATGGGCTAATCTCGCTTGTGAGTCCAACTAGGCTCACAAGATCCTTCATTGGGCCTTACATGGCTAATTAAGCTCATATCCTCTGCTGAGCGGGTGTGGCCAAGCGCATCGTTTCATGGTAGCCCATCTTGTTTGGCATGAAGAACATGCTGTCTTGGCAAAGGTATTGGTTCTGCTGGGTGTGATTTACTAATAGACATCCCTCCATTGCATTAGTTTTCAACGCATGTAAGGGTTAAGTACTGGTGAAACTCTAGAGATAATTTTGTCATCTTGGCTTGCTTTAGTACACATGGTGTCTCTTATGGGGCCGGTGAAATTTGGTTACCACAAACAACACCCAATATTCTAATAAACATCATTGAATGTAACATGCTTAAGGTTGGCAAAGTAGTGTATAATATTTTCGTTACATATTATCGTGAGATATTTGAGTTAAAATGGGTGGTGGGTTTAGGTTTTTCTTTTTTCATTTTTCTTTCTCCTATAATGTAAAGATTTATATTATTAGATTGGGGGCATATAACAATTCCTTATATGAAACGGGCATAAAATTTGTAATTTGGAAAAGCTCTGGTTGCTTGTTCGATAAACAAGTATGCTGTAAACTTTTCTGTTTTTACAACATATGAACTTTCTCATTTTTTTAAAAGGCTTTTTAACCAAAATGGTCCCTGAGGTTTGCCGAACTCCTCATTTTGGTCTTTGAGATTTGAAATCAATAGAAGTGATTCTTGAGATTGTTCACCATCAATCATTTTAGTCTTTCGGTGAAAAATTATGTTAAATAAGGATCCAAATGACAAAATTACCGTCAATATAATAAACAATAAGTCAAAATGATTTGACAAAAGTTGAGGGTACTTTTGTCATTTAATCCTTATTTTATAGAGATTTTTCACATAATGACCAAAATGATTAATTGTGGACAAACTCATGGACCAATTCTATAGATTTCAAATCTCAACGATCAATATAAAGAGTTATGCAAATCTCAATGATCATTTTGACTAAACAATCTTTTTTAAATCTTTGATTGTGTACCAGGTGGCATTGGCAAAGCAAAGGGTTGATGAATACATATTCTCAGCTAGTACAACAAACCCGTCGCTCAACGGCTAGCGTAAGTTTCCTTCTATAATGCTTTTTTCCCACTATCTCCTTGGTTGTGTACTGGCAATCGGTCATTTGTTATGCACAAGTTGCCTTCTGAAAAGTCACTTATGTTTCTCATAATGTAAATACCTAGATGTGAGAGCTACTATGCACTGGGACTAGTTTGGTACTTCCGCAAGAAGTTTTATCTGGTAATTTTGCACAAACTGTGTTAGTGTATGAGTGATGCAGTTAACATTAAGTTGACGGCGTAGTGTAGGAGATCTTCTTGCATTGAACGGATGTGTGCAGTGTTCATCGCACAATAAATTTGGTTGCATACTGATCGCTTGACCAGTTATTGTGAGGGGGAAGTTGTGTATACCCGGTATATGCCAGAATTTCTCCTAATTTAGATGTAGCGTGAGTATCAACATTTTTTTTCTGCCGGGTATGGATGCTTCTTTCTAGGTAGAGTTTAGTTCTTGATAATTCACTTTGGTCTTTGATATTTTATTGTGATCCACTTTTCCCGTAACATTTGCACATGTAATAAATACGTTGTTTATTGGTTGTTAAGTCAAAGGAATATGATACCAATTAAGCTGATATGAGGGTACAATAAGATTGAAAAATGTGTTCCCACCTAATGCAGAACAGCTGCACTCTCCTAGCTATTGCACACTATAAATGTTGTAGGTTGGAATTCATCTTTAATTTAATACCCTTGGATTGGCATAAATGTGGACCCTGTGATTACTAATTTTACTGACTTAAATGTAAAATTAACAGGACGGTTGATACTGCTACAATGTGCAACCTTAAGGGTTTAAATCAATTAAATTGAAACATTAGGTAAAGATTCGCTCGCTACATGAGACAATGTGTAATTCGGTCCACATAAAAAAAGAAATCCATGAATGTAATGAGATGTGCGTTGCAAGATATTTGAAGACAAATAAAAAAAAGGAATCCATGAATGTTGCCCTGCTGGAGTTGGTGGCTGGGTGAAGTTTGCCAAAAAAAAAAAAAAAAAAAAATCAATGAGAATCTTTTACTCTGCTTGGATCAACCTCCTCCATTTTCTTTTATACAAATTTCGCCAAAATTGGATCCGTCCTTATCTCTCGCTTAGGTTTTAAAATTTCTTTTTGAATACAATATTTTTGTAATAACCTACCAACTTTTGCTTGTTATTAAGAAAACACTTGCTTGTCAACCAAAGTGTAAATTGTCAATTATGAGATCAGGATTATGGGACACATTTTGACACACTTTCTTAGGAATCGCTCTATGATGTATTTTAACAATTTAACTGTCTATCTTTTAGTTATTCCATAAAAAATATTCTCTACCACAAATTTACACAAATTAGAAATCATATGATTCTATTGCATTAAATGATAGTCATTTTAATATTTTTTTTATAAAATCATATTTATCTATTTTCTTCAATACAAATGATTGTTTCAGTGGTTTTAGATTTATCCAATTTTTTGTAAGGATAATCTAAGATAAATGAATTGAAATATAAACTGTTCGGATTCTTAAAAAAATATACGGAATGGAACCACAAGAAAATGCGTCGAGGTGTGATGATGATTATCCATTGAATCATTCTGAATAATCATAAGAAAGTGTGTCTGTTTAGGCCCAAAATATTGGGTCTAGATTGAGGATAACTTGGGTCTCGGCCCAGAATGGAAACCTTCAGTACCTTAGATTTCTTTGAGATAAGTCTGGCCCAAAGAAAGATAGCCGAATCCTAAATTCCTAATCGTAGTATAGCTCTCTGGAAACAAGGGTTGGATTCGATTGAGTCCTAGATTGAATAGAAATGTCAAACATCAGGGCAAATATTGATTAAATTAGGAATATTCCTAGGATTAATATTCGTGGCTGATCAGGATTAGAACCAATAAGAGACGAAGAAGGGACTAGGTTCCAAGTCCTAAGACAAGGAGGAGTGGCTGAGCTCTATGCAGAGATTGGAATGGGTTAATACCGAGGAAATACAGTCAGAGTGGGACTTTACTTCGGCATTAGGTGAAAATCACTCTTATAAATAGAAGAGGGTCTGCAACACTCAAACCTCTTCAAATCAATACACAAATATGCCAATTTATTACTCTACGAAACCTTCTTATTTTTGAGAAAGCAACTGACCTTCCTAACTTCGTCAAGCATATCTCTTAGTTTGTATAAACAACTATGGGATTGACAATCGTCGACATCTCTCAGTTTGTATAAACAGCTCTGGGGCCGTAAAGTCAAGCGAGCGAGGAGCATCCGAGGAGCATCTCACTTTGTAGAAATAGCTCTACCCTAAGTTCAGCTGACTACCTAACCAAATCTCTATCAATAAGGAATCTGAGTCCTTGTTGGATGATGTCACCTTATTAGCTACAGAAATCGACCTCAAATGGCCAAATGTCGTAAACTTGTCATACGCTAAACCCTCTGCATATCCGGTTAAAGTAAAGCAGATTAGAAGCTTGTAGTACAGACAACCAATTATCTTATTTAATCCATCAAACATTGTCTTTTAGGAAGGAAATTATATTCTATATATACTAAAACCCAAACTTCTGGTTACTGTTATAAGGCAGTGAAGTGAGGTGTTACCAAGTTACGTTGTCCAACACATTGGAAATTGAACCTTTTTTATGATTGGATATTCACATGTGCATTTCTGAGTTCAACATTCCAACAACTAAACTATATTTACAAATGAGACACTTATCTCTTTTGAATATTTGTCCTTCCAAATTCGGCGCACTTATATTTGCACAAATATTATTAAAACAGTCAAGCCCAATGCAGACCATTCATGAACTTCCTAGTGACTAGTAGCCTTGTCTTCAGGCGCTATAACCCAGAGGTTGAGACGAGATGAGAAGTCAACAACGCATTTGACATCACCACCACCACATTCATTCCCTCACTCACTGAGCTCGGTCGACGAGTTAGCACGCCCCCCCATTCAAACCACTGATGTAGTTAACTCATTAGCTATTCGATCTGCACGCCACATAGACTTGGTAATTTTTAGGGTCAATTGTATCCAAAACTGTGTCCTGATCATGACCCGTCAATTATACCCTTTCCATCTTTGATAATTTTATAATGAACTTAGAAGCAATATAATGATTAGACATAGTTTTACTCCCCTCTTCTTCACTTCCTACATTTCCTCATTTCATTCATAACCATTATTAATATTCATTTAAAAAAAAAAATTAAAACACAGTTTTATTTTCTTTAAAAGAAAAAATGTATATAATTATTACTTTTTTTTTTTTTTTTTTTTTTTACAATGCGAACACATCCCTCTTCTACAATGCAAGGCGACCCAGTCGGCCGCAGAATTTGCTTGGCGAGGAATCCAACACCACTTAAGAGGACACAAAGCAATGCCGGAGATTCCAGATTTGGCAAAGCAAAGGGAAAATAGCCCAGGAGGCATTACCTTTGTTCCCATTGATGTAATGGACCAGAGAGGCAGCATCCGATTCAAAGAAAACATTCTCCATATTACCATCTATAGTCGTCTTCAAAGATAGAGTGTCATGTCAACATTGTGAACAATCTCTTAACCAACACATCATATCATGCGAATATTGACCTTAAAAAACCATATCATGCCAACGTTGTGAACAATCTCTCTAAACCAAGTAGCAATGCTAGCAACAAACGCAACAACACTAGCTGCCTCAGTCGCTGGTCGTATGAAAACAGCGTCTGCAGCAGCGTTTGTTGATAGAATTTGCTCCTTAACAAGTGTTCTACATTTCTAACAACCAAGACTCAAGAAGCAAAATGAAAAATGGGAGAACATTGCTGACACAAGCACGAGATCATCTTACCTAGCCTTGTTGATACTCCACAATCCAGAAAACCATGCTGGTCAGCCTGGTTTATATCCTTCAATTATCATTTGTGTTCCAAATAGTTTTCAAGTCTCATCAGATCCCAGTACAGCTTTCTAAGTTGTCTCAAAAGAGATGTTCCTTTCCACTTACCATTTGTGTTCCCTTCCATTTATCAAATAAATATCAACCATAACTAATTCATGGATGCAAAATTCGGGCAAGCAAAAGACCGCACACAAAGAAACTATATTCAGAACATAGCAACCATGTATTACCATATATTCCTTGTTGACACACATAACACACCACCTCTCTTTCTGGGGATGTAAGAGGCTCAAATCACTTGTGGGGTTGCCGAAAGTACACAAACTGATGACCGCTGTGGATGACAACCGCAATCTAGTTGAGTGGTACTACGATTACAAATTAGAACCTACTGGAAGAGCTGATGCTAACTGATCAACCTTTTGGGGTTGCACAACTTGGAATCCATGCCAAATATTCAAAAGCACAAACCATTCCCCGATTCTTAAGATGTTGATTGGAGTCTCCTCCAGGTGCCTCTCTCTCTCTCTCTCTGATAAATATGTCATTGGAATTGGAAAGAATTGACTAGTTAATGTTATGGTGTCCGTAGTACATAAATAGGGATTGCATCAACATGATATATTCAACACATTTTTTGCTGGGAATGGCCAAGAGGACACAAGTTTGGACCGTAGGAGAGGAAATCGCGGCTTGGAAAGACCTTTCGTCAGTAGATCCGTAGGCTGACCCGAGGATGGAATGAATTGTACTTTATGTGTGCCAAGCTTAACACGTTCGCAAACAAAATGATAATTCAACACAATACACTTCGTGCGAGCATGAAAAACCGGATTAGCTACCATGTAGGTGGTGCTAAGATTATCACAGAAAATATAAATGGGCTTTGAAATCACACACCGGACTTCACGATGTAAGTAGGAGACCTAAAGAGATTCAGTATAAGTGTGAGCAAGAGCACGATACTCATACTCCACACAAGAACGTCTTACAATAGGCTGCTATGTAGAGCTCTAGGAGATGAGATTGGGGCCAAGAAAAAGAAGATACCTAGTAATATGATAGAAGCGAGTTGTATTTTGTAGTACTGTACGGAAAAATGATATATATGAATTCTTACTCTTCAACTCAATGTCATTGTTTATTTTGTTATCTTACACTAGTATTTGGTTCATTGATGTATTTCTTCATTTATTCTTTACTAACCTCTTCGAATGACGTTTTCAAGCGTGCAAGGACCCTTTCTTTTAGGGATGAGCTATCCATACATTCTAAATTACTTCTCACACACCTCTTGTTAATTTATGTTCGTTGATCTTCTTCAATTCATCTGATCCAACAATCGAAAATTAGAAACGTATGTAAAAAATAAAATCGAAAATTAGAAACGTATGTAAAAAATAAAATGAGATGTGTATATATCACACCCCTTCATTTATCATGCATTTTATACACAACTTAATTATGTTTTATTTCCTGTCTATTTGCAACTATAGGTGCAATTTTATTTTTAGGACTCTGCCACTAGCAGCCAGCCATGACTTAAAAGAAAAGCTTTTTGGGTCAATGCATGGGAACACGACCCATTTTATAATTGTTTGTGAATCTTGCTGGAAGTAGATAGGAAGGACCCTAAACAACCTTTTGTTTTAATCTCTGCCACTAGCGGTCGGCCATGATTTAAAGAAAGACTTTTTGGGTCAAGCATGGGAACAACCCTTTTTAAAAAGCATGGGAACAACCCTTTTTATAATTCTTTGTAAATTTTCCAGTAGATAGGAATAACCCAATTAAATATCCCCTGCACAGAGACATTTGCATTGCATCTAGCAAAGACCAGGTTTTTTGGTTTGAACATCAATCCGCATCAATGGCTCTCGTGACAACATCTCAAGGAACCTCCTCTGATTCCAAAAAATTTCGGGGTTATCGCTACGACGTGTTCTTGAGCTTCAGAGGCGAAGACACCCGCAAGACGTTTACCGACCACCTCTACACAGCCTTGAACAACGCAGGATTTCTCACGTTCCGAGACGACGATGAACTTGAGAGAGGAGAAGATATAAAGCCAGGACTGCTGAAAGCGATCCAGCTGTCACGAACTTCTGTTGTCGTGTTTTCGAAAGATTACGCGTCATCCAGGTGGTGTCTTGATGAGCTTGTGTTGATCCTTGAACGGAAGAAGACCACCTCGGACCATGTAGTTTTACCAGTCTTCTACGATGTTGATCCGTCCCACGTGAGGAAGCAGACAGGAAGTGTTGGAAAAGCATTTGCTAGAAGCCAGAAAAATCAGTCGCCGGAAAAGGTGGAGGGATGGAGGAAGGCACTTGCAGAGATTGCAGACCTAGCAGGCATGGTCTTACAAAATCAAGTTGATGGGTAACTTTCATTTTCTCCATTTCTCTTCTCTTTCTTCAGTTAATTTGATACTATGATCCGTAGGGACCTTGATTTTTATAAGTTTTTATTCAAGCTCAGTAGTGAATAATTATCCCAATTTAGGTCAACTTAAAGAAATCACACTTGGTTAAACTTAAGGATTAGTCATTTTCCATGTTAGTCTACTGGTTTCCTGTTGCTTAAAATGTTTCAAAAGCAGGTGTGGAAAAAAGTTGGTATGTACTTTCTGTGCTGTATTCCTTTTAATTCTTTTTTAAGTAAAGGCCATCAACATTTGTTTGATTTATTAATTATCTAAATTCCCCAATTCATTATTCATTCATCCAATACATCTGTGAGACATAACATGTTTGATTTATTTTTCATTTTGTTTGTAAATTCTTAGGTATGAGTCAAAGTTTATTGAAAAAATTGTTAGAGTGATTGGAGGCAAGTTAAGTCGCACACCATTGAGCGTTGTACCAAAATTGATTGGAGTCGAATCTCAAGTCAAAGACATCAATTTGTGGTTACAAGATGGATCAACCTATGTCGGTATACTGGTTGTGTATGGCATGTCTGGAATAGGGAAGACAACCATTGCAAAACATGTTTACAATTCAAACTTTAGAAGCTTTGAAGGAAGTAGTTTCATTGAAAATATCAGCGAAACAGCAAATCGACCAAATGGCTTAGTTAAAATACAAAAGCAACTTCTTTATGATATTTTGAACGACAGAGAAGTGAAAATACATGGTGTTAGTGAGGGACTAAGAAAGATTGAAAGAGCCATAAGCTCTAGAAGAGTGCTTCTTGTTCTTGATGATGTGGACCATATGGACCAATTAGATGCAGTACTAGAGATGAAAGATCGGTTTTATCCGGGAAGTAAGATACTTATAACAACTAGGCGTGAAAGGTTGCTAAAGGCACATCAAGTTACAAAGGTGCACAAAGTTGGAACTTTGCATTACAATGAGTCTTTAGAGCTTTTCAGTTGGCATGCTTTTCGCCAGGATCATCCCCTTAGAGGTTACATGGAATATTCAAAAAAGGTTGTACACTACTGCGACGGACTTCCATTAGCTCTAAAAGTTTTGGGGTCTTCTTTATCAGGGGAAAGTATAGATGTATGGGAAAGTGCATTGGAGAAGCTAAAAGTTATCCCTAATGGTGAAATCATGAATAAACTAAGAATAAGCTATGACAATTTACAAGATGACCATGACCGGGAATTATTCCTCCACATTGCTTGTTTCCTAATAGGAAGGAACAAAAGCCACATTGTTAGAATACTCGATGGATGTGATTTCTATACAATTGTTGGCATTCAAAATCTCATCGATAGATGCTTGGTGACAGTTGATGGATGCAACAATGTGAAAATGCATGACATGATCCGTGACATGGGAAGAGAAATTGTTTGCCACGAATCAAAAGAGTCTGGAAAACGTAGTAGATTATGGCGCCATAAGGATTCTTTCGAAGTACTGAGGGAAAAGAATGTAAGAAACATGCCTTTTATGTCTATGTATGTATTTCTCCTTGTGAAAATTATCCATATAAATGTTTTAACTTTTTTTTTTTCTGTTAGGGTACACAAACAATTCAAGGTCTTGCCCTGGATATGCGTATGCATCTTGCAAACAGACCAATAAACACAAATGAGACCGTCTTGGAAACCAATGCATTTGAAAGGATGCGTAATTTACAACTACTCCATCTTAGTCATGTAGGACTGGATGGATGTTATGCAAATTTCCCTACAAGATTAAGATGGTTGTGTTGGCTTCAATTTCCATTGGATTCTATACCTGTTGATCTTCCTTTGGATTGTCTAATTGTTCTTGAAATGCAACATAGTAGCTTAAGACAAGTCTGGAAAGGAACAAAAGTATGTTACTCTAGGCATTTCAATTCATTTTCCTTATTTTGTTAGTTTTTTATTTGTTGACTAACTCCATGTGTTAAAATGAACTCCTATGTTTTCTTTAATTCGATGACTAATTTCTTATGTTAGATACTTATTTCATTGTTTTTTTTCTATTTGTTTTTTTTCTTTGTTTCCACAGTTTCTTCCATCGTTGAAGTTCCTTGACGTCAGCCATTCCCATTCCCTCACTGAAATCATGGACTTCTCACTTTGCCCTAGTCTAGAAGAATTGATTCTTGTAGATTGCACAAGCCTGATTGATGTTCATGAATCCATTGGAAACCTGGAGAGACTTGTGTACTTAAACTTGAAGGATTGCAAGAATCTTATGATGCTTCCGAAGAACATGTGCATGCTTAAATCACTTGAAAAACTCATTTTATCTGGCTGCTCAAATCTTGAAGAGTTTCCAGTGGAGATGATGAAGAAGATGGTGTCTCTGAAAGTTCTTGAAATAGATGGAATTCCAATAAGTGAATTGTGGCCAGAAAGAAGTTCAACTATCTTGAGTTCTTTTCCATGCTCTTTAGTAGAGTTAAGTCTCATAGGGTGCAATCTTTCTGATGATGCCTTTCCTACGGATTTAAGTACTCTATCCTCAATACAAAGACTATATCTAGATGAGAATCCAATTTGTAGTCTACCAGGTTTCATCAAAGGTTTGAGAAGGCTCGATAAACTCTCTTTCATAGAGTGTGAGAAGCTCGAATCGCTTGTGGGGTTGCCAAAAGTACACCAAATGATTAATATACTGGGATGCATATCATTAAAAAAAATGACATATCTTTCCCCTGAGCAACAGTGTGTATACATGGTGGGTAACAATTGGAATCTAGTTGAGTGGGAGTACGAATACAAGTTAGAGCCTATTGATAGAGTTGATGCGGAAATGATCAAACTTTTGGGTTTGTCCAACTTGGAATCCATGCCAGCTGTTCGAATGCATCATCCAGACGCAAACAGGGATCATCCAGAAGAGGTCCCAGTCCAGGTGCGCCTCTCTTTCTCTCTCTCTCATAAGTCTTAAATATATAAAATGGGAAAGAAATGACTGAGTAATGTTGTGATGACTGGCAAATACATAGGGACTCTATCAATATGGTATATTCAGCACATTTTTTGCTGGGAATGAGGTTCCGGGCCAGTTCAGCTATAAAAGTACCAAGTCCTCGATATCTTTTATTGTCCCTTTACTGTATGCTAGTCACAGAATTCGAGGCTTGAACATCTTTGCTACCTATGCAAAGGAGGAGAATTATAATTATTATAATCCTTCTTTTGATCGCCCACTAGTGACTAAAGTGACTAACAAGAGTAAGGGTCTGACGTGGAGCTATGGACCAGAGTTATATGGAATTCCAGGTGACGGAGAAGATATGAAATGGTTGAGCCATTGGAGGATGGAGACTGAAACAATATTACAATGTGGAGATCAAGTGGTGGTTTTGGTAATAGCCAGATTTCCTGACCAGTTTCGGATAAAGGAGTTTGGTGTCGAGCTTGTGCAAGAGCACCAGAATAATATGATAACAAGTACCCAACACAACACCAAATCAGATCCTCATTATCCATGTGTCATCGGGGGAGATTTGTCCATGTGGGAGCATCTACCAGGAATATACTTCCTTGGTTTCTGCAAAGAATACATTGAAGGCCTTCTTGTCGATGAGCGGGGATGGTTGAATTGCATCATGATGGACTCTCATGAAGAAGACACAGGTATGTCGTATTGTTGTATTGCAATGAATTATACTCCATCCAAACACTTCCACGTCCGTCTGTATTCATTTCAAAAACAAAATTTTTATGTTTTTTGTATGTTTTTCAGACAAAGAAGAAGGGCAAGAGGATGAACCTGATTTCACAATTGCAAGGATGAGGGCTGCCAGTAACAACTGCAACCTCGGACGTTGGAAGGTGCTTCTCACAGCTGCTGGCTTCTTTTTCACGCTTGTTCTAGTAGTTCGGTCCTCCATCTCCCAGAAAAAGAAGCGACAGTAGTCCACAAGCCCTCCATGAGTTTGCAATTTTACTTGATACAAACATATTTTGCATTCCTTCTTTGTCTTCAAGATATTTTATGCCTTCAAAACTTCGGGTTCACAGCTAAGCGCTCTTAACCGCTTGAGATATAAAACCCCCTAGCAATTAGATATTGAAGTTCAAATGTGTTAAAATCATCAAATATTGCATAGCTCAAATGTGTTCAACATCATCAAATACTGAAATACATCCAGCATCAGCAATGCTATTTCGGCACCGTGGAAAGCAAAAACATCCTATCTGCTTATAAATGTCAAATATACAGATCTTAATCGTCATTTACAACAAAATCATGCTTCTTAAAGACTCGACTCCCATTGAAAAATTGTGTAAATAAGTATAACAGATATTAGATTGAATAATATATCAAATAAATAAATAGCAGACAATTTCTTAGCTTGAGATCTAAGGACTATACAGTTGGCTCAGCCTTGCATCGCTACCACACAACGGAGCTGGTTTCCGCTTCTTCAACCTCGAATAATTAGGGTCAGGAAGCATTAGGAGGAACGGCTGTCTCTGAGGCGATTAATCAAATAGTGTAAATCTAGAATAAAAAAGCAATAGAAGTTCAGGATTGATGAGGTTCAAAGCCCACTAAAAGCTGCTGATACAATGCAGTGTCATTGACATCAATAGATTAAAGCTAATGGCGCATGAAGAGTAGTGAAACACTCACAGCCCTCGCTCACTGGTTGCATGAGCAATAAAAGGAACAAATTCATCAAGTCACATCGGGGCCATCCAAAAAGAAAATTGAAGCAAACACCACAAACAACCCAAAATTTGCTCAAACGTCAGCATCCATCCCAAACAACGAATTTGTACCTCATTTGGGAGTTAATATAGCACATGAGAAAATTGTAAATGCCATGGGACATTTAATTCCAATGAATTTATAAATGGGTCCTCATATTAGTATAGAATTACAGTTAAACCACAATTATATGCAATCAGTACCTTCCCTTTGCAGTGTTCTCCCCCACAGGAACCTGCACATCAATAACTCGTGTTTAAATTACTAAAAAACCAATCTTGTTATGATGTTAAAAATATGAAGCACAAATGTATCTGAGCATGCACGTGAGACCTTGGGAACTGTGAAATTTTCATTTTTTCAATTTAGATATAAGAGTTAATGCATTACAGTGCCAAATACAGCAACTGCTAATTTCCACATGACCACATCTGCATCTGCCCAACCATTCTGCTTGGGTCTTTTAAATAAGAAGCAACTTGTTCACTAATATTCTGCAATTGGAAAAAGAAAAATGAATTCCTAGTGATATCTGGCAAAGCATGGCACAAGTCAGCCATAGGTAAAGGCATGTTTACAAGTTCAATTATAGAGCCAGACCTGATTAAGAGCATGCGGCTCGCTTTTAATAGCAGCAGCGCCATTTGTCCATCAATTTGTTTATGAAAGTAGATATTCTACAAGGTACAAACTAGGACAGCCAATTAGACCATGGTAGCCCAAAAGCCAATTTTTTTTGCTTAATCCGGCTAAGGCTTATATGAGATCAAAGCAGGAAAGATTTGTGCTGACATCCTTGGGAAAATTTGAAATCTGGCTTCATCTTGACTATCCTCAGATCAGAAAACAAGACCTAACTGATTTACCTTCTATGCCAACATTATGCTTTTGACAACAACAACAACTACCTACCCTCTAGAGTGGTTATTTAATTGATGTTTCCTTGAAAGCTGTAATCAAAATCACAAAGTGTCTAATTTTTGTTGATCTACTCTGAACTTCCCAGCTAATACGCGTAAACCATCACATATTTGGATTGGCTTGTTCTCAATCAGAACTGAGCACAAACTTCACTACAATTCAGCAGACCAGTCGGTCCAATCTTAAGCTTTATGCTTTGTGTTTTGGGATACGCTTGGGCAAGGCTGAGCTCAATCCATTCCTCTTGATTAAAACTCGTACACTCTTGATAATAGCATAGTACCATCATAATCTGACTAATTATAGTAACTGTTGTAGTGGAACTTCTGAAATTTGAGGAACCCTCACAATCATATGAATAGAGGAAACTTGAAGCATTTCCTTAAAGTTTGATTTGATAAAATCAAACTCTGTCTTAGCTAATTGTATAGTTACAAGCTAAACGCACTTTACGAGAATTTAAACGGATATTAAAAACTTCAAACACAAAATGTAATACACCAAGCATAGCAAACCTTTCACATATTGGCAATTCTTGTCATGCTGAAAATGATAGATTATGCACAACAACGGAGAGCCAAATTATATTACAAAATAAATATAATAGTTTGATAAATGTAGTTTGCACATACTATCTGTTGCTTGAAAGATGGAAGAAGGGTTTTTCCCAATGAAAGCCTGTAACTAGAAATATAGCATGATGCAATAAATGTTAGCATATACAAATGGCAATATCAACAAATCACAATAATGTATAAAGTACTTTTCATATTACCACAAGGTATGAAGCTAAACTACAGACCAAGTAGTAATAGGTAGGCAACAAATTTTTATGACCGTCACACCTCTTGTAGTTCTGCTCAAGAATCCAAAGTTCTCTTTGATGAGTCGACTAGATCAGAAAATGCTGCACTGACGCCTTCATGTGAATCACAAAATAAAGACCAAATTGGCTCCTGCAGACAACCTCTCAGGTAAGAACATAACATCTTAACATGTCAAAAAGCTCCAAAAAAAGGGAAAAGCTAAAGCGACCTGTGGTAATCTATTTCATGGATATTACAAGAGCTATTATTTTGAACAACACACACCTTTTGGTTCTTTACTGCTTGACCTTTAAGATCTTCGTCCTTATGATGCTTTAGATTCTTTAAAATATCTCTGCATGGGAAGAGGGAATAAACGAAGAACAAAATTAACTTCATGTCAGCCTATATCCATGTAAGATTTATGTTCCTTCCTTTTATCTCGAACTGAAGAATTGCACATGCATATATAACTCCACTTTGTGCTTTCATAATAACTAAATTAAATAGATACTGAAACTTAGCGTCGAGCTAAGATGAAAATGGCACTAGTATTCAATTTCTATAGCTACACTGGCGGACTATTATATTATTCAATGACTTTTGTAACCTAATATCAAATTTGGTCACCAACCTCCAACTGCTATGCATATTATCTCTTATATTCACATTATTTAGCTCTATGTCTTCATTCTAATTAAGCATCACAAGTTCATGATTAAGCATAAAAGAATTGTGAACAAAAGTCTCTTACTGCTCCTGATGACGAAGATTGATGTATTTTTTCTCGAGTTCTTCCATCTCGGCATCTTTATTATCGTTTTGCCCAGCACCATTTTCCTCTTCCCCCACTTCTCCTCCATCTTCTTCCTCCTCGCCTGCTCATCATCAAAGTCATCCTCTTCCTGCTCCATCTACATGACAAACCATCAAATAACAACAAAATCACCAAAACAAAACCGAATGATTACCAAAACCCAATAACAGAATTTACAAATAAAAAACACTCAGCTCATCGTTGTCGAAATCGCCATCGTCCTTGAACTCATTGTCACTGTCACGAGCCTTTCTATCCATTGTGACGTCTGATCAAACACCCAAATATTTATACAATTTAATTCCACAAGGATTTAAAAGTTGATGGTACATACAACCTCATTCCAATATCCAAACCAATTTATGAATCCCAGATTCTAACCTTTTGAAGCTGAAAGGAGAAGAAAGACTGCAAGAGTTGAGAGAGGCACAAACTAGCCTCAGAAGAAGATGCAGGGTTTGGGTTTGGGTCTTGGGGTTTAAGCATTCATATGCAGTTTACCGAGCTCGATGACCCGTTTCGAAAACCCCAACCCGTCTCCTAAACCAAGTCCCAAAATCTATCGATTAATTTCCCCTTCGTAGACCAAAAACATTTGGGCCTTAAATGGGCTTTATGCGCCAGTAAGGCCTATAGGAGATTGAGCCAGGCCCATCTCATTTGATTAGCATTTCGTTGCACAATCAATGCGAGCGACTTATTTACTACTATAATGTAGTAATTTTTCTGTTCATTTGTAAATGATAATTTTTAGGTTCGACTCATGTAAATGGCTAATTCAACACTAAATTATGACGTCATAGGCACTGGAGGTTACTTATCACAAGTCATAGGCGTAGAAATGAAATATAATGGTTGCCTGGAAATTCATTCCCATTCGACCAATGTGTGTGATATATATATATGGATTGATTTATTCATATGAGTATGATGCATCTCATTAACTGGGCATATTCTTCTGCGATTAAAGTTTTCGTATCTTCTTGTTGAGTATTGGTAAGGATTGCAACCCTTAAGTCTATACGTAAGAACGACTTAACTACTTTGGCAATGCGCATAATGTAGTTGGGCAGAATCAATAACTGCTTATGGGTTTATGAGTTTGGTTCTGCAGAGTAGCGCAAAAAATGAGTTGCATTTTAAATTGAGGAAGTAAATCTCTGTTAGCGGTTGTGTAGCCTCTTTCTTTGCAAAAGAGAAGGTTTTTCTTATGTTAGTATGCATATGGCACAAAACTTGTGGTTGTATACTGTAGATATATATGTGAGAGCTTCAAAGCCATAGTGATACGGAAACATGAATATTTGAGTTTTTGTCTCCCAATTAGCTACAAGATCGTAATGCAATCTTTAATGTTGTGGCTGGGCATCTAAGGATATAGGCTATATGATTTGCAAACTCATTGATTGAATTAGCACATTTATAGAATGATGAGCACTTCTTGATAAAGGAGTAACATGTGAAGGCACTACAAAAATGAGTTTTGCTCATAGGCCATGTTAGTCATGGATAAAACCAAAGCCAATTCCTTTGCGAAGTATACACTGAAAGTGTGGGGGTCTTCGTAAGAGAAATGATGAGGCACTGAAATTGATGCTTATTGAGTAAGCATACACAATTAAATTAAACATGATGATGCTTATTAAGCAAGAATATGGATGGACATGTTATGAATTCAATGATGCTGGCTAATTTGAATTTTGATAACTTAAAGTCAAAGTACATATAGGTGGATATACAAAGGCATAATCTATAATGGAATTGAATACAGCCTTAAGGCTAGAGAAATGTACTTTGTGATAATTTAGCCGAGTAAGGGGTAAACACAATGTCCAAATTGTAAAGAGTAATTTGTTTATTAAAAGAGAGAGAATAAAAAGGAGTTATCTCTTATAATGATTAACTTTAAGGTATGAAGAGTTAGAGACCTTCCTACAAATACCTTAAATGTGGGGGAAGTCTACTTCCTAGTGTTAGCAAATTACTTCCAAAAGTCCCAACATATATATAATTTTGAGGACTTGAAATTGAGAAACAACTACTCTCGTATGAAATATAATTTCATAAGATGAATTGTATACACCATTAAAGATAGTCAACCTAAATGGTACCAATTATTATAGGTTTGACTAGAGAGTAAGTTGATCATCGAGGGGAATGAGGCTAAAGCCAACATAACTAATGAATTAGTCGGGCGGAAGCCTAACTTAGTTGATTGGAGATCCCAAGGTCTAAGTTCAATAGGCAAACTGGTTGGGCATGATTCAAAGAAGTTAACACACTATATACCTCATTCCTATGGTGGAAGAAGTATGTTGTCTGCAGAAGTTTTAGGATGTATATTTATACTTAATGACAGTGATATCTTATAAATAAGAGGAATAGAGCAGACTATTCTTAATCAGTGGTCACCTATGTGAGAGTAGAAGTGGGTCGCTTCTATGAGTATGAGATGGCTAAATTCTCTAAAACTCTCATGAATCCGGGATTTGTTCAGGACCAAAATGAACACAACCGTATGAACCATAATATATTAGGATTAGTGATGTGTGTTGCTTGTTGTCTCGGTTTACTACTGCGGTGAACAGTTCAAGATTCTATATTCATTGCGTCACCAAGTAAATCCGATAAGTATTCACTAGGGTAGATTCAAGTCCAAAAAACACCTCTCCCGATGCATCTCTTGTCCGCCTGTACTCTCAAATTCTTCCAAAATTTTCACTCATGTGGGGGATTGTTGGAAATTATATATTATAATATGAAATATTGTAATATATAATTTTAATAATTGAATGAAAAATATTGTCAACCAATTTCTTAGAAAGGTTATGTTGTTTAGGTGTATTCCCTTGATAAGTGATGTATACTTATAGATGAAAAGTTACATCTCTTTAATAAGTAGAAATTGGATTCTATATAAACCCATGAAACCATTGGTATTAGATATAGAAAATTAGAGTTAATTTTTACTCTTGAGAAATAGGGTTTCCCCACTTTGTTTCTCTCATACTTTGTGAGTCAAATTCCAAGTCGTGTTTTGAGAGTACAAAATATATAAAGTTCGCCAGAGTCCGAAAATTGAAGTGCTTTGACTTCATATTATAGATTGTTGAATCCTGAGAGATGGACATCTACCGAACTACAAGCATAAGAGTAGAGGCAAAATTCTATTTTTAGGACATTGCATTTATGCAAGCCTCAATCTCCAAATTTGTTAGTTATTCTAACTTTCTCTCTAGTTGTTTATATTAATCTCATATATAATTGATGTTGTGAATATCTTTATGATTATTATCATTGGAATTATATTGTTATTTTTCATATTTTCTAGTATTGCTCCAACAAATGGACGTTGAATTCACACACTGGACTTCACAATGTAAGTAGGAGACCTAAAGAGATTCAGTACAAGCGTGAGCAAGAGCACGATACTCATACTCCACACTAGAACGTCGTATAATAGGCTGCTATTTAGAGCTCTAAGAGATGAGATTGGGGCCAAGAAAAAGAAGATACCTAGAGGTGGACCGACAAGTGTATGGATGACTAACCCAATCTGCATCAGAGTAGCCAAGTAGAAACAAGTGGACCACAGTGAGGCCGAAACTAAGACCAAGTCTAACGAACCCTTTTAACATAATGAAGAATACGTTCGGCAGCAACCAAATGAGTCATAGTGGGACGAGCCATAAACTGAGCAATATGATTGACCGCAAAGGCAATACTAGGATGAGTTAAAGTGAGATATGTAAGTGACCTGAGAAGGTGACGAAACTCAGTAGGATCAAAAGGAGGAGTACCAACCTGATTAGAAATCTGTGACAGTGTAAAATGGTGTTTCATGAATTTACGTTGCAGGGCATATTATCTAAATGATTTGATTATGATCAAATTGATTGCAATATATTTATGTTGAATCATACATTCTATTTATTGAAATAATAATTGTCATTATCATTATAGTTTGCTATCTGCCGTTGCATATGGTGGTTTATCACAAGCATCGCCTTGCAGAGCATCATAACCTGGGATAGAAGCACTTTGCTTTTCTCTACTTTCTTCCAGTAATTAGGTATACAAGTAGTTTTATATCTTGAGTTAAATTTGAAGCCATTGTCAACCTTTCAGTATAAAATTGCAGAGTTTGCTTTATCAATTATCAATTTCAACATTTTTCCCTTCAATTTTGGGTCAAATGTTTGTTGTTAGTAAGATTATAATTCCTCAGCTTAAGATATATCTTTTGGCAGAGAATTTAACAGAAGTTCAATTTCAAGCTGTACTTTTTCTTGGGACAGATTGTTGCACTGCCTCTCATCCCAACATTAGCAGCAGCTGTGATATATTCAGTCAAATAGGAAAACATCACCAAAAAAAGCAGAAACCAACCAAATATTCTACGTAGTGAACATTCTCCGTGCCTCCAAATGACAGGTTACAGGTACTTAATTTTAATTATGTGGGTTCTTAGTTGGTTAATCATTTAACTGAGAATGTTGTACTCTACTACATCAATGTAACAATTATTTTGGTCCCTGCTAATTGTCTTTCTAAGATTTAGTTTAATAGTTTGATCTATTTATCCCCTTTCACCTATTTACAGAATATCCAATGAAATTTATTTGAAGCTGCAACATCTCTCATCACATAACACAACGGCGTCATCTCCACGCTTGCAGCAAAGACGGTACCAGAAAAATCAAAGCAGGTCCCATAAGAAAAAACTGTGAAAAAGACTACAAGTGATGCATTTTCCACTGGAAATGAGCATCAACAAAGTAATGCAGTATTATTGTTGTGGCGGTATTGAATTGACAAAGCAGTTTGCAGGTAGAATGGGAATTGCAAGATAAATGTCAAGAACAAAACCACAAACATTATATACTCATCTTTAGCAACTTTTAATAAGATAAACTAGTAATATGATAGAAGCGAGTTGTATTTTGTAGTATTGTACGGAAAAAATGATATATATGAATTCTTACTCTTCAACTCAATGTCATTGTTTATTTTGTTATCTTACACTATTATTTGGTTCATTGATGTATTTCTTCATTTATTCTTTACTAACCTCTTCGAATGACGTTTTCGAGCGTGCAAGGACCCTTTCTTTTTGGGGTGTGCTATCTACACACTCCAAATTACTTCTCACATACCTCTTGTTAATTTATGTCCCTTGATCTTCTTCAATTCATCTGATCCGACGACCAAAAATTAGAAACGTATGTAAAAAGTAAAATTGGATGTCAGATATCACACATTTTCTTTTATCACGCATTTTATACAGAACTTAATTATGTTTTATTTCCTTTTTATTTGCAACTATAGGTGCAATTTTATTTTTACGACTCTGCCACTAGCAGCCAGCCATGCCTTAAAAGAAATTTGGGGCAATGCATGGGAACACGACCCATTTTATAATTGTTTGTGAATCTTCCTGGAATTAGATAGGAAGGACCCCATACAACCTTTTGTTTTAATCTCTGCCACTAGCGGTCGGCCATGATTTAAAGAAAGACTTTGGGTCAAGCATGGGAACAACCTTTTTAAAAAGCATGGGAACAACCTTTTTTATTTTCCAGTAGATAGGAATAACCCAATTAAATATCCCCTGCAAAGAGACATTTGCATTGCATCTAGCAAAGACCAGTTTTTTTGGTTTGAACATCAATCCACATCAATGGCTCTCGTGACAACATCTGAAGGAACCTCCTCTGATTCCAAAAAATTTCGGGGTTACCGATACGACGTGTTCTTGAGCTTCAGAGGCGAAGACACTCGCAAGACTTTTACCGACCACCTCTACACAGCCTTGAACAACGCAGGATTTCTCACGTTCCGAGACGACGATGAACTTGAGAGAGGAGAAGATATAAAGCCAGGACTGCTGAAAGCGATCCAGCTGTCACGAACTTCTGTTGTCGTGTTTTCGAAAGATTACGCGTCATCCAGGTGGTGTCTTGATGAGCTTGTGCTGATCCTTGAACGGAAGAAGACCACCTCGGACCATGGAGTTTTACCAGTCTTCTACGATGTTGATCCGTCCCACGTGAGGAAGCAGACAGGAAGTGTTGGAAAAGCATTTGCTAGAAGCCAGAAAAATCAGTCGCCGAAAAAGGTGGAGGGATGGAGGAAGGCACTTGCAGAGATTGCAGACCTAGCAGGCATGGTCTTACAAAATCAAGCTGATGGGTAACTTTCATTTTCTCCATTTCTCTTCTCTTTCTTCAGTTAATTTGATACTATGATCCGTAGGGACCTTGATTTTTATAAGTTTTTATTCAACCTCAGTAGTGAATAATTATCCCAATTTAGGTCAACTTAAAGAAATCACACTTGGATAAACTTAAGGATTAGTCATTTTCCATGTTAGTCTACTGGTTTCCTGTTGCTTAAAATGTTTCAAAAGCAGGTGTGGAAAAAAGTTGGTATGTACTTTCTGTGCTGTATTCCTTTTAATTCTTTTTTAAGTAAAGGCCATCAACATTTGTTTGATTTATTAATTATCTAAATTCCCCAATTCATTATTCATTCATCCAATACATCTGTGAGACATAACATGTTTGATTTATTTTTCATTTTGTTTGTAAATTCTTAGGTATGAGTCAAAGTTTATTGAAAAAATTGTTAGAGTGATTGGAGGCAAGTTAAGTCGCACACCATTGAGCGTTGTACCAAAATTGATTGGAGTCGAATCTCAAGTCAAGGACATCAATTTGTGGTTACAAGATGGATCAACCTATGTCGGTATATTGGTTGTGTATGGCATGTCTGGAATAGGGAAGACAACCATTGCAAAACATGTTTACAATTCAAACTTTAGAAGCTTTGAAGGAAGTAGTTTCATTGAAAATATCAGTGAAACAGCAAATCGACCAAATGGCTTAGTTCAAATACAAAAACAACTTCTTTATGATATTTTGAACGACAGAGAAGTGAAAATACATGGTGTTAGTGAGGGACTAAGAAAGATTGAAAGAGCCATAAGCTCTAGAAGAGTGCTTCTTGTTCTTGATGATGTGGACCATATGGACCAATTAGATGCAGTACTAGAGATGAAAGATCGGTTTTATCCGGGAAGTAAGATACTTATAACAACTAGGCGTGAAAGGTTGCTAAAGGCACATCAAGTTACAAAGGTGCACAAAGTTGGAACTTTGTATTACAATGAGTCTTTAGAGCTTTTCAGTTGGCATGCTTTTCGCCAGGATCATCCCCTTAGAGGTTACATGGAATATTCAGAAAAGGTTGTACACTACTGCGACGGACTTCCATTAGCTCTAAAAGTTTTGGGGTCTTCTTTATCAGGGGAAAGTATAGATGTATGGGAAAGTGCATTGGAGAAGCTAAAAGTTATCCCTAATGGTGAAATCATGAATAAACTAAGAATAAGCTATGACAATTTACAAGATGACCATGACCGGGAATTATTCCTCCACATTGCTTGTTTCCTAATAGGAAGGAACAAAAGCCACATTGTTAGAATACTCGATGGATGTGATTTCTATACAATTGTTGGCATTCAAAATCTCATTGATACATGCTTGGTGACAGTTGATGGATGCAACAATGTGAAAATGCATGACATGATCCGTGACATGGGAAGAGAAATTGTTTGCCACGAATCAAAAGAGTCTAGAAAACGTAGTAGATTATGGCACCATAAGGATTCTTTCGAAGTACTGAGGGAAAAGAATGTAAGAAACATGCCTTTTATGTCTATATATGTATTTCTCCTTGTGTAAATTATCCATATAAATGTTTTAACTTTTTTTTTTCTGTTAGGGTACACAAACAATTCAAGGTCTTGCCTTGGATATGCGTATGCATCTTGCAAACAGACCAATAAACACAAATGAGACGGTCTTGGAAGCCAATGCATTTGAAAGGATGCACAATTTACAACTACTCCATCTTATTCATGTACGACTGGATGGATGTTATGTAGATTTCCCTACAAGATTAAGATGGTTGTGTTGGCTTGAATTTCCATTGGATTCTATACCTGTTGATCTTCCTTTGGAGTGTCTAATTGTTCTTGAAATGCAACATAGTAGCTTAAGACAAGTCTGGAAAGGAACAAAAGTATGTTACTCTACGCATTTCAATTCATTTTCCTTATTTTGTTAGTTTTTTATTTGTTGACTAACTCCATGTGTTAAAATGAACCCCTATGTTTTCTTTAATTCGATGACTAATTTCTTATGTTAGATACTTATTTCATTGTTTTTTTTCTTTTTCGTTTTTTCTTTGTTTCCACAGTTTCTTCCATCGTTGAAGTTCCTTGACGTCAGCCATTCCCATTCCCTCACTGAAATCATGGACTTCTCACTTTGCCCTAGTCTAGAAGAATTGATTCTTGTAGATTGCACAAGCATGATTGATGTTCATGAATCCATTGGAAACCTGGAGAGACTTGTGTACTTAAACTTGAAGGATTGCAAGAATCTTAGGATGCTTCCGAAGAACATGTGCATGCTTAAATCACTTGAAAAACTCATTTTATCTGGCTGCTCAAATCTTGAAGAGTTTCCTGTGGAGATGATAAAGAAGATGGTGTCTCTGAAAGTTATTGAAATAGATGGAATTCCAATAAGTGAATTGTGGCCAGAAAGAAGTTCAACCATCTTGAGTTCTTTTCCATGCTCTTTACTAGAGTTAAGTCTCATGGGGTGCAATCTTTCTGATGATGCCTTTTGTAGGGATTTAAGTAGTCTATCCTCGTTGCGAAAACTAAAGTTAGGTGAGAATCCAATTTGCAGCCTGCCAGGTTTCATCAAAGGTTTGAGAAGGCTCGATCAACTCTCTTTCTACGGTTGTGATAGGCTCGAATCGCTTGTGGGGTTGCCGAAAGTACACCAAATGATGAGTATAGCCGGATGCATATCATTAAGAAAAATAACATATCTTTCCCCTGAGCAGCGGTGTAAATACATGGTGAGTGACAATTCGAATCTAGTTGAGTGGGAGTACGAATACAAGTTAGAGCCTATTAATAGAGTTGATGCGGAAATGATCAAACTTTTGGGTTTGTCCAACTTGGAATCCATGCCAGCTGTTCGAATGCATCATCCAGCCGCAACCAGGGATCATCCAGAAGAGGTCCCAGTCCAGGTGCGCCTCTCTTTCTCACTCTCATAAGTCTTAAATATATAAAATGGGAAAGAAATGACTGAGTAATGTTGTGATGACTTTGGCAAATACATAGGGATTGTATCAATATGGTATATTCAGCACATTTTTTACTGGGAATGAGGTTCCGGGCCGGTTCAGCTATAAAAGTACCAAGTCCTCGATATCTTTTATTGTCCCTTTACTGCATGCTAGTCACAGAATTCGAGGCTTGAACATCTTTGCTACCTATGCAAAGGATGAGAATTATAATAAAAGGCTTGAACATCTTTGTTATCCTTTAGTGGCTAAAGTGAGTAACAAGAGTAAGGGTCTGACGTGGATCTATGAACCAGTTATCTATGGAATTCCTGGTGACGGAGAAGATATGAAATGGTTGAGCCATTGGAGGATGGAGACTGAAACAATATTACAATGTGGAGATGAAGTGGTGGTATTGGTAATAGCCAGATTTCCTAACCAGTTTCGGATAAAGGAGTTTGGTGTCGAGTTTGTGCAAGAGCACCAGAATAATATGATGACAAGTACCCAACACAACACCAAATCAGATCCTCATTATCCATGTGTCATCGGGGGAGATTTGTCCATGTGGGAGCATCTACCAGGAATATACTTCCTTGGTTTCTGCAAAGAATACTTTGAAGGCCTTCTTGTCGATGAGCGGGGATGGTTGAATTGCGTCATCATGGACTCTCATGAAGAAGACACAGGTATGTCGTATTGTTGTATTGCAATGAATTATACTCCATCCAAACACTTCCACGTCCGTCTGTATTCATTTCAAAAACAAAATTTTTATGTTATTTGTATGTTTTTCAGACAAAGAAGAAGGGCAAGAGGATGAACCTGATTTCACAATTGCAAGGATGAGGGCTACCAGTAACAACTGCAACCTCGGACGTTGGAAGGTGCTTATCACAGCTGCTAGCTTCTTTTTCACGCTTGTTCTAGTAGTTCGGTCCTCCATCTCCCAGAAAAAGAAGCGACAGTAGTCCACAAGCCCTCCATGAGTTTGCAATTTTACTTGATACAAACATATTTTGCATTCCTTCTTTGTCTTCAAGATATTTTATGCCTTCAAAACTTCGGGTTCACAGCTAAGCGCTCTTAACCGCTTGAGATATAAAAACCCCTAGCAATTAGATATTGAAGTTCAAATGTGTTCAAATCATCAAATATTGCATAGCTCAAATGTGTTCAACATCATCAAATACTGAAATACATCCAGCATCAGCAATGCTATTTCGGCACCGTGGAAAGCAAAAACATCCTATCTGCTTATAAATGTCAAATATACAGATCTTAATCGTCATTTACAACAAAATCATGCTTCTTAAAGACTCGACTCCCATTGAAAAATTGTGTAAATAAGTATAACAGATATTAGATTGAATAATATATCAAATAAATAAATAGCAGACAATTTCTTAGCTTGAGATCTAAGGACTATACAGTTGGCTCAGCCTTGCATCGCTACCACACAACGGAGCTGGTTTCCGCTTCTTCAACCTTGAATAATTAGGGTCAGGAAGCATTAGGAGGAACGACTGTCTCTGAGGCGATTAATCAAATAGTGCAAATCTAGAATAAAAAAGCAATAGAAGTTCAGGATTGATGAGGTTCAAAGCCCACTAAAAGCTGCTAATACAATGCAGTGTCATTGACATCAATAGATTAAAGCTAATGGCGCATGAAGAGTAGTGAAACACTCACAGCCCTCGCTCACTGGTTGCATGAGCAATAAAAGGAACAAATTCATCTAGTCACATCGGGGCCATCCAAAAAGAAAATTGAAGCAAACACCACAAACAACGCAAAATTTGCTCAAACGTCAGCATCCATCCCAAACAACGAATTTGTACCTCATTTGGGAGTTAATATAGCACATGAGAACATTGTAAATGCCATGGGACATTTAATTCCAATGAATTTATAAATGGGTCCCCATATTAGTATAGAATTACAGTTAAACCACAATTATATGCAATCAGTACCTTTCCCTTTGCAGTGTTCTCCCCCACAGGAACCTGCACATCAATAACCCGTGTTTAAATTACTAAAAAACCAATCTTGTTATGATGTTAAAAATATGAAGCACAAATGTATCCGAGCATGCACGTGAGACCTTGGGAACTGTGAAATTTTCATTTTTTCAATTTAGATATAAGAGTTAATGTATTACAGTGCCAAATACAGCAACTGCTAATTTCCATATGACCACATCTGCATCTGCCTAACCATTCTGCTTGGGTCTTTTAAATAAGAAGCGACTTGTTCACTAATATTCTGCAACTGGAAAAAGAAAAATGAATTCCTAGTGATATCTGGCAAAGCATGGCACAAGTCAGCCATAGGGAAAGGCATGTTTACAAGTTCAATTATAGAGCCAGACCTGATTAAAAGCATGCGGCTCGCTTTTAATAGCAGCAGTGCCATTTGTCTATCAATTTGTTTATGAAAGTAGATATTCTACAAGATACAACGTGACAGGCCTTAGTTAGACCAAGTAACCCGCATGGAAATGCACACACTAATGTAAAGTTGAACATAGTAGAATAAATTCCTAAAATTCATGCAAGAGAAGTTATCGGAGCATGAAAGAATTTATACAGAACTGCCCGAGAGTATACTTAAAGTAAACATATGGCAACATAGATTTTTACAAGTATAATTTACAACTGAATTTCATGGTTCTCTGCCGCCCCTCTAGATAACAAACTAATTTAATTTAGTACCTAATGGAATTTAAAGGTCAGAATACTATCATCTGGTATATTTCATATTGAACAGTTGAGACAAACTTAATAACATAATAGCATAGTACCATCATAATCTGACTAATTATAGTAACTGTTGTAGTGGAACTTCTGAAATTTGAGGAACCCTCACAATCATATGAATAGAGGAAACTTGAAGCATTTCCTTAAAGTTTGATTTGATTAAATCAAACTCTATCTTAGCTAATTGTATAGTTACAAGCTAAACACACTTTGTGCTTTCATAATAACTAAATTAAATAGATACTGAAACTTAGCGTCGAGCTAAGATGAAAATGGCACTAATATTCAATTTCTATAGCTACACTGGCGGACTATTATATTATTCAATGACTTCTGTAACCTCCAACTGCTATGCATATTGTCTCTTATATTCACATTATTTAGCTCTATGTCTTCATTCTAATTAAGCGTCACAAGATTATAATTAAGCATAAAAGGATTGTGAACTGAAGTCTCTTACTGCTCCTGATGACGAAGATTGATGTATTTTTTCTCGAGTTCTTCCATCTCGGCATCTTTATTATCATTTTGCCCATCACCATTTTCCTCTTCCCCCACTTCTCCTCCATCTTCTTCCTCCTCGCCTGCTCATCATCAAAGTCATCCTCTTCCTACTCCATCCACAAACCATCAAATAACAACAAAATCACCAAAACAAAACCGAATGATCACCAAAACCCAATAACAGAATTTACAAATAAAAAACACTCAGCTCATCGTTGTCGAAATCGCCATCGCCCTTGAACTCATTGTCACTGTCACGAGCCTTTCTATCCATTGTGACGTCTGATCAAACACCCAAATATTTATACAATTTAATTCCACAAGGATTTAAAAGTTGATGGTACATACAACCTCATTCCACTATCCAAACCAATTTATGAATCCCAGATTCTAACCTTTTGAAGCTGAAAGGAGAAGAAAGACTGCAAGAGTTGAGAGAGGCACAAACGAGCCTCAGAAGAAGATGCAGGGTTTGGGTTTGGGTCATGGGGGTTTAAGCATTCATATGCAATTTACCGAGCTGGATGACCCGTTTCGAAAACCCCAACCCGTCTCCTAAACCAAGTCCCAAAATCTATCGATTAATTTCCCCTTCGTTGACCAAAAACATTTGGGCCCTAAATGGGCTTTATGGGTCAGTAAGGCCTATATGAGATTCAGCCAGGCCCACTCATTTGATTAGCATTTCGTTGAGAGAGTGACTTATTTACTACTACAATCTAGTGATTTTTCTCTTTATTTGTAAATGATAATTTTTATGTTCGACTCATGTAAATGGCCAATTCAACACTAAATTATGACGTTTGCAAGAATTTGAAGACCAAAGGGTATGTATTCCAACTTTCTCCAACATACATAATCTTTGGATAACAATCGATCCTCAAGGGGAACAGGTTGCTTCTCAAACGAATAGTTAGGGGCATGGGACCATGATTTTCCACGCCAGAGTAAGGTTGATCCGAATATTACTACCTCAGAAGTCCGATCATTGACTCACCAGCTTTGGGTAGAGTTGTATCAGACAAAGTAGCGGTGCCACCATCACTCTACTCCGAGGCAATAGATGGAGTCCTGACGGCTCTGCTGGATGACCATGCTTGTTCCGCAAGACAAGCAATCTGATCCGAATATGGACACAATCAGATCCTATAAGTCTTGGAGTTCATACAATATAGGAATTGGGATGCGCTGCAAGTAATCATAACTCCGAAAAGGATGCAATATCTACTCCTAGATATCCTCTAGGATTCTTCTGGCTTAGAATGAGAATTCTATCCTAAAATGTCTCTCTCCCCATGGTATAAATACACCCATCTAGGGTTCATCTATGATAATGCAATCTAAACATTCAATTCTCTTGCCCACTACTTGAGTCTAAAATCATTCACTAACTTGACCGTTGTAGAGCCTTTGGCCGACACACACTCCTCCCCCTGTCTCAAACTTGCATACGGTTGGTTATTGTTTTGCCGGTTGTGCTCAACTACCACTCGCTGCGGTGTGTAAATTTGGTTCCAACACCTAAGTTAGACTTAACTGTCAGAAGAATGAATCTCAAGCTTTATGTTTCTAGGCTATAGAATAGCTACCTTTTAATGGAAATGATCATACTTCATTAGGACATGTATAACGCTCCCTAAATGGTTGGTTTGAACTCCACATGGTCTCACCCATTTAGCCAACAACGGTTGACCACGGGATGAATCCTAACAACATTGGCGATGGTGGCCTATCTCTAAGCAATGATTATAAGGATGACTGTGCCTTGGAGATCTTGTTGAATCTTGCCTTATCCATCCCTTATGGGCTAATCTTGCTTGTGAATCCAACTAGGCTCACAAGATCCTTCATTGGGCCTTACATGAATAACTAAGCTCATATCCTCTGCTAAGCGGGTGTGGCCAAGCGCATCGTTTCATGGTAGTCCATCTTGTCTGTCGTGAAGAACATGCTGTCCTGGCAAAGGTACCGATTCTGCTGGGTGTGATTTACTAATAGACATCCCTCCATTGCATTAGTTTTCAACGCATGTAAGGGTTAAGTACTCGTGAAACTCTAGAGATAATTTTGTCATCTTGGCTTGCTTTAGTACACATGGTGTCTCTTATGGGGCCGGTGAGATTTGGTTACCACAAACAACACCCAGTATTCTGATAAACATCATTGAATGTAACATGCTTAAGGTTGGTAAAGTAGTGTATAATATTTTTGTTACATATTATCGTGAGATATTTGAGTCAAAATTGGTGGTGGGTTTAGGTTTTTCTTTCTTCATTTTTCCTTTCTCCTATAATGTAAAGATTTATATTATTAGATTGGGGGCGTATAACAATTCCCTATATGAAATGGGCATAAAATTTGTAATTTGGAAAAGCTCTGGTTGCTTGTTCGATAAACAAGTATGCTGCAAACTTTTCTGTTTTTACAACATATGAACTTTCTCATTTTTTTAGAAGTCTTTTTAGCCAAAATGGTCCCTGAGATTTGCCGAACTTCTCATTTTAGTCCCTGAGATTTGAAATCAATAGAAGTGATTCCTGAGATTGTCCACCATCAATCATTTTAGTCATTCGATGAAAAATTATGTTAAATAAGGATCCAAATGACAAAATTACCGTCAATATAATAAACAATAAGTCAAAATGATTTAACTAAAGTTGAGGATACTTTTGTCATTTAATCCTTATTTTATGGAGATTTTTCACAGAATGACCAAAATAATTGATTGTGGACAAACTCAGAGATCAATTCTATAGATTTCAAATCTCAATGATCAATATAAGGAGTTATGCAAATTTCAATAACCATTTTAATTAAACAACCTTTTTTAAATCTTTGATTGTGTACCAGGTGGCACTGGCAAAGCAAAGGGTTGATGAGTACATATTCTCAGCTAGTACAACAAACCCGTCGCTCAACAGTTGGCGTAAGTTTCCTTCTATAATGCTTTTTTGCCACGATCTCCTTGGTTGTGTACTGGCAATCGGTCATTTGTTATGCACAAGTTGCTTTCTAAAAAGTCACTTATGTTTCTCATAATGTAAATACCTAGATGTGAGAGCTACTATGCACTGGGACTAGTTTGGTACTTCCGCAAGAAGTTTTGTCTGGTAATTTTGCACAAACTGTGTTAGTGTATGAGTGATGCAGTTAACATTAAGTTGAGGGCGTAGTGTAGGAGATCTTCTTGCATTGAACGGATGTGTGCAGTGTTCATCGCACAATAAATTTGGTTGCATACTGATCGCTTGACCAATTATTGTGAGGGGGAAGTTGTGTATACCCGGTATATGCCAGAATTTCTCCTAATTTAGATGTAGCGTGAGTATCAACATTTTTTTTCTGCCGGGTATGGATGCTTCTTTCTAGGTAGAGTTTAGTTCAAGTGAACTTTCATTTTAGTTCTTGATAATTCACTTTGGTCTTTGATATTTTATTGTGATCCACTTTTCCCGTAACATTTGCACATGTAGCAAAGACGCTGTTTATTGGTTGTTAAGTCAAAAGAATATGATATCAATTAAGCTGATATGAGGGTACAATAAGATTGAAAAATGTGTTCCCACCCAAAGCAGAACAGCTGCACTCTCCTAGCTATTGCACACTATAAATGTTGTAGGTTGGAATTCATCTTTAATTTAATACCCTTGGATTGGCATAAATGTGGACCCTGTGATTACTAATTTTACTGACTTAAATGTAAATTTAATACCCTAGCAAGTGATTCATGACTATTTGATTTACTTCAACCGGATCAAGCTTGCCGTAGGATTGATCATGTTACAGAGGATATATGGTTTTGATTACTCTGTTTCTGGTTTTGTATTACCCTAGCAAGTGATTCATGACTAGGGCTGATGCTTAGTCCTCAGTTTACAGTGAAGATGAAGCAGGAAACTCCGATCTCGTTCTTCGATTGCTACAAGCACCACTACAGAATCAGACCATGTTAAAAGCGGGCCCTTAGTGCTTCATTAGTGAATTTATGAATGCGGGTCAAGCAGTTGGATTGCCCATGCTATCTGCAACAGTGATGTACCAGATATCGAAGCTATCGACAATATCCAGTACTCTTGTTTGTAATAACCTACCAAATTTTGCTTGTTATTAAGAAAACACTCGCTTTCAACCAAGGTGTAAATTGTCGATTATGATATCAGAATTGTGGGACACATTTTGGCACACTTTCTTAGGAATCGCTCTATGATGTATTTTAACAATTTAACTGTCTATCTTTTAGTTCTTCCACGAAAAATAATCTCTACAAAAAATTTACACAAATTAGAAATCATATGATTCTATTGCATTAAATGATAGTCATTTTAATATTTTTTGATAAAATCGTATTTATCTATTTTCTTCACTACAAATAATTGTTTTAGTGGTTTTAGATTTATCCAATTTTTTTTAAGGATAATCTAAGATAAATGAATTGAAATATAAACTGTTCGAATTCTTGAAAGAATATACGGAATGGAACCACAAGAAAGTGCGTCGAGGTGTGATGATGATTATCCATTGAATCATTCTGAGTAATCATAAGAAAGTGCGTCTGTTTAGGCCCAAAATATTGAGTCTAGACTGAGGATAACTTGGGTCCCGGCGCAGAATGGAAACCTTCAGTACCTTAGATTTCTTTGAGATAAGTCTGGCCCAAAGAAAGATAGCCGAATCCTAACTTCCTAAAATTAGTATCTCTCTGGGTTGGATTCGATTGAGTCCTAGATTAAATAGAAATGTCAAATAGCAGGGCAAATATTGATTAAATTAGGAATATTCCAAGGATTAATATTCGTGGCTGATCAGGATTAGAACGAATAAGAGATGAAGAAGGGACTAGGTTCCAAGTCCTAAGACAAGGAGGAGTGGCTGAGCTCTATGCAGAGATTGGAATGGATTAATACCGAGGAAATACAGTCAGAGTGGGACTCCACTTCGGCTCTACTTCGGCATTAGGTGAAAATCACTCTTATAAATAGAAGAGGGTCTGCAACACTCAAAGCCTCTTCAAATCAATACACAAATATGCCAATTTATTACTCTACGAATCCTTCTTATTTTTGAGAAAGCAACTGACCTTCCTAACTTCGTCAAGCATATCTCGCAGTTTGTATAAACAATTATGTGATTGACAATCGTCGACATCTCTCAGTTTGTATAAACAGAGTCAAGCGAGTGAGGAGCATACGAGGAGCATCTCACTTTGTAGAAACAACTCTACCCCAAGTTCGGCTGACTACCTAACCAGGTCTCTATCAACAAGGAATCTAAGTCCTTGTTGGATGATGTCACCTCATTAGCTTTCTCGGTGAAGTGAGGTGTTACCAAGTTACGATGTCCAACACATTGAAAATTGAACCTTTTTTATGATTGGATATTCACAAGTGCATTTTTGAGTTTGACATTCTAACGACTGAACTATATTTACAAATGAGACACTTATCTCTTTTGAGTATTTGTGTCCTTCCAAATTCGGCGCACTTCTATTTGCACAAATATTATTAAAGCAGCCAAGCCCGATGCAGACCATTCATGAACTTCCTAGTGACTAATAGCCTTGTCTTCAGGTGCTATAACCCCGAGGTTGAGACGAGATAAGAAGTCAAGAACGCATTTGACATCACCACCACCACATTCATTTATTCACAAGTGTTCTAAATGCATTTGACATCACCACCACCACATTCGCTGGTCGTATGAAAGCAGCGTCTGCAGCAGCGTTTGTTGATAGAATTTGCTCCTTAACAAGTGTTCTACATTTCTAACAACCAAGACTCAAGAAGCAAAATGAAAAATGGGAGAACATTGCTGACACAAGCACGAGATCATCTTACCTAGCCTTGTTGATACTCCACGATCCAGAAAACCATGCTGGTTAGCCTGGTCTATATCCTTCAAATATCAACCCTTCCAAATAGTTTTCAAGTCTCATCAAATCCCAGTCCAGCTTTCTAAGTTGTCTCAAATAGATGCAAAATTCGAGCAAGCAAAAGATTTCGCACACAAAGAAACTATATTCAGAACATAGCAACTATGTATTACCATATATTCCTTGTTGACACATATAACACAACAACTCTCTGCCACCATAAAACCGAAAAGTAAACGAACTCACTAGTCTATTCGTCGTTGTTATTCCTCTTCCTCCTGTTCTTGTTGATCAAATGCTCCGGAACCGGCTGGAGGAGCTTCCGATCCTTCGTCTTTGCAATCTTTTTTATCGTCTTCGGGTTCGAAATCACCTGCAGCCTAGTACCAGACCTCAAAATGTTCTCCTTCTTCTTCTTCTCCCTCTCCTCCCTCTTCCTCCTCTTCTCCTCCTTGTTCTTCTTGATCTCGTCCTTCAGCTCCGTCATTCTCTCTCTGTAGGCCCTCTTTATCTCCTTCGCCTTCGCCCTCTCCTCGAAAGTTGTCCCCTTTCGGCTGACTTGCGCCGCCGAAGCCCTCTGCTTCCTCGGCTGCTACCATTTCCGGCCGGAGACTTTTCCTTCCATCACGCCGTCGTAGCTTGGCTTCCCGAAGATGGGCTTGTCAGGATTGTCCGAGGAGGGTACCGCCGACCGCTTCGCCGGAGGTGGATACGAGTCGTCGATATCCATTGCAGCGCCGCCAAAGATAGAGGCATCTTTGTCGGCGGATTGGGGGTTTCTCTTGCGCTTGTAGGTTTTGCCGCCGAAGCCCTCGTCTAGGCAGCAGAAATCGATTGTGCAGGCCATGGATGAAGGGGCTTGTTCGATTTACTGTCCTAGGTCTTCCACTCATGTGCTGGCTCTAACACTGGATTTTGCAATTTATATGCAACTAATAAAAATAAATAAAAATTGCAATCACAAAACCTCCATGTCATACGGGTCCTTGACCACATAAGAGCACAATAACATTTTGAACCACAAAAAAAAACTCATGTGCAGGTCACGTTTTAAGACAGCGTTAAAAATAATGGTGTTTATACATTTTACTGCAGTTCAATTCTCCGTCAATTCTTTTTTTTTTTTTTTTTTTTCTAATAACTAATTATGATAATTTAAAAAGCTGTAACTAATTAATAGTAATGGTATAATTCAATTTATCAAAATTTGATAAATGTGATTCGAGACAAGTCGCAAATCCTTGAGGGTCCAAATAAAAATCGATTGAAATTCATTCTCGAGTCAAAGATATCAATATATGGTTACAAGATGGATCAACTGCCGGCTCAATTTAAATCCAAATTTCTTTACCATTGGCTATTTTTCGAATACCTTATTACCACAATGGCCATTTATCGATTTAGCCTTTATTCTATGGGTAAATTTCTCTATAAGAAAAAGAAAATAGATGGAATTTGGTTAAAAGGGGTTATGTGTAAATGAATTAAAACATCAAGGAATATTGATGTAATGTCTCAAACGTGAGATGTTTTCATGAAAACTTAATAAACTTTAGGTTTGTTAGCGAAATTAACCCTACTTTAATACGAAGGATAGCAAAAATCTTAGGATGCTTTCAAAGAACAGTTGCATAAATCACTTGAAACACTCTTTTTATTGGGTTGGTCAAATATTAATGAGTTTTCAATGGATATGATGAAGGAAATGGAATCTCTGAACGTGCTTGAAACACATTGAATTCCGAAAAGTGAATTATGCCGGGAAGAAGTTCAAGTAACTTGAGTTCTTTACCATTCTCTTTAGTAGAGCGAAATCTCAGCAAGTGCAATCTTTCTGATGATGCATTTCCTAAGGATTTGAGTAATCTAGCTATCCTCACTGCAAAGACTCTTATCTAAATAGCAATCCAATTTGTAGCCTACCGATTTTCATCAAATGTTTGATAAGGCTCGATGAACTCTCTTTCTGGGGATGTAAGAGGCTCAAATCACTTGTGGGGTTGCCGAAAGTACACAAACTGATGACCGCTATGGATGACAACCGCAATCTAGTTGAGTGGTACTACGATTACAAATTAGAACCTACTGGAAGAGCTGATGCTAACTGATCAACCTTTTGGGGTTGCACAACTTGGAATCCATGCCAAATATTCAAAAGCACAAACCATTCCCCGATTCTTAAGATGTTGATTGGAGTCTCCTCCAGGTGCATCTCTCTCTCTCTCTGATAAATATGTCATTGGAATTGGAAAGAATTGACTAGTTAATGTTATGGTGTCCGTAGTACATAAATAGGGATTGCATCAACATGATATATTCAACACATTTTTTTATGGGAACGGCCAAGAGGACACAAGTTTGGACCGTAGGAGAGGAAATCGCGGCTTGGAAAGACCTTTCATCAGTAGATCCGTAGGCTGACCCGAGGATGGAATGAATTGTACTTTATGCATGCCAAGCTTAACACGTTCGCAAACAAAATGATAATTCAACACAATACACTTCGTGCGAGCATGAAAAACCGGATTAGCTACCATGTAGGTGGTGCTAAGATTATCACAGAAAATATAAATGGGCTTTGAAATTACACACCGGACTTCACGATGTAAGTAAGAGACCTAAAGAGATTCAGTATAAGTGTGAGCAAGAGCACGATACTCATACTCCACACTAGAACGTCTTACAATAGGCTGCTATGTAGAGCTCTAGGAGATGAGATTGGGACCAAGAAAAAGAAGATACCTAGACGTGGACCGACAAGTGTATGGATGACCAGCCCAATCTGCATCAGAGTAACCAAGTAGAAACAAGTGGACCACAATGAGGCCGAAACTAAGACCAAGTCTAACAAACCCTTATAACATAATGAAGAACACATTCTGCAGCAACCAAATGAGTCATAGTGGGACAAGCCATAAACTGAGCAATATGATTGACCGCAAAGGCAATACTAGGATGAGTTAAAGTGAGATATGTAAGTGACCTGAGAAGGTGACGAAACTCAGTGGGATCAGAAAGAGGAGTACCAACCTGATTAGGAATCTGTGACAATGTAAAATGGCGTTTCATGAATTTACGTTGCAGGGCATATTGTCTTAATGATTTGATTATGATCAAATTGATTGCAATATATTTATGTTGAATCATACATTCTATTTATTGAAATAATAATTGTCATTATCATTATAGTTTGCTATCTGCCGTTGCATATGGTGGTTTATCACAAGCATCGCCTTGCAGTGCATCATAACCTGGGATAGAAGCACTTTGCTTTTCTCTACTTTCTTCCAGTAATTAGGTATACAAGTAGTTTTAGATCTTGAGTTAAATTTCAAGCCATTGTCAACCTTTCAGTATAAAATTGCAGAGTTTGCTTTATCAATTATCAATTTCAACTTTTTTCCTTTCAATTTTGGGTCAAATGTTTGTTGGTAGTATGATTATAATCCTTCAGCTTAAGATATATCGTTTGGCAGAGAATTTAACAGAAGTTCAATTTCAAGCTGTACTTTTTCTTGGGACAGATTGTTGCACTGCCTCTCATCCCAACATTAGCAGCATCTGTGATATATTCAGTCAAATAGGAAAACATCACCAAAAAAAGCAGAAACCAACCAAATATTCTACGTAGTGAACATTCTCCGTGGCACCAAATGACAGGTTACAAGTACTTAATTTTAATTATGTGGGTTCTTAGTTGGTTAATCATTTAACTGAGAATGTTGGTCCCTGCTAATTGTCTTTGTGAGATTTAGTTTAATAGTTTGATCTATTTATCCCCTTTCACCGATTTACAGAATATCCAATGAAATTTATTTGAAGCTGCAATATCTCTTATCACATAACACAACCGCGTCATCTCCACGCTTGCAGCAAAAACGGTACCAGAAAAATCAAAGTAATGTCAACAAAGACTACAAGTGATGCATTTTCCACTGGAAATGAGCATCAACAAAGTAATGTCAAGAACAAAGATTGTTGTGGCGGTATTGAATTGACAAAGCAGTTTGCAGGTAGAATGGGAATTGCAAGATAAATGTCAAGAACAAAACCACAAACATTATATACTCATCTTTAGCAACTTTTAATAAGATAAACTAGTAATATGATAGAAGCGAGTTGTATTTTGTAGTACTGTACAGAAAAATGATATATATGAATTCTTACTCTTCAACTCAATGTCATTATTTATTTTGTTATCTTACACTATTATTTGGTTCATTGATGTATTTCTTCATTTATTCTTTACTAACCTCTTCGAATGACGTTTTCGAGCGTGCAAGGACCCTTTCTTTTAGGGGTGTGCTATCTACACACTCCAAATTACTTCTCACACACCTCTTGTTAATTTATGTTCGTTGATCTTCTTCAATTCATCCGATCCGACGACCGAAAATTAGAAACGCATGTAAAAAGTAAAATAGGATGTGTAGATATCACACATTTTATACAGAACTTAATTATGTTTTATTTCCTTTTTATTTGCAACTATAGGTGCAATTTTATTTTTAGGACTCTGCCACTAGCAGCCAGCCATGCCTTAAAAGAAAAGCTTTTTGGGGCAATGCATGGGAACACGACCCATTTTATAATTGTTTGTGAATCTTTCTGGAAGTAGATAGGAAGGACGCTATACAACCTTTTGTTTTAATCTCTGCCACTAGCGGCCGGCCTTGATTTAAAGAAAGACTATTTGGATCAAGCATGGGAACAACCCATTTTATAATTGTTTGTAAATTTTCCTGGAAGTATATTTTATAATTAAATATCCCCTGCACAGAGACATTTGCATTGCACCTAGCAAAGACCAGTTTTTTTGGTTTGAACATCGATACACATCAATGGCTCTCGTGAGAACATCTCAAGGAACTTCTGTTATTGTTGTGGCGGTATTGACTTGACAAAGTAGTTTGCAGGTGGAATGGGAATTGCAAGATAAATGTCAAGAAAATAGTAGATATTATACTATAAAACCACAAACCCTATATACTCATCTTTAGCAACTTTTAATAAGATAAACTAGTAATATGATAGAAGCAAGTTGTATTTTTTTGTAGTACTGTAAGGAAAAGATGATAAATATGAATTCTTACTTTTCAACTCAATGTCATTGTTTATTTTGTTATCTTACACTATTATTTGGTTCATTGATGTATTTCTTCATTTATTCTTTACTAACCTCTTCGAATGACGTTTTCGAGCGTGCAAGGACCCTTTCTTTTAGGGATGAGCTATCCACACACTCCAAATTATTTCTCACACACCTCTTGTTAATTTATGTTCGTTGATCTTTTTCAATTCATCTGATTCAACAATCGAAAATTAAAAACGTAAGTAAAAAGTAAAATAAGATGTGTAGATATCATACCCCTTCTTTTATCATGCATTTTATACACAACTTAATTATGTTTTATTTCCTGTCTATTTGCAACTATAGGTGCAATTTTATTTTTAGGACTCTGCCACTAGCAGCCAGCCATGACTTAAAAGAAAAGCTTTTTGGGTCAATGCATGGGAACACGACCCATTTTATAATTGTTTGTGAATCTTGCTGGAAGTAGATAGGAAGGACCCCATACAACCTTTTGTTTTAATCTCTGCCACTAGCGGTCGGCCATGATTTAAAGAAAGACTTTGGGTCAAGCATGGGAACAACCCTTTTTATAATTGTTTGTAAAGTTTCCAGTAGATAGGAATAACCCAATTAAATATCCCCTGCAAAGAGACATTTGCATTGCATCTAGCAAAGACCAGTTTTTTTGGTTTGAACATCAATCCACATCAATGGCTCTCGTGACAACATCTCAAGGAACCTCCTCTGATTCCAAAAAATTTCGGGGTTACCGATACGACGTGTTCTTGAGCTTCAGAGGCGAAGACACTCGCAAGACTTTTACCGACCACCTCTACACAGCCTTGAACAACGCAGGATTTCTCACGTTCCGAGACGACGATGAACTTGAGAGAGGAGAAGATATAAAGCCAGGACTGCAGAAAGCGATCCAGCTGTCACGAACTTCTGTTGTTGTGTTTTCAAAAGATTACGCATCATCCAGATGGTGCCTTGATGAGCTTGTGATGATCCTTGAACGCAAGAGGCCTCCCTCGGACCATGTAGTTTTACCAGTCTTTTACCATGTCGACCCGTCCCACGTGAGGAAGCAGACAGAAAGTATTGGAAAAGCATTTGCAAGACACCAGAAATCTCAATCGCAGGAAAAGGTGAAGGGATGGAGGAAGGCACTTACAGAGGTTGCAGATCTAGCAGGCATGGTCTTACAAAATCAAGCGGATGGGTAACTTTCATTTTCTCCATTTCTCTTCTCTTTCTTCAGTTAATTTGATACTATGATCCGTAGGGACCTTGATTTTTATAAGTTTTTATTCAACCTCAGTAGTGAATAATTATCCCAATTTAGGTCAACTTAAAGAAATCACACTTGGATAAACTTAAGGATTAGTCATTTTCCATGTTAGTCTACTGGTTTCCTGTTGCTTAAAATGTTTCAAAAGCAGGTGTGGAAAAAAGTTGGTATGTACTTTCTGTGCTGTATTCCTTTTATTTCTTTTTTAAGTAAAGGCCATCAACATTTGTTTGATTTATTAATTATCTAAATTCCCCAATTCATTATTCATTCATCCAATACATCTGTGAGACATAACATGTTTGATTTATTTTTCATTTTCTTTGTAAATTCTTAGGTATGAGTCAAAGTTTATTGAAAAAATTGTTAAAGTGATTGGAGGCAAGTTAAGTCGCACACCATTGAGCGTTGTACCAAAATTGATTGGAGTCGAATCTCAAGTCAAAGACATCAATTTGTGGTTACAAGATGGATCAACCGATGTCGGTATACTAGTTGTGTATGGCATGTCTGGAATAGGGAAGACAACCATTGCAAAACATGTTTACAATTCAAACTTTAGAAGCTTTGAAGGAAGTAGTTTTATTGAAAATATCAACGAAACAGCAAATCGACCAAATGGCTTAGTTCAAATACAAAAACAACTTCTTTATGATATTTTGAACGACAGAGAAGTGAAAATACATGGTGTTAGTGAGGGACTAAGAAAGATTGAAAGAGCCATAAGCTCTAGAAGAGTGCTTCTTGTTCTTGATGATGTGGACCATATGGACCAATTAGATGCAGTACTAGAGATGAAAGATCGGTTTTATCCGGGAAGTAAGATACTTATAACAACTAGGCGTGAAAGGTTGCTAAAGGCACATCAAGTTACAAAGGTGCACAAAGTTGGAACTTTGTATTACAATGAGTCTTTAGAGCTTTTCAGTTGGCATGCTTTTCGCCAGGATCATCCCCTTAGAGGTTACATGGAATATTCAGAAAAGGTTGTACACTATTGCGACGGACTTCCATTAGCTCTAAAAGTTTTGGGGTCTTCTTTATCAGGGGAAAGTATAGATGTATGGGAAAGTGCATTGGAGAAGCTAAAAGTTATCCCTAATGGTGAAATCATGAATAAACTAAGAATAAGCTATGACAATTTACAAGATGACCATGACCGGGAATTATTCCTCCACATTGCTTGTTTCCTAATAGGAAGGAACAAAAGCCACATTGTTAGAATACTCGATGGATGTGATTTCTATACAATTGTTGGCATTCAAAATCTCATTGATACATGCTTGGTGACAGTTGATGGATGCAACAATGTGAAAATGCATGACATGATCCGTGACATGGGAAGAGAAATTGTTTACCACGAATCAAAAGAGTCTGGAAAACGTAGTAGATTATGGCGCCATAAGGATTCTTTCGAAGTACTGAGGGAAAAGAATGTAAGAAACATGCCTTTTATGTCTATATATGTATTTCTCCTTGTGAAAATTATCCATATAAATGTTTTAACTTTTTTTTTCTGTTAGGGTACACAAACAATTCAAGGTCTTGCCTTGGATATGCGTATGCATCTTGCAAACAGACCAATAAACACAAATGAGACAGTCTTGGAAACCAATGCATTTGAAAGGATGCACAATTTACAACTACTCCATCTTATTCATGTACGACTGGATGGATGTTATGTAGATTTCCCTACAAGATTAAGATGGTTGTGTTGGCTTGAATTTCCATTGGATTCTATACCTGTTGATCTTCCTTTGGAGTGTCTAATTGTTCTTGAAATGCAACATAGTAGCTTAAGACAAGTCTGGAAAGGAACAAAAGTATGTTACTCTACGCATTTCAATTCATTTTCCTTATTTTGTTAGTTTTTTATTTGTTGACTAACTCCATGTGTTAAAATGAACTCCTATGTTTTCTTTAATTCGATGACTAATTTCTTATGTTAGATACTTATTTCATTGTTTTTTTTCTTTTTCTTTTTTTATTTGTTTCCACAGTTTCTTCCATCGTTGAAGTTCCTTGACGTCAGCCATTCCCATTCCCTCACTGAAATCATGGACTTCTCACTTTGCCCTAGTCTAGAAGAATTGATTCTTGTAGATTGCACAAGCCTGATTGATGTTCATGAATCCATTGGAAACCTGGAGAGACTTGTGTACTTTAACTTGAAGGATTGCAAGAATCTTAGGATGCTTTCGAAGAACATGTGCATGCTTAAATCACTTGAAAAACTCATTTTATCTGGCTGCTCAAATCTTGAAGAGTTTCCAGTGGCGATGATGAAGAAGATGGTGTCTCTAAAAGTTCTTGAAATAGATGGAATTCCAATAAGTGAATTGTGGCCAGAAAGAAGTTCAACTATCTTGAGTTCTTTTCCATGCTCTTTACTAGAGTTAAGTCTCAAGAGGTGCAATCTTTCTGATGATGCCTTTTGTAGGGATTTAAGTAGTCTATCCTCGTTGCAAAAACTAAAGTTAGGTGAGAATCCAATTTGCAGTCTGCCAGGTTTCATCAAAGGTTTGAGGAGGCTCGACAAACTCTCTTTCAAAGGTTGTAATAGACTCGAATCGCTTGTGGGGTTGCCGAAAGTACACCAAATGATGAGCGTAGTTGGATGCATATCATTAAGAAAAATAACACCTCTTTCCCCTGAGCCATGGTCTGCAATGTACATGGTGGATGACAACTGGAATCTAGTTGAGTGGGAGTACTTATACAAGTTAGAGCCTATTGATAGAGTCGATGTGGAAATGATCAAACTTTTGGGCTTGTGCAACTTGGAATCCATGCCTGCAATTCGAATGGACAGCCCACTATTCTCACTTTCAAAAGTGAGTCGTGTCCAGGTGCGCCTCTCTCTCTCTCTCTCTCTCTCTCTCTCTCTCTCTCTCTCTCTCTCTCTCATGTCATATATATAATGGGAAATAAATGGCTTAGTAATGTTGTGATGATAATGGAAAATGCATAGGGACTGTATCAATATGGTATATTCAGCACATTTTTTGTTGGGAATGAGGTTCCAGGCCGGTTCAGCTATAAAAGTACCAAGTCCTCCATATCTTTCAGTGTCCCTTTACTCCCTTCTAGTCACAAAATCCGAGGCTTGAACATCTTTGCTACCTATGCAAACAAGGAGAATTCTAATAATGATGATGAATGGAAAGTGTTTTCAAACATAATCAAAGTGAGTAACAAGAGCAAGGGTCTGAAGTGGATCTATTTCCCATTATTCTATGGTATCCCAGGTGACGGTGAAGATATGATATGGTTGAGCCATTGGAAGATGGAGAACGAAACAATATTACAATGTGGAGATCAAGTGGTGGTTTCAGTAATGACTGGACCAAATAAGTTGTTTCGGATAAAGGAGTTTGGTGTCGAGCTTATGCAAGAGCACCAGAATAATATGATGATAAATACCCAACACAACACCGAATCAGATCCTAATGATCCATTTGTCATCGGGGGAGATTTGTCCACGTGGGAGCATGTACCAGGAATATACTGCCTTGGTTTCACAGTCGCAATTGTTGAAGAGAGATGGTTTAATCGCCTCATCATGGACGCTGATGAAGGAGACACAGGTATGATGTGTTGTTGTATTGCAATGAATTATACTCCATCCAAACGCTTTCAATTTTCCTGTATTCAATTAAAAAACATAAAGTTTATGTTATTTGTATTTTTTTTAGACAAAGAAGGGCAAGAGGATGAACCTGATTACACAATTGCAAGGACAAAAGTTGCGGCGGCTGCCAGTAACAACTGCGGCCTCAGAGGCTGGAAGGTGCTCCTCACAGCTGCCGGCTTATTTTTCACGCTTGCTCTAGTAGTTCGGTCCTCCATCTCCCAGAAAAAGAAGCGACAATAGTCCACAAGCCATCCATGAGTTTGTAATTTTATTCGATACAGACATCTTTGGGTTCCCTCCTTGTTTTCAAGATGTTTTCTGCCTTCAAAATATCGAAGTTTCAGATGTGTTCAACATCATCAAATATTGCATAAATATAGCATAAAATACATCCAACATTAGCGATACTTAAGAATTTTTCTTCCCTGCCACTGATTGCATACAATCCTGTACTAGAGAAGATAAACAGATGGTTGTATACTAGCAGTAAATAATTGAAAAAAAAATGATTCGAAACATACAAGGGAAGGACGTATCTTTAGCAATACCAGGCAAGAATCAATTCATCGAATTGGGGGAAAATATTTCTGTAAATGTCAAATTTACAGATATTAATTGTCATTTACAACAAAATCATACATCTTAAAGACTCGGCTCCCATTGAAAAATTGTGTAAATTACATAAATATCAGTGCAACAGATATTATATTGAATAATATATCAAATAAATTTACAGCAGACAATTTCTTAACCTGAGATTCAAGGACTATACAGCTGATTGAGCCTTGCATCGCTACTACACTACGGAAGCTGGTTTCTGCTTCTTCAACCCGAACATATTATTGAGGTCAGAAAGCATAGTAGAAATGACCATGGTCTCTGGAGCCATGAAATTTACTATCTTCTCATAAACATTATACCTGCAAAAGCATAATGCAATAAGCCTTGAACAATCTAGCCTAGTTTGCTCAAAACAAAATCACATAGGGAACCGAAGAATCTATTGATACCTTATCTTGCGACTATTAGAGGCTCTTCTGTCAACAATCTTCCTCTTCTTAGCATGCAACTTTTTCAAGGAATAAAATGATGTCTCAGCGGATAATCAAATAGTGAAAAATCAGAATCAATAAACAATAGAAGTTCAGGATCAATTGGGTTGTGATTGTTAGCAGGAATAACTGCTAGCTTGTTCCATTTTTAATGTTACAAAAACATAAAAACTTGAAGAATAGAAGTTCGGGATTGATTAGGTTCCAAGCCTACCATAAGCAGAGACAATACAATGTCATTGACTTCCATAGCTACAGATGCAGATTGTTTGAATGATCTCATGGCTCAGACTTAGTTACTTAAAGTTGGGACTGGCGTGACCTCAATGAGAACTAAGCACATACTTCACTACAATTCAGCAGACCCAAAGCTGATGTGAGAAGATTTACGTTAACAATTGAGTCGGTCCAAGCTCAACCTCGATGCTTTTTGTTTTGGGATAAGGTTAGGCAAGGCTGAGCTCAATCCATTCTTCTTGATTAACACTTCCACTGTTAATGATAACTTAGTACCAGCTTAATCTGACTAATTATAGTAACCGTTTTAGTGGAACTTTTGAAATTTGGGGAACCCTCACAATCATATGAAATCGAGGAAACTTGAAGCATTTCCTTAAAGTTTGATTTGATAAAATTAAACTCTATCTCAGCTAATAGTACAGTTATAAGCTAAACACACTTTATGAGAATTTAAACGGTTATTAATAACTTCAAACACAAAATGTAATACACAAAGCATATCTACAAATCTTTCACATATCGACAATTCTTATCGTGCGGAAAATGATAGATTACGCACAACAATGGAAAGCCAAATTGTATTACAAAATAACTATAATAGTTTGATAAATGTAGTTTGCACACACTATCCATTGCTTGAACAAAGGACGGGTTCTTCTCAAGTAAAGCCTGTAGTTTGCACACACTAACTAGGTCAGAATACGTTGCATTGACAGCCTCATGTGAATCACAAAATAAAGACCTAATTGGCTCATGCAGACCACCTCTCAGGTAAGAACGTAAATCTTAACATGTCAAAAATCTTAAAAAAAAAGGGGAAATGCAAAAGTGACCTGTGGTAATCCATGATTCCATGTGAACTTGAGAATGCTTTCTGAAGCAAGAATCTGAACTCAAGAGCTTTGTCCCACAGAGCCTCCAGAAAAATGAAAACAAAAGGCATGGAAAATGGGTAAGAATAAACATCGATCAGACAATAATTCACTACATAAATATTTTTTTTTTCAACTTTAAGGATTGGCATGAAAAGAAGCTTTAAACAAGGAGCAATAATTTGATATTGAAAAACAAAACCTATTTCATGGATATTACAAGAGTTACTATTTTGAACAACGTACCTTTTGGTTCTTCACTGCTTGACCCTTAAGAAGATCTTTCTTTAAAAAACAAAATTAACTTCATATGTAAGCCCATATAACTCCATTTTGTGCTTTCATAGTAACTAAATTAAATAGACACTGAAAATTAGCCTTGAGCTAAGATGAAAATTATATATGTAAGCCTAGATAACTCCATTTTGTGTATTCAATTCCTATAACTCGTGTATTATTTACATTATTCAATGACATGTGTAACCTAATATCAAATTTCGTCACCAACCTCCGACTGCTATGCATATTATTTAGCTCTACGTCTTCATTCTAATGAAGCATCACAAGTTTATAATTAAAAATAAAAGGATTGTCAACAGAAGTCTCTTACTGCTCCTGCTGACGAAGATTCATGTATTCTTTCTCGAGTTCTTCCATCTCGGCATCTTTGCCCATCACCATTTTCCTCTTCCCCAACTTCTTCTCCATCTTCTTCCTCATTTTCTGATTCTTCTTCCTCCTCCTCGCCGTCACGCTCATCATCAAAGTCATCCTCTTCCAGCTCCATCTACATCACAAACCATCAATTAACAACAAAATCACCACAACAAACTGAATAATTACCGAAGCCCAATAAAAGAACTTACAAATCAAACTAACATTCAACTCATTGCTGTTGAAATCGCCATTGTCCTCGAACTCACTGTCGCTGTCAAGAGCCTTCCATCTCCATTGTGACGTATGAGCCCCTACAAATTCAAACACCCAAATATTATAGAATTTAATTCCACAAGGATTTAAGCTTTGATACAACTTCATTTCAAATATCCAAACCAATTTATGAATCCCAAACCTTTTGAAGCTGCAAGGAGAAAAAAGACGACGAGAGTTGAGAGAGGCAGAGGAGTCTCAGAAGAAGCTGCAGGGTATGGGTTTTGGGGGTTTAAGCACTGACATGCAATTTACCAGGCTGGAATTATCCGTTTCTTAAACCCCAACCCGTCTTCTAAAACAAGTCCCAAAATCTGTCGATTATTTTCCCCTTACTAGACCAAAAAACATTGGGCCCTTAAATAAGCTTCATGGGCCAGTTTGGCCGATATTAAATTGAGCCAAGTCCGTCTCATTTGATTAGTACTTTGTTGCACATTCCACGAGAGCGACTTATTTACTACAATCTAGTGACATTTCTCTTTATTTGTAAGTGATAGATTTTAGGTTCGACTGACTAATTCAATACTAAATTATGACGTCTGGTTCATTGTGCGGCTAGCTCGAACTTTATACCTATTAAAGAAATGATAAAGACTTGCCTAAAATAGGGGTGACAGATTGTCGGATGTATCCTAAGCCAATTTTATAACAGTTTCCCTCCAATCTCTCAACTATGGCCAGATGTCTTTTGTTTGTGGATTTGGAATACAATTGACCTAGCACGCTTGTTTCATATTAGTCTTTCTTGCATTCAACACAAAACATCATAGTTTTCATAAAGTGAGCACCACATATAGGGGTTGTAGACATGCTCGAAATAATTTGAATTAAGCTCAGCTTTTTAGTGAAATGAGTTGAGCTAAAAAAAATGCTAGAATCATTAAAAAAAATGAGCCAATATGGATTTTTGGTATTTTCAGCTCATAAAGCTAGTGAACAGCTCATTTCTTTCATGAGATAGCTCGACTTGTTCGTTAAAGCTTGTCTCATAAATATACTCTCTCTCTCTCTCTCTCTCTCTCTCTCACCAATCTAGAAATACTCCTCTTTGAAAATGATTTAAATAATTAGATAAGCTCACGTTCTGAGTTGCCTCATTATCTAAAGTGTGAAGAACAAATTTTTGGAACAGGCGATCAATCAAGTGAGCGATAGGTAGGAGTAGAAACAAGCAATGCGTAGCAGCAGAGTACAACAAGAGGAATTGTTGTTCCGGTCAATCAATTGGCATGCCTAACCGATCGATCGGTTTGGCTCTTTTGTGTTTTTTGTTCCGCGTTTTCAAAGCCTATTTAGAGTAGGTTGTGGGTTTTATTGGGATTCCTTTCTTGTAACTAAAGCCATTACATATAATTAGGGCTTTATTCTTTGCACGAAAGACATAAGAATTACAAGGGAATCATTTTGAGAGATTGTGAGGGGTGTGAGATACCAAAAACTAGGGGTTGCAAAAGCGTTTTTTTTTTTTTGTTGTTTGGGGGGGTGGTGTGGTTCTTTTAACTAAAGGGGCTTTTCATACTAGTGAGATATCTTGGGTAACACCGAAAGTGGAGTTAGGCACGATTCGCTAAACCAAAAGAATTCTTGTTTACTTTTTGTTTGGTGTTTTTGTTGTATATTTATTGTTCTTGTTTAGGTGATCGTATGAGTTATCATAGTTCATTGAAAACAAAGACTGCTGATCAAATTCAAGTTCATTTCTATATAATCCACACCATCTATAATGATAAAGATACAGAATGCACGCAAAGAAAGAACCAGAACTACGTAACCAGTCAAATTCAAGTTCATTTCTATAACTCAAGATACTTACTTTTGTTCTCCGTTTGGGAAAATTCTCGACCGGTTTAACTGAAAACCCTCTAGTATACTCATGTGTACTCTATATTTGGTTAAAGAACTTCCAATAGTTTTAAGCGCATTGAATCATGCAGCTACTACCAACCGTTAACGAGATCCATGTCATATACACAAAACAAAGATGCACAAAACCTTCTAGCAAAACACAGTTCATTATCTACATAAATTTCAAATTTCAATTCAATAGATTACGTAAAATACTCCAAACCAAAATCAGATAGCATTCATAAAGTATAACTACTTACTTCATGAGAATGTCATAGTACTCGGGATCCAAAGAAGAAAACATTGCATCCACATCTTTTATAGCCATGATAGCTCTATGCACCATTATCCAATTTGCAGACTGCAAAACTCAAAAAAATCAATCTCATCACTTTCTTTCATTCCACACCAAACAGACCATTTGAATTATAATTAAAAACTGGAAAAACGATAAGAAAAGAAGAATAAAGTTATAAACTTGCAATTCAATTTTCTATTCCATCGACTGATTTTCTCGGCAAACAAACAGAAGAATAGCAAAAGAGAAAAGACAAACCTTGCAGCGCTTGTCTTTGGTGCTGAGACGTGAGCCTTCATGAGTAGTTTTTAGAGCTTCGACTGCCTTGCACCTAGATGAAAAACGGATTAAACATTTTTGGGGGAATTATCAAATCATTAAGGGGTTTTACAGAAAATTGTATGTAGAAAAGGGAAAATGATTTGGAGTGATACTGTTTGAGTAAGCTCTCGATCTTTCGAGATTTTTGTTCGATTCTGTTCTCTCTCTCTCTCTCTCTCTCTCTCTCTCTCTCCCCCCCCCCCTCCCTCCCTCCCTCCCCCCCCCCCCCCTCCCTCCCTCCCTCCCTCCCCCCCCCCCCCCCCCCCTCCCTCCCTCCCTCTGATTTTCTCACCTGGCAATTGGAAAAGACTTGAGGAAACATGTTCCCGAGAAAGTGACACGGCAGGTGGACCAAACTGTATATTGGGCTGGATCCCAGGTCGGTCCAAAGATAGCCTTGAATTCAGACTGTTTGATTGTCTAAATTTTTGTTAAATTAGTAAATAAATAGTGTGAAAAACTATTTTGTTACTCAGTTTAAATTTTTTATCTTCAACAACGCATTTATCTTGTCAAACTTTAAATATTTTATTATTAACAATTCAAATCCAACCAACTCATTTTCTAAAAGAGTCCCATCTATCTTCATTTTCTTCTTGCTCAAGATTTCACTCTTGAGTTTTATTTTATTTTTTAATATTTAGCTTATGAACAGTTGCTCTGTAAATTTAAGGAGTGACCGATCATTTTGCTATAATAGTGACTCTTTTGTAGAGTTTGTTGGAGATGTGTTTTTTTATTTAAATTTTACTATTTCAAATAGAATTTTGGTTATTTTACAGCATTTCCTAAAAATGCACTTAGTAACTTGAAGTGAATTTGGCTTAAGTAGCATGGTCTTTTTTAGAGGGGTGTATTAATTTAGACTCAATCAGCTATACAAAATGTTGAAGAAAAAAATACCTACTTATCCATGTCACCAACTCGAAGAATTTAAAATTAAAATTAAATTTAAATTTTCATTTCTTTTTTTTATATTTTACCCTTATTTACAAAATAAATTTCCTAATTTTATGCATCTTTTACTCTTATAATTTGAAATCAAAAGATATTAAAATAAAATAATACCTTTTTTTTCAAAAAAAAAAAACCTTATCAATAGCACAAATCCTATATGAAATTTAACTATTAGAACAAATTCTAAAAATATTATATAAATATACAAATAAAAATATCCATAAAAAATTTAAAATATTTTATTTTTTGTTTTGCCAAAAAAAAAAAAAAAAACTTTATCAATAGGAACATTTTTATACATTAAAAATATCCCTTAAATAGTCAGTAAAACACATATGCTTTGATCAATGTTGTTCCTTTCACGTCTAAAAAAACAAAAAGCAACCAATGAAACTAAATAACAATTCAATTTAATGTTAAATGATTTTGGTTCGCATATACATGCAAAAATTCCAATTTCATTAGGTAGTGATTTGTTTCTGTCTATTGATTCTTTTTAAATTTATTCAATCGTACGACTCGATATAACGAAATGAGCATTGGAAGAAAAATAGAATGTGAAAAATCACTTATCTTTCATTGTCCCGTACATGAAGGAAAAAAAATAAAAAATAAAAAATAAAGCTTAAAAAGCATAAGAGAAAAACTCTTCCTAGATGTGTATGATCAAATTTGTATGCCCATTACTCATGTAGTTTGCATTGCTATTTGCTTAGGTGCTCAATCAGCTTTGTGTTGCACCAAATTGCTTTTGTTTCAATCAAGACGGTGTCGTTTACATTGTTCCACCAAATTGCTTTCGTTTTGTTCTTTAATCAAATGACCTCCAAGCCCCTACAGATAAGATTACCACTCCACAAAATCCCGTAAATCAAAACAAAACACAAGGTCAATATCGTCATTCTAACCAAACGGTCATAATCATCGACACTCCACTTCTTAAATTCCTTTCCCCTCTCCCCCCACTCTTTTCCACTCTTTCTTCTTCCTTGCTTTCAAAGTCTTCGTTTGCTTCACACAAAATCCAAAACCTCCGCAGAAGCTCAACTGCTCATCAATGGCGGACTCCATCCCCTGCAGAAAACCCCACTTCCCATTCTCCGATCCAAACCCAGAAGCTCACCAAAACCCGATTCAAGACGGTAAGTCCTACACCATGCACTTTCTCCTTAAAGCTCTAATCTTTGCCATTTTCATTGTTGTTCTTCCACTTTTCCCCTCACAAGCTCCCGAATTTATCAACCACACGATCCTCACCAAGTTCTGGGAGCTCATTCACGTTATCTTCGTCGGCATTGCCGTGTCCTACGGCTTGTTCAGCAGAAGAAATAGTGCTGAAATGGGGTTTGAGAATAGCTCAAATGTAGGTACTTCTGAGTCTTATATGCCTACAATATTTCCCGTTTCGTCGAATTTCGACAGCGGGTATGAACACCCATGTGGGTATGGTGAGAAAAGTGAAGGTGAGAGTTGGAATTCTGGGTATTTTGTGGGTAACCCTGTTGCTGCTGTGGCTCAATCTTGTCATGAAAGCAATGTTTTTTATGCCCACTGCAAACCCAGTTTGGGGATTTGTGAAAGTGGGTGTGAAAATTCATGTGGGTATAAAGAGAAAAATGTTACTCAAGCTTGGAATTCTCAGTATTTTCAGGGTGAATCAATGGTGTTTGTGGCTCAACCAAATTATGGTCTTGATGAATGGGGAAAACCCAGATCAATGGTTGATAATCAGCCGTTAGGATTGCCGGTTCGGAGTTTGAAACCAAGGGTGCAAAACCAGGATAGTTTTGAGTTTGTTGCTAGGAGTGAGTTCAGTTTAGGTTCTAAGGGCTCTTTTAATAGCTCTGATAGGGTTAGTAATGGGGATTTTGATGATTTGGGTGCTATAAATTTAAAACAGAAGTTCAATGAAGCTGCCACATCACCTTCCCCGGTTCATTGGCGTTCGCATTCTGCAAGGATGGAAAGGGGGAAAAGAGTAGGTAGTAATGCTCGTCCTTCGCGTTTGAGGCCACTCTCAGTTGATGAAACTCAGTTTGAATCAATGAAAACTCGGTCTTTCCAGTCCACATTGTCCTTTACTTCTGATTCTTCTTCTCAAACTAGTTCTCTGTCTTCTTCCCCAAAAGAAGACTCTTTCACGCACTCCATGTCTTCGGAGGTGCTTAACTCGAAGGTGGAGAATGTGAAGAAAAGAAAGAGTCCTCATTCTCAAGGGTCGTCTTCTCCTTCAGTGAGTGCGTTGCATTCGCGGGGCTACAGCATTGGTTCTTTCCATGAGGAGGACTTGAGGAGAAGCTCCGAAAATTACTTGAAGGATTTGAGTGGGAGCGGAAGCAGAAGCAGAAGTGGAAGTGGAAACGGAAGCGGAAGTGAGGAGGAGCAATTGGGAAGCAAAGAGTTGGGGCAAGGTTTTTTGGGATTGAATACTAAACCTGCAAGCCTCACTAAATCTGTATCAAGGGGAAAATCTGTTAGAACGATCAGAGGTAGTAGATTTGCCACTCATGAAAAAGTTGAGAAGATGTGTGACATTGGTGAGTTTATATCTATGAGAAAAGATATGATGCAAAATGGAGTAACCAACACGAAAAATCTTGGAAATGGAAAGAGTAAGCATGATCTTGGCAATCCTTTTCACATGCCAAAGCTAGAATTTCCGAAACATGAGAAGAAGGAGATGCGAGAAGTTCGTGGCAATGCAGCTGCGGAGTTTGAAGAAGAAGAGTTGGAAAGTGAGGCAGAAAACTTTCAATTGAGCTCGGATGATGAACGTGAAGATGATGCTCTTGCCACTGCTGCTGCGGCTACAAGTAGCAACTCTCTGAATGTTGGAGGAGCAGACTCAGAGGTTGATAAGAAGGCGGGCGAGTTCATAGCGAAATTTAGAGAGCAGATTAGGCGTCAAAAAGTGGCATCAATGGACAGATCAAGAGGGCAACACATATCTGCTAATTCCTTTGGGCGATGATCATATAATTATGAATTATGATGCTCAAAGTATATTTTCTATTTATTTATTTTATACATTTAATAAAACATTTGGTGTCTGTTGTACCAGGTAAATGTTTAGAAGGCATTTTCAATCATACAAATTTACTACGGTTGGTGTTATATTTTGGAAAGAGCAATGCTAGGGAGATCACAAAAACATGTTTCGACTGCCGACAGCCGAAGCCACGGTTACAATTGGCTTCATTTTTCAATTTTCGTGTGGCGTCCAATTATGAATTATACAAAATGAATAAGGTTGATATTTATTCGTTGGTAGAATAATGATTGCCTATGGATTGATTGGAATACAACATTTCGGGTGCACAGATAAATGCTCGTATCCATTTGAGCTACAAGTTTCTTGTACTTTAAACTAGAGTCCAATGAACGATGCCTAAGTGCACCTCCAGTTGTGCTCAAGGAATTTTTATAGCCTGCATGTCATAATCAAAACCGTTTATTTCTAAATCACTATTTATATAATCATGATATGTGAAAGACCAATCAAATTGAAGATTGTTTAGTATCTTATGTGTATTGAAGAAATTGAAGATTTTCGGTAACTAAATCCGTGTAATGAGCTTGAAATGCGTTTTTGGTTGGGCTGAATCCGAAGACACATTTGGATTGAATTGGACCCCAAAAGCAGTAAGATGGGTCTGTCATCTGTGTCAGCTTGGACCCCTCCAGGCAAATAATGAAGAACCTTGAGTGGAGGAAATGATATTACAAAAACCATTGGGGAGTTAAATGATACTATTTATTTGGTTCTTGCCTGCAAACTGAAGAGATAACGTCACCAAATAACGGTTTCTTTTTTGCTGTGTGTTGGTCGGGTTGTGGACGGTTTGTAATTTTCAGCGAGTCTCGTGACTTTTCAGTTGCACATGCTATACTAATTGATAGCATGCAAAATTCTAAAGATTTGAGAGAATGAATCAACAATGTATATCGAGTTGAAACTCTTCTTGTATCTAGCCACAAATACGTGTTAAAATTCAAACAAATCCAAATTTGTACATGTATAAGAAGCGATGAGAAAAAAGACGTAAAAAAAAAAAAAGAGATGATTTGTAAACTATATTATATAATTTTATGTATTTAAACTGAAAGAATTCAGATCAGTAACTAAATATAAGGTGGGCTACATTCAAAAATCAATAAAAATTACATATAAACTGCTATTTTCCACCGAAAGCTACTTGAGCTATAGCCTAGGGTACACGTGGCTCCGCCAGTGGGGGTGAGAGGTTTTGAACTCATCACCCCTCGAGCCAAATGGTGACTTGGAAAATAAAAGGTTCTGGGTGTGTCTAGAATCATGGCTACGGTTAAGAGAGTTTCAACTTAAACATTTCCCTGCTTCTATGCGTACCTCGACCGATCCTTCAACGTTGGTGCTTCTTACTATTTTCGCATAGTGCTTAGACTTTGTAAAGTTTTCTTTTCTGTCAGCAGCTAAACCGTGAGCGTAAAATGTCTTAGGTATATTTCTTGCCAATTTCTAGTTGCTGACAAACATTGTTCATCCAGCTCCCCTACTACAGATTCATTTTAATGAGAATAACCAAATTATACGATGCTTTTCAAGTCGATTTTGATTAATTGATTAACCAACTTTTTCTAGTTTTCGCGTACCTTATTCTGTTGATGAATAACAAAAATTCCTGCAATGTAAATCTTCGATTTGCACGTCCGATGAAAAGAGTCGAGGCTCATCACATTACGAAGAAAATTTGAACCGGAGGCTTCTCCTATTTTTTTCGGTCACAACTAGCTTGTTTCCACCTTCTTCAATGAACAAAACAAGCGGATACAGAAAGAAAACAATGCACCCGAAGACTTTCCAAGTTTCATACGAGAAGGTTTGTATCACTGTTGCCTTTGCTAATTCAAACTCTCGATAGATCGCTTCCTCTAATTAATCTGCTGAATAACTGTGTTACCGAGTCATCTGCAGAATCGATGTGTATATTTGAACATGTGAATCAGGTTTTCGGGTTCAGGTAGTAACGCCACCGAACTACATAACTTGTGACTCGGGGCTTATGCTTCGGGATTTTGTAGCTGGTGAAGGTGATTGCCCAGAGGCTGGCCAGCAGGTTTTCCTCATGTTTTTTAAAGCTATGATTTTCCTTTCTGAATAATAGTATTTGTAGAACTCTTCTTCCAACCATGACTTGCACTGATTCAAGATACTTTGTAGGTGATGTTCCACTACGTTGGCTACAACGAGTCAGGCCGGCTGATTGACAGCAGCTACACGCAGGGTTCTCCTGCCAGAATCCGCATGGGCACAAATGCATTGGTCCCAGGTTAAAAGCGAAACCAATTCTCGAGTTCGTAATATCTTGCGTACTTTTTCCTTTGCCCTGGCCCCTCTTCTCCGCCCCAAGAAGGAAACGGAGAAGAGGGAGGCAGAAAGGTAACTAGTAGTTGAATTTGCTAAACTAAGAAGTCCTTCAGGATTTAAAGAAGGGATTCACGACATGAAACCCGGAGGAAAAGAATAATCATTCCACCAGAACTCGGACCACCGGTCAGTTAATAGGGTTCATAGAAACTCCTTGGATTCATATCTTATTTACATTTGGCCATGAATACTGCAAAATCTGAACCCTAGGGCCAACTCTCCTTCTACTGCCATGCAACCCTGTGAGTTCTGATCGTTGTTCGACGCCTTGGAACTCAAAAATTGGAAGATCCATTGTTTGTATCGCAGGCAGCTTGGTTTAGAAATGTAAAACTATCACAATTCATGACATTCGAATACTGTTGAAGTAAGATCGTCGCGTTAGAATTAGTTCGTACTACTCGTGTGAGTTTAAATCGTTTTTGTTGCAGAAACTATGTTAAGTATATTTGCGTTCGAATTCCATATATACAGTTCGATCGGTTTTACAGGTCGGACCTTCTCCACCTTCTTCAGCTCAAAACAGTTTGAAGTTTTTGATGTGGAACTGCTAAGCATTCAGAACTGTCAACGAAGGACAGTCCTAGCTTTTTACTCCGATTTTGTATGCGAACAAACTACGAGGCGAGGTAACATTTTTCCCGTTATCTGGACACATCTCCGCTCCTCAAAATGGATTTGCAGTCGCAAGAGTTCTCGATTGCAATCCACCGCCGATGCTTCGTTCTTCCGGCAGAATATGGTCGATGCAGTTCGGGGTTTTGCTACTGTAGTTTGGAAAATAAATTTAAGAATAGCTCTAGCATTTCCCAATGAGAACTTTTTATGTAGTAAGTAGTATTATGCAAGTACATTGTGCAAAGCTGCTACCTGTGAGAACTTTTTTGTAGTAAGTAGTATTATGTTGATCTGGGGTCGTAATCTATTTCCCTAAATTTCGACTGTCGTGAAATCGCTCGAGACTTCATACGGTTTGATATCCCCAACCCCGAGGAGTAAAGTTGCAACAAAGGCTCTCCGTCGAAAGACCAACTTAAAAGCTTTTCAAAAGTGCGGTGTGGCTCAGGTAGGCTTTGGACTTTACGTTGCAGTCCCTTCCGTTGTTGCAACACCAGTTTTAGACCTGAGATCAAGGATGATTATCGCAAGCCAACCAACATACAAAGAAAAGTGGGTCAAGAATCAAGATCAAGGCATGGAGGCAAGAAAGGCAGGTCAAGGAGCATTTCAGAAACGACTTTCAATTGCTTTCGGAAGCATCCTTCACATACCAGATACCTTGCACTCGCAACGTTAGTGATGAAGCTTCACGATCAATCTATCAAAAACACAGGTTCAAATCCATCCAGAATACTTATCATTACATCTAAATATCAGAAACACAGATTCAAATCTATCCAGCAGTCATGAGAACCATAATTTGGTGTTACAGAAGATTTTAGGGGAGAGACCACTAGAAATCAATGTTGGTTGTTATCGCTTACTATATATTCGATAAATAACCAAGACAACAATCAAACTCATTCACCAAACGAAAATAAAAAATAAAATAAATAACAGACATAGAATCGATTGTTCGAGAAATAAGACATCAAACCAATTCATTCACCAAAAGAAAATAACACCGATAGAATTGATCACACAGATTTGCACTACTACGCTAGCAATCAATAATGTGTGTTTATGTATGTCGATCTCTCAGTGAATATTATCACTATACTCTTTCCAACAAAGTTATTTGGAAAGATTTAATGGGCTATGAATTAATGATACATCTTACTATAACCTACCGTGGAACAGGTACATACAACTAACACTGCAACAAGTACCAAATCCAAAATGCACAAGCTATTAACTGAAAAGATAATTTACCGTTCCTCTGCTGATGTTCTGTGATAAATAATGGTCTCCTCTGAATTTGGATCCGCATGATATTGCCCATAAAATGCATAAGTACCAACTACAATGATGCTGAGGATGACAAATCTCACCCATGCTTCATGGTGTATCTGCAATAGAATAAATTTTCTCACTCGTCTGCTCTTTTTATTTTAATTCTCTGATTTCATTCCTTTTGTTAGCAGTTTGTTTAAAGTATATCATAAGTGTACCTGAGCAAAAAGAAACATGTTGAAGAAGATGCACACAGCTGGCACATATGGAACACCAGGGCAAGAAAACCCTGGGAGATCCGCATAAACCTGAGGAGAAAAACAAAAATGAAAACCGGGGTTTAAAGATAAATATATATGTATGTATGTATGTATGTATGTATGTATGTATGTATGTATGTATGTATGTATGTATGTATGTATGTATGTATGTATGCATGCATGCACCCACCCATGCACCCATGCACCCCTGCATGCAAGCAGGTAAGTATTATATGCACGCATCCCAAAGCACATATTGTTCACTCACTTGTCGAAAGCAAAGAGAAGCAAGAGCAAGTATTGCCACAACTACAGTTAGGACCAGAAAAACGATTGAAGCACTAAATCTGTAGCAGAGCCCAGCACCAAAACCACCGCATGCCACTATGAAGAGGCATATGACACCTTCTCGCCAGGCAGAAGAAGATACTTCATTTGCTGCCTTATCTTTGAAACGAAGAGAAACAACACATGCAGCAACAACAGAGTAGCCCGTCTGAATAAGCAAGAGTACAAGGTTAGGTGCATACAACCGAAATTATTAGAAACAAAGAAATACCCTATAATACTAATCTTAGAAGAAGGCCCAAAATCCATGCAACTATTCCTACAGTTTTACTATTATTCATCACATCATGCCATGCACAGTGCAACTGAAAGTTCCTCTTTAATGAAACGGGAGTTAACATAATGTCGTTGGAAATGCATGTATCTTATTGTAATGTCAAAATATTTGACCCAGCCTCCACCAATATCATAAAGAAGAATTGAACAGCCTCTCTACACCAAAAACAAATTTGGGCAATGACTTACCAAGGACCCAACTGAAAGAATGTGTGAAAGAATCTTCACATTGAACAACCCTGCCAAAATGCCAGCAACAATACCAACCCAGATCTGAGAATGAATGGGAGTGCGGAGTTTTGGGTGTACTCTAGCAAACAATGAAGGTAGTAAACCATCTCTTCCAAGCCCAAGATACAATCGAGACTGTTCACAAGAAAACCCATAAGTTACTACATGATGAGAAGACACTCCAACTAAGTCACTCATAGGGATAAAATGGTTCACCTGAACATACAAACCAACTAGAAGGGTAGTTGTAAGTCCAGCAACAGCACCTACACTGATTAAGATTGAAACAAATTTCAACCCCTTGGATGTAAAAGCATTAGCCAACGGAGCGTCTTCCCCAAGTAAATAAAATGGTACCATCCCAGTGATCACCAAACAGACACCAATATACAATGCAACACATATTAGAAGGCTGCCGATAATTCCTATTGGCAAGTCTCGCTGAAAAATAAATTTTGAAAGAAACATGATCAGATATTCTTAGAGAATAAGATAGCAAGGAAAATCCTTTCAATATGTATAAACAGAATAGTCAATTGATAATTAAGTAGTTAACTCCAAAATTTAATCACTCCCACGGTCCCACCGGGGCATACCTGCGGTCTCTTTGACTCTTCAGCTGAATTAGCAACGGCATCAAATCCAACATATGCAAAAAATACAACTGTTGCTCCTGTCAGGATTGGTTTGAAACCATTTGGGGTAAATGGAGTCCAATTTGAAACATCAACCTCAAAAGCACCAGCGAAGATGACAATAATAACAATGATAATCTGCAGGAAAATTGATATTCTATAAATACACCTGCTTCAGTCATATATTTTAAGTGGCGGAATTCATAGACCTTAAAAAATAAAAATAAAAATGCATGGAAAGAGCACCTTCATTGCAGTCATAAATGAGTTCACGGCAGACGATTCTCCCACACCACGACACAGGACTATCGTAAGAAGTGCAAGGAGAATTGGAGCTAATACATTGATTGATATAGCTCCCCCAAGGAACTTTTGGCCACCGTGTCCAATCCAGTCTGGAATGTGGTCCTTGAAAACTGGGAAAAGTTCCAGAATTGTGATGATATAGCTTGCTAAGCTCCGGGCTATACTAGCGGCACCAATATGATAGTCGAGCATAAGTTGTGCGAAAACAAGAAAGGCAGTGAGCTCATTGAAAGCCGTGTATGTGTAAAGGTATGCTCCACCAACAACGGCAGGGAAGCGAGATGCTAGCTCCGCATAACAGAGTGCATTTAACACGCAGGATGCTCCGGCAAGAATGAAACTAATAGTGACCCCTACATCATGATAACAAATCTCTTATGGTCTAACACAAACAGAACCCATCATAGCAAAAATTGGCACATCGAAATTCGAAAACCGTTCCGTACCATTAGAGGAAAGTCTAGGACAGTGTTCAGTAGTCAAAAATTCCCAATTCCAAATTTGTCATAAATTGATTTTATGATTTTACTAGGAGAAATGCTAAGGAGACTCTCCCAAAATGGGACTCTCGATGGACTCTCTGCCACCTCACAGTTTACATCAATTCTCACGGCAACATTATAAAACATTGTGCCAAAAACATGAGGCGGCAGAGGGTCTATGAAGAGTCCACTTTTGAAGAGTCTCCTCAGCATTTCTCCGCTTAATTGCAGCAAAGATGTTAAATTGGGATTTTAACAAGATTAAATTGCTGTTTTATATCATTTCCAGACTCCATTAGAATATATGATGCTGCAATTAACAAAATTTTCCAGCTTAATCTCAGCTCAATTAGCCTACTATGAAAAAAAATTAATTGAAGAGTTGCGGGTGTCGTACCAGGACCGGCGTCTTTGGCGACGGTGCCGGTGACGACGAATATCCCGGCTCCAATAGAAGCGCCGACACCGAGGAGTATGAGGTCAAACATGCCGAGGCGACGGACAAGGCCATCGCCGGAGTTGGTGCGGACGGCGGATTCCGACGGAGAGACCAAGGGTTTGCTTCTGAGAGCCGACGACCAGAAATGCGACCAGCATGAGGACAGCGACGAGGACGAAGACGGCATCGTTTGGCTCTGGGTTGTCCGCCTCTGACCACCTCCCATCGTTGCTCTGCCTCTCTGGGATTTTACTCGGACAAAGAAGTCTGTCTGCAATTTATGTGAAGAAGGTCGGAATGTGGACTGTTACTGCGCACCAATTCATATTTTGGACCCACTTTTTTTATTCAACCTTTTCTTATGCTAATTTAATGCACGTGGTTTTTTTTTTTTAGAATAATTATGTATGGTATAGTTAATTTGTATTACGGTCTAACATCTTCACTTGTAAATAAAAGGTTTTAAGTTTGATTCTCACAAATGAGAATTTGAACCATATTTTTTTTAGTTTATTATGAAACTAAGGGTGCGTTTGTTGCACCGGACTATCTTGGACTGGACTAGCTTCAAGGACTAAGCTTAACTGACTTAGACTAGACTAAGTTGAATTGATTTAATGAAACGTTTGATACAGTGTCGAGCTAAGAAGCAAAATAATTTAAAAAAAAAAAAAAAAAAAAATCAACCGGTGATATATAAAAAAATATCCATGTTATTTGCTTCAACTTCAATTTCAACCAACATCAAAATTTCAACCAAAATTTCCAGTTCCCAAATTCTACCAACTTCAATTTCAACTAAAATTTCCAGTTCCCAAATTCTACCAAAATTTCAATCTATTTCAACCAACTTCAATTTCAACTAACCTACAGTCAAATTCTAAACTGCGTAATACCCAGAGAAAGAATTGGCAAATTAACTCATAATCTACCCCAAAAAGTTATGTTCTCTATTAAAAACCAAAGATTTACACCCTCAATTTCTCAAAGCCACGTATTGGCAATATATTTCCCACAAAGGGTAAGCAAATCAAGCCTCCATTTGCGAATCAAACCTCCAGCCGAGAGCCTCCATTTTCAATTGCGGGTCTTAGTCAACCAAATTCGTCTATGTTCCTTCGACCCCACCATCGTCTCCTCCTCCAAACCTCTCTTCTCCGATGACCCACCCCTATCCCCTCCTCCAATTGACGTGAATAACCATGTCGCCGCCGGTGGAGAGCTCAAACTCAGCCTTGCGCTTATCATTGTCGTTCTCATCTTTTATGTAGCTTAGACTAAACCCAAAGAAGCGCAGAGCCGAGAATTTGTACTTCTCGTCGTCGTCGGTAGGGTGGTTCGGCGAGGTTGGTCGAGTAAACTAGGACAAAGACACGAGGAGGACGGCTAGACAAAGACGCGAGGAGGAAGAGACGCAAATGGTTTTAGCAATCCCCTACTGATTGGGGGGTCTCACTAAGCCTTTCTAACGAAGGACTTAGTCAGAGCGTGTCCAGTCTAATCCCATTAAACCTAATTCTTGTGCAAACCAAACATGAGACTAGTCTAATCCAGTCCCCCATAATCCGGTCAAACAAACACATCCTAAACTCACTCCTTCTGTCTCAGTATAGAAAACACCGTTGGTTAAAAAAAAAATATACACGATATTAATGGAAGGAGTTACTCATTATCTTTTGACCCACTTTTCGTATTTAACTTTTTCTTATGGTAATTTAATCAACGCACCTATTTTTCACATAATAATTTTGCGTTCTTTTAATTGAAAAAGGTTTTTTTTTTTTTTTTTTTTTTTGTTGGGAACCAAGGATACAATACCAAAGCACAGAGGCCAACCAAGAACAAAGAAAGTCGCAAAGGCTAACACATCAAAGGAACTAACGACATAGCAAAGGCACAGGATTACAATAGACGATGTCACAGCTGGCGAACACGTCATCCCCAAAAACAAGAGCCGAAGCTAGCTACTCAGAGTTACCCATCGTCTTTTGACCAATAATTAAAGCCCCTCTTAAAATGTGCAAAGCATGTGAGTCTTATATCATATCAATCAACGAGGTTAAGTATTTGCGTGAACGACTAATGTTAGCAAAATATGTTATTTTTTATCTTTGATTAATTTGTATTTATTATTTTACAGTAAGAAGGCAACGAAGAAAATAAAAGATAATTTGCATTTGTCTATTTGTTTCTATTTGGACATGAAATAACAACTTGGGTCGAGAATAGGTAGTGGCAGAGCCAAAATCGGGGCTTTGGTTACTACTGACCCTAATAACATATAAAATCCCTCCTTTGAAATTTCTTTTGACCCCTATATTGGCTAGACAAATAAAATAAGGAGACATTTAATCAAATTTCATCAAATTGACACAAACCAACATTGTTTGTGTTCCGTTCTCTTAAGAAAAAGTTAGCATGCTAATTCTCAAACAAGTTGAGGAATCAAACACGCAAGCACCTTCCCCTCAAACTTCATATCTCTTAAATCAAAGCTTATCATGTGTCCAAGCCTAGTCAAGCACCCTTTATCGCACTTGGTTGTATCACGAAATTAATCATATCAGCATTTTTCTCATCTTGGACTTATTAGGATTTTTAGGTTTTTGTATTGATTGGTTGATTTGAAATGAAGTTTTTGCAAAATAGAAATTATAAATTGGAATATATAAGTAAAAGCATGACCAATTTTTAGAAGCTTCTATTGTATGGCCCTGTCATTGTAAATTTCTAGCTCCGCCATTAAGAATGGGCTAACCTGAACTGAAAAGCCATAATCCTCGATCTAGTAACGATCATTCAGACCAGTGAGTTGAAGAGAATTGATTCGACCTAGTTTTCATAGAAGGGGACCGTGAAAGGATTATCAGAATGAGCTATGTTCAGATGCGAATTATTCTAAGGATTAGAATTCATTCTTGGTCAAATAATGACGAATTAATCGCATAAAAGAACTAGCCTGGTTTGAATCAAAGATGTCGAGACTGGATAAAGATGAGTCTTGGCTAACGAGGGGACTAAAGAGATAAAAAGAGAGAATATTCAGGAAAATGCCGTATAATAGAAGAGGTTATGCAACGTGCAAAGCCACATTCAACTCAACAAACAACTCAAACACTCTACGCGAAAACTCTTTCTCTGCAAAACCCTTATACATCCCAAAGAAAAAGACTAATTATCATAACCATTATGTCAACACATCTTTAGTTTAGATTAGTAACCAACAATGTGTTGACAACAGGCGACACCTTCAGTTTGGATAAGTAAACAGCACTAGCGCTGTAGAATCAAGCAGCATATGAGCACATTCAGTTTGGACAAGTAAGCAACATTACTTCTAGGTTGGTTGGTTATCTATCTAAGTCTCGGCAGGCGAAGAATTCTTATTTCTTTCGCTCAAAGAGGTCACTTCATCCCAACCAAATGAAGTGTTCTATGATTAATTACTCTCAGGTGCATTTTGCAGTTCGGCATTCAGACAGTTAAACCTCGTTCACTATCAAAATGCTCATCTCCTTTGAGTAGTGATGTGAAAATTAACTTGACACACAAATTAAACCCTATAATTGTAATATATGAAAGTAGGGATCGTTTTAGGCTGGGGTTAGAAGGGATGCTAATCTACTCAAATTAAACTCTAAATCACTAAACTAGACTCAATAACAGAAAACTAAAATCTTATGACTCAAAACAAACTAGAATGATTCAAAACAGCACAAAACAACCAAGTAAAGGGGAATTGGATTTTGGACGAAATTAAGGTAAAAACAAGCAGATTGTAAACTTAAACTAAGTAAAGGGATACAAATTTGGGTGAATTGATGGGTGGTAAGTTAGCTAGAGGGTCCTTCTCTACACATGACACACTTGCATACAAATCGATTTCCAGTTGCTTTTCCATTAAACCATGAACCTCAACACCCCAGATTAACCGTGAACAACACTAATTAACCCTTAAATTTTCCTTAAGTCATTGAATTGGGTGGAATACGCATCGGCAATCCAAATTATTCTTCAATAGTTCCCTACATGAACAGCATAATAAAGATACAATCAAAGATCATTAAGCTTTGTGAAAATCATAAGCATTGACAATGCATTCGTAACTATGAATAGCATGATACTCTTGCCAGGAATTTACTTAACACGATTGTGACTAACAACCTCCACTACTTATAAATATAAGTTCATAACAATTAGGTGAAATTCCCTTATATTTTAGCATCAGATTCATGCACGCAAAGTAAGTAGGCCTCCTTAATCAACATACAAGAATAAGTTCTTAATCAAACAGTTAAGTAAATTGCATTCATGATTTATGAAACAATAACTGGATGTAATCAATTCATATTGCAAATATGTTCATGGCTTTGAATTCTCCTCTAGCTAAAACGAGTTTAGCTCCTCATGTTCGCAAAACAAAGATAATTAAATTTAAACATTGAAAAACAAAGATAGAATACACCTAGAAATGCTCCAACAATCCAACTTCTTGAATGGCAAGCACGACTTTAGGTGGCTCCTCCTTCCTTCCTTCCTTCCTTGTTGCGGCACAATGAGGATTTTCTGAATTTAGGCTCTTGAGGTGTGGTGGATGGTGTGGTGATCTGATGGTAGAGGGTGGTGCTTGAATTATGCAACAGAGACATGTATTTATAGGCTAGGGTTATGCACAATTTCTGAAGGGAAAAGGATTGCACAATCCTTGGGGCAAAAGGTTAGGGTTACACGGTAGAGACCAAGGGGGAAAGGGATTCAAAACCTGCAGCAGGGAATAGGCCTTCTAAAAAGGGTATTGTGGCAGATTTCTAGAAGGAAAGGAATGAAATATGTGGCACAAACTTAGGGCATGAAAATAGGGCTTCTAGAACCAGATATTTAGGTGATTTAATGTGAAAATGAGTCCCCCTTGCAGTTAGAATTAAGGTAGGAAAAGATTAGGATAAGATAAAATAAGATAAGGTTGGATAAGGTTTGGATAAGATAAGGTAATTTGGATAATGTTTTCTTCTTTATAGCTGATTCCTTATCTTCTTTGTCTTGAATTTGTTTCTCTAGATATTAAGCACATTCCTAGCCTCTCTTGATCTTCAAATTCGTCCATCCACCTTGATCCATACATATGTTATCCATTTCAAGCCCAAAACTGCTCCAAATTGCACTTTCTTGCCAACTTTGTCATTTGAACCTAAAAACACACGAAAATAGCTTAAATCACTATAATAAATAGAAACTAAATTACTAAATGCAAGAAAATAGGCTAACAAGTTGCATAAATATGCTCCTATCAAGTACCTTTACCCTTACAGCCTGATACCAGTCCAGTGCACCTATATTCTCAAGAGATTCTGAACTTCGCAGTGAATTAAGCAACCTTGTCTTCAAGTTTTAGAACCCAAGGCTAAGGCGAGTTCCTTTCTCGTTCGCAGTTATTCAAGTGCAGAAGGCAGCGACGCGTTTGATACCACCACTATCACATGTATTCTAGTCGCCCAATTGTACTCGGTTGCGATTTGGCACGCTCGCATTCACAAGAAGGATGTAGTTAATTCAAAGTTATTTGGCTTGCACATTACACAACCCTTGTAATCTCTAGGTTAAACAGTTGCTCACCAAAAACAATGCTAAAAAGGTAAAGCAGTGACCTAATAAATCGTAGATGCTTAAGAAAATAATTTTTTTTTTTCAAATCACTGGTCTGACTCTTCAATTGCTTTGAGCGGGAGAAGAAGTAGGTTGAATTGTTGGGCACAATCCAAGATCTAAGACCATCTCCAACCGAAGGAAAGCCAGATGACTCGTTTTATCTCTATAACCCTCCAACAAATTAATATTTTAATGAACAGTGCATGACCATATTTCTTACCATCTCCAACCAAGGGGCCAGAGGGCCATAAGCCAAACATAGCCTTGTGACAAAAAATCATCTTCAACCGAGGGGGCCAAAGGGTCATAGGGCCAAACATAATTTATTATTTAAATTTAAAAACTACAACAACTTAAATTTAAAGTCTATAATCATCATCATCTTCATCATCCACCATTGAAGGAGTATAGCTGGAGGTAAACAACTATCGTCGGACCATAATTTCCTTCTTTTTCCTATCAAAATAGGCCTTACTCATTAGAGTGTAATTCAAAGTGTTCCTTAGCATATTCCTATATCGTCCATCTCTTATTGTATTTGTTTGGCCCGTTCTTCACACCTACGATTCCTTTCTTCCACGGCAATGACATTTTACTCCGCCATGAATCGTAAAGAGGCCGCCATTTCCTGTTGAAAGGCGATATCATCCTTTGCCTTGCCCTTTTCCTTAATTTTCAGGCTTTGTTTCATCCCATAACCCTAGGTATGGAACCTTCACCCAAAGACGGATTTTCTACCCTTGTTTCTTGAATGGTAGGAGATCCATCTTCATCCCCATCTATAGCTAAGGATGCAGTTCCGAACATCAACGTAGGACCTATTCTATGTTGAGGTGAATATTCAAAAAACAACCACCCTTTACAAATTTCCCAACAATCGTGATGCTGAAATGGTTTCAAGGTGCCCTCCATATACAATTTCTCTGCTTGGCGTACCTAGAAAATATAATTAAAAAAATTAAAGGAAATTAATTTATGAAATTAAATGTAATATAATTAAATATTTAAAATAAATTGTGAAAACACTTACTTCATCATAGTAATTGGCACCGTTTTCATGTCTACTTGCAGCTATTAACAGTGCTTGATGCCGTTTATTCAAACTTGGATGAAGATCTTTCTTTCATCTTGAAGAACAACTCTCGTGGTTTGGGGAATTCGGTGGAGTGGTGCCTTCGTAGAGCTCATAGTATTTTTTGGACACAAACACCTTCACTTGTTTGAGAAGTCCCCCTCACACTATCTTCCGAGACCTATCTATAAGCCCTGCAAAGAGTTTCATCTTCTTTTCGGGCCAAGCCCTACCTTTCATTGCAGATGTGGCCATTTGAAAATTATTGAAAAATTGAAGGAAAAATTATTAGAAGAGGTAAGAAAATAGAATGTGAAGAATTGAAATAGAATGAAGTGGCATAGTATGGAATGGTGAAAATTATGTGAGAAATTGTGTGGGAATGGCTTAGGTATTTATAGGAAAAAAGGGGAATTATTTTTATTTTTATTTTTTAAATTTGGCCAAAATAAAAAATAAAAAATTCAAATTCAACGGTAACTGACATCAACATGACGTCAGCTAGCTGGCGTTACGCTGATGTCGGCTACCGTTGCATTCAAAATTTTGGCCAGCTCCAGGTTAGCTAGCTGGCTGAGTTAGGCCAACCAGTTGGCCCTTTTCTCTTTTTTTTTGGCCCGATGGAGCCCACAAGTCCTTTGGCCTGACCCTCGGTTGGAGACAATTTTTGTGTCATTTCGGGCTATTTTTGACCCTCTGGCCCTTTGACCGGATTGGTTGGAGATGGCCTAAATGCAGTCATTGCCTAATTGTAATTTACTCAAATGAAGGTATTTTTTTATTTCGGTTGTAATCATTTTCGTAATCTATATATAATCTGTACTTTAAAAAATATTAACTTTTCTTAGACAATCGATCACCTAAAAGTGGAAGGTATTGGATTAATATTTGGTTCACATTACAAAAAACTCCATTTACTACAAAACTAAGATAATCAACTAAAGTTGTAGATGACGATGTACTGCAATGAAGAAAAACAATTATATATATGCATTATGATGCGAGTTCGATCCTCACTAATTCTTATTTTCCTAACAACTCATTGCTCCAAAGAAAATTAAAAAGGCCAAAAAAATCCTTTACAAGGGCATTGCTCCACCTCCATTATCAAAAGAAACATATAAACACCACATGTAACTTAAGAAATACAACTGAAACATAATAATGGTTTTAGGAAAGCGGAGCTTGAATAATGGAAGAAGGTAGTGAGCCAAAGAGGATGAACTACACAAGATATGGGAAGAATGGATGCTTAGCGTTTCATTTTGTGTTGGTGAGTAAATAATCGGATGCGTTAATAATTAAGGGATTTGGCTACCATACTGATATGTGTTTAATACAATTACTCTTTAACCATAAGAAAATAATTTTATCAATCCTACAACTAGTTTGAGTTTGCGATCAATTTAATTGACCTTTTAATCTATTGAATTCTAATCTGAATCTGATCCGAGTAAGTATTACATATATGTAACTGTAGTTTAATTCAAAATTTAGAGTCAAAATATAGATAAATATAATAAAAGAATGTAGCTACTAAAGAAATAATATTTTCAAGTTTCAAATAAATCTGACAATAATCTAATTCAATGCAAATATGATACATTCGTTAGGTTTCATATTTTGAGGTTGGAATGGCCGAAAAGTAATAACTTAAAAGTCGAAATATTACCCAAATCTACAAGTATGGGTAGTCCTCTTTCATGTAAGTGAGAGAACTTATGTTTGATTCTTGTCAAAGACAAATTCAAACTAAATTATTATGGCTACCCCATTGTGAGTGTTATGATACGTTCTTTGGGTTTAATTTTTTAAGGTTGGATGGCTGAAAAGCATATTTTGTTGGGAAAAGTAGGGATATGTTTTCTTCATAAGTAGGGATATCTTTCCTTCATGAGTAACTTTCAACTTGGACAAAAATAAGAAATTTGTCATCCATTTATTCTTTTAAAATGCATTTAGTATAGTGAATAGTCATGCACAAGTCAATCATCTCTGCTAAACAAGGCCTTTAGTTGTACATATCTCAACAAACGGCTTCTTCGCCATTTTTAGTTAATTTGACATGCACATTGAACAACGCATGAATTTTGCTAATTTTTTGCTAAGTAAAGAAATTCATTTAAACATAGAAACCCCTTATACAACCATTTCTAATACAATCAAACATAAAAACATTGTAAGCCTTATCAGGAATACGATACTCCCAAATATGTAAATTTTGTAAAGAGGGGCCCTAGCTAGCTAAAGACATGAGCTACAAAATTTGTTTCTCGGAAAATATGAGAACATTTGATAGAATCAAATGAAGAAGCAAGCCACTAAATGTCTTCAATGATGGATTTTAATTTACAGGGAACTCCGTACAATCCTTGAACAACATTGATGACCAACTTTAAATCACCATCCACCATGATCAGAGGAAATCCCTTATGTCTTGCAAATTTCAAAGCTTCTCTCAATGCCACAGCTTTTGCCATCGGCATAGTTGTTTCTTTCAGATTCATAGCTCTAACAACGAAGGGTTGACCTTTGTCATTCATAATCACAAATCTGCCGCATTTTTGTTTTGAACAACAGAACCATCAAAGTCGACTTTAACATGAGAAGAGTATGGAGGGTGCCATTTAATCATTTCAGAAAGGATAAACAGATCATGCTTACTCTTTTTAGCATTAACGTTAAAATAAGATAACCTTTTGCAAGAGTGATGGTATGGGCAGGATTTAGTTGTAAGTTCCTAAACACAAATGCATTTTTATCATTCCGGATTTGCCAACAAGTTAACAAGGCCTTACTTAGACCTGGTTTGGTACTGAGGTGATTCTGAAAAAAGCTACTATCAAAAAAAGCTGGGAGCTGTTTTTGTGTTTGGTAAACACTCAGCTTCAGCATTTTTTTCACAGTTTTGGATGAAAAAAAGCAAAAAACAAGAAGCTGCAAAACCTAGCTTTGAAAAACCGGCTTTTTTTCACATCTGTTTTACATAAAAGTTTACCAAACACTCTAATACTGTTTTTTTTTTTTTCAAAAGCACTTTTACAAAAAAGTTTACCAAACACTCTGCTGCTTTATTTCACAGCTGCTTATTCTCACAGCACAGCAGAAGCAGCTTTTTTTCAAAGCACAACAATACCAAACCAGCCCTTAGTGCACAGAGCTCAACTGTTTCTGAATGGTGCAAAGTTGAATTTTGCTAATGGGAACCTCCATCATTAAGCAAAATCCCTCCTTTAAAGAAAAAAAATGAGATGCAATCCAAATAAAAAGTTATATGAAAGGAAAATATACAAGCAAGCAAGCCTTACCAACAATGTATAAGTGATGTATACCAGATTCATATACGTACCTACGTAATCTACAATCTTCACATGCTTGCTTATAAACGATACAATATCAACATTAAAATCTCAAGCCTTACAAGATGTATGTGCTTTACACTAGTATGTAATGCATTAAAATCTCAATGTCATGTAATAAGTTCCACCCTATGATCTCATAAACCTCAAAATCGATTACTATTCATAACTATAAAATAAGTTCAACCAAATTTCCCAATGGACGCATTAAAAAGTATATTCGTTTTTCTTCAAAACTAAATAATTTTGTCAGCAAATATTGCATAATTGATTCCATCCCTCATAAAAAAAATATTCCATCCATATTTAGAAGCAAAGAAGGGGAAGAGAGGGATACATATTTACACACAAAAGGAATTCAAATGCACTTGTTTTCATGAGAGAAAAATTATATTCACTATCTAACAATCAATTGTCACATATTTTAGCATCGCTTATAGCTATTGAGCATAAGATTTTGCTTCCTTTATAAATTATTAATAGCCCAACAATTGCATAAACCAAAAAATTGAATATTGCAAACTTTTGATGCTCCTTGATGAGCTTGCTTATATAGTTTTCACACCATTCTTCTCTCGCTCCTCACGCACACCTCAATGCTGTATTTCTTTTCTCCCTTTACCCCCATATCTCCACACCCTTCCCCTTTCTCTCTCTAAATTGGTGCACAAAACCAAGAACCAAGAACCAAAAGCCTAATCTAATTCCTAATTGGGGAGAGAGGGGTAGACACATGCTTTGAGGGTTTGGCTTTTTAGCTCTCCTCCTCTTCTCTTTGTCAAAAACACACCTGAATTCTCTCCTACCCTTCCTTGAGCTTTGCCTCCTCTCTCTCCCCCCATCACTCCCTCATCAATTTGCAGCTTCCTGCAACACAATCTGTCAAAGGCACTTGATTTACTTGCGAAAGCTTGAAGATTTAAGGGTATCCTGACAAACCCACATAGCATCAGCTCGCAGGTTTGAAAATAACCATTAATTTCCTCCTCTGTGATGCATTTCGGATACCAAATTCAATTGGGTATTTGAAATCGGTAGACTTGGATTGCTGTTTATTGTGAAGCTCTAATTCTGTTTGGTAAATATATACAATTTGTTTCTGTCTGGGCATTAGGGTTTTTGAGGTGGAACAGTTTTGGTTTTTGGGTTTGTTGTGTTCCTTTTTACTGGTTCTAGAACTTGGGATTTGAGCTTAGAGGTTACATGTTTATGGGTCTGTGTGTTGTTCTTCAGTGGTAATAAAATTTGGGTATGTGAAGTTGAATGGTTTTGGACTATCGGTTTCTGGGTCATCTGTATATTGATTGAGATATGAGTCGTAGGGTGCGGAGAAAGGTGGCTAGGAAGGGGAAGGAGAAGGTGGTTTTGCCTAGTTATCCAGAAATTGAAGATGAAGTTTCATGTCCAATGCAAAATGGGATTGTTGATTGGACTGGTTTGCCAGATGATACAGTCATTCAGTTGTTTTCGTGTCTGAATTATCGTGACCGGGCAAGCTTATCTTCAACTTGCAAGACATGGAGGGTTCTTGGAATTTCGCCTTGTTTGTGGACTTCTTTGGATCTTCGCGCTCACAAATGCAATGATACCATGGCATCTTCACTTGCTTCAAGATGTGTAAATCTTCAGAAGCTTAGGTTTCGTGGGGCAGAATCTGCTGATGCAATATTGCATCTTCGAGCACAGAATTTACGTGAAATAAGTGGCGATTACTGTAGAAAAATAACTGATGCTACTCTATCTGTGATCGTGGCGCGGCACGAGTCACTTGAAAGCCTCCAGCTTGGGCCAGATTTCTGTGAAAGGATCAGCAGTGATGCTATAAAAGCAATAGCTCTTTGCTGTCCTAAATTGAAAAAGCTTCGACTTTCCGGAATTAGGGATGTGCAAGCTGATGCTATTAATGCTTTATCTAAGCATTGTCCAAATTTGACCGATATCGGGTTCATAGACTGTCTGAACATCGACGAGATGGCACTGGGAAATGTTTTATCAGTTCGATTCCTCTCTGTTGCTGGGACCTCAAACATGAAATGGGGCGTGGTTTCACATCTTTGGCATAAGTTGCCTAACTTGGTTGGGCTAGATGTTTCAAGAACTGATATTGGTTCTGCTGCTGTTTCACGGTTGTTATCATCATCACAGAGCTTGAAGGTTTTATGTGCCCTGAATTGTCCCGTGCTTGAAGAAGACAGCAACTTTGCTCCTCGTAAATATAAAAATAAAATGTTACTTGCCCTTTTTACAGATATTATGAAAGAAATAGCTTTTTTATTAGTCGACATTACAAAGAAAGGAAATAATGTGTTTCTGGATTGGAGGAATTCAAGGAACAAGGATAAAAACTTGAATGACATTATGAGTTGGATTGAATGGATTCTCTCTCATACTCTTTTGCGCATTGCCGAGAGCAATCAACAGGGTTTAGATGTTTTTTGGCTCAAGCAAGGTGCATCTTTGTTGCTCACTTTAATGCAGAGCTCACAAGAGGATGTCCAAGAAAGGGCAGCTACAGGACTTGCAACTTTTGTTGTTATTGATGATGAAAATGCTAGCATAGATTGTGGGAGGGCTGAAGCTGTTATGCGAGATGGTGGCATATGTCTTCTCTTAAACCTGGCAAAATCTTGGCGGGAAGGGCTCCAATCAGAGGCTGCAAAGGTATAGAATTTTTTTTTTCTCATGCTATTATGACAATCGGCCCTTTTGACTAATTGTTGTATTATATGGTCTATAGTGTAGAAATTGGTCATTTGGTGATACACAGATTCATGATTATCATGCATGTAGATGTGGAATTAGGCTGACTCGTTCCTTTAAATGTTCATTACTTGAATAGGCTATAGCAAACTTGTCTGTGAATGCCAATGTTGCTAAAGCTGTTGCTGAAGAAGGTGGGATCAATATTCTTGCGGGTTTGGCAAGGTCTATGAACAGGCTGGTCGCTGAAGAGGCTGCTGGAGGACTATGGAATCTTTCCGTTGGAGAAGAGCACAAGGTCTGATAGTCTACATTCTATTGTCTTATCACTTACATATGCCCCAAAATTTACTTGTAATCAATTAGATTTTTCTGGTCAGGGTGCCATTGCTGAGGCCGGTGGAGTGAAAGCTTTAGTTGATCTAATTTTTAAATGGTCATCTGGTGGTGATGGAGTTCTGGTACATTACTTTTTTTTTTCTCGTATTTCTCTCTTTATGTATGATGCTTATATTTTATGCAATACACTTGGGGTTGCTGTTGCATGGTGGTTTAAGCTGTGCCTTGCTTTCCATGTGTGTCATTTCAGGAACGGGCAGCTGGTGCACTGGCGAATTTGGCTGCTGATGACAAGTGTAGCACAGAGGTTGCTGTGGCAGGTGGTGTGCATGCTTTAGTGATGCTTGCTCGTAACTGCAAGTTTGAGGGAGTACAAGAGCAGGTAATAGAACCTTCTGTTGCTATTGTTAAGCTCTACTTGACAACTCAACAAAAATATACTTCAAGTGTGTACAATTTTTCCTATGGCTCCAGATGGTTGAAACTTCAGGCAAAACTTAGTTCCAAGAAACCTTAAAAGCTGGTTTTGATCTTGACACCCACCACTTCAAGATTCAGGTTGTGGTGATTGGTTTGTCCTTTGTTTATAGAAAATCTCGCACTATTTGTGATGGTTCTGCAAAGCCTGCCTAGATCTTAGGTTCATATGGTGTACCGCTGTATCTAAGTGCCAATTTATGGCGCAGTGTAGCATTAAATTAGTGAAAAGTTTTCCTTATTCTATATAGCATCTGGTTCTTCTAGGGACTTTCCTTCACTATTGTATATGCTTCACTCATTCAGACTCATCTGTGATACCTTTCCCAACATGATCTTTCTTTTCTTTTTTAGTGGTTCAGGTGTGCATCTTGCATTGGTTCTCTCTCTCTCTCTCTCTTATATGCACCTGTATGTGTGCATTGTATTTTTATATTTATTTTTTTGCAAATTATCAATGCACTTCTTCTTATACCAGGCTGCCCGTGCCTTGGCAAATTTGGCTGCCCATGGAGACAGTAATAGTAATAATGCTGCAGTTGGACAAGAGGCAGGTGCTCTTGATGCTCTTGTTCAGCTTACACAATCTCCTCATGAAGGTGTCAGGTAGTTTAATCTGGATCCTCTCTTTGCATTTTTTAAGCAACTCTTGAATCTTTTTGTATCAGTCTGATATTATTTTGTTATCTACATATATTTTCTTTCAAGCAAACTTTCTATTATTTAAATAATTTTTATTTTATATATGCATCAAAGGTTTAAGATACTTGCATGCCCCTTCACCAATTACCACAATAAAAAAGAAACAGAATCCCACTTAAGGAACAAAATTAATAAGAAATTATCAGTTGTTTAGGAATGTTCATTGTTGAGTGTGGTGCTTAAGCTTTAGGCTTGTTGAGAGTATATCTCACTTTTGGAATGCAAAGCATTGTTTATTATACAATGTTAAGGGCCTCTGCACTGTTGGCCCATTGTTTTAGGTTGGATGCCTTCGACTTTTACTTGGTATCAGAGCGGGGAACCCAGTATAAGTTATCTACACTTTGGGCTGCCACACTGAGGGGCATGTTGAGAGTATGACCCACTTCTGCAATGTAAAGCCGTGTGTTTCAATATAATGTCTTGGCCCTTTTCAACTCATGACCACTGGGTTTTGGGTTAGATGCTCTAATTCTTTCCAGACTAAAAATGCTGCTGTGTTTTAAAAGCTGCTTTAATTGCTTAAGAGGCTAATTGGAATTCTAGTTCACTCATTAGTTGTTAATTATCAACTTCTGTCTATGCAATCAATGTAAAACTGTATCTTATTTTACCGTTGGACAGGCAAGAGGCAGCTGGTGCATTGTGGAATCTATCGTTTGATGACAGAAATCGAGAAGCAATTGCTGCAGCAGGCGGCGTTGAGGCCTTGGTATGATATTTACCTTGAATAATCACAACCTTATAATGTCAACATAATCCATGCTAGAGTCTCATTCAGATCCCTAAAATAAAGTGCTTTTGGATAAGTATTTCTTGGAGTTGAACATTTTATTTACTATTTATTTACCCTGTAATAAATGCTACATTATTATGAAAACGTTTTTATCAAATGCTATACACATCTTAGGGTGACCAAAACATGTTACTTTACATATTTGGATCTACAAAAAAATCAAGGCAAATTAATGAAACAGATGGTTTAGAAGCTTCTTTGTGTGTGAACCATTTCTTATCTGCATCAAGATTTTTGGTCATGATTTGAATGGCATTTCGAATTTGGACTTGCACATATTGAAGTTGATTAACTGGAAAACGCTTCTAACATAAATATTTGTTTTATGTACTGTTAGTTTTTTATTTTTTATTTTCTCTATTGCAATTTAAATCCAAAAATATAATCTGGGTCCAGTTGGTTTCTTGTTAGTTGGGCTAAAAAATGTGAATGTTGGCGGTGCTTGAAAAATGGTCCCTTTAGCTGCTTTTGCTTCTGCCAGTTTGTGGAGGAAAAAAAATAATGTGGATGTTGTGTTGAGTATGGAAATTTTTTTTGTTTAAAAGTTATAGAACATTTTGAGAGTTTACCATTTGACCTGGAAAGTGATACTTTAACATTGTTGTTCTTTTTAAGCTTAAGTGTTCCCACTTGCTAAAAAACGGTTTTTGTTATTTCATACCCGATAATGTTGCACTGTAAGTTTAAGCTACCTTATTTGGGTATGCAGGTTGCTCTTGCACAAGGCTGCTCAAACGCCTCCCCAGGCCTACAAGAACGGGCTGCTGGTGCTCTTTGGGGATTGTCAGTGTCAGAAGCCAATAGGTATGTGCTTGCTCTTCATAACACACCAAGCTAGTTCAAACAAATACGAGCCAAAGAGTTTGGACTAGTGATGCATGTCTTTCTGGAGATATTGTTCATTTTTGTTTTAGTTTATGGATCAAAACCTTTTGGAATACCTGATCTCAGTCAGGTTCCTTATTCATTTAGCTGGATAATGATGATGAGCTAAAATTTTGATGAAAAACAAGCACACACCATGCTTAACAAAAGAAAAAGGAAGGAAATAAAAGAAGAAAAAGATGCATGCAATTTACAGATGTCAGTTGCATGAGATTCCTTTCCGATTATATCTGGAAGAATTTTTATGAGTTTGAATATCATATAAACTACAGCTGTGATGTAGAAAAGACTAATATTCAGCAAGTTCCTGTTCGATCAAATTTAATTATAATTTATTTTGTTATGTGGTTATATGTTAATGAGAGACTTTTTTTGCAATGCAGCTAATGCTTATGATGGTAGCTAGACACTGGGTAACCAATAAGAAATCATTTCTGGGGAATGGATTTTATTTGTTACAATGTCATATTGGCATCTATCGTAATTTTTGGCTCTGCCAAATCTCAAATAATTTTAATTTACTGATAGCCTAACATAGACAAAGCTGTATCTTATATTGCATGGGCATGCAATTAGTTTGTTTCATGTTTTGTTCTCTTTTCCCTTTTCATTTCATAAACCTTCACGTTTGCATTTTTCCAGCTTAATTGTGTTGCATTGCATTGCATTTTTTCCCTTTTCATTTCTTAGAGCTTCAAAAACATTCCATGACTTGTTTGCAGGAAGTCCTGTAAAGTCACAGCTCTGGTATGGACATTGTGCCAGATAGTGCAATTCTGATATTTAAGGTGTTTGAGTTTGTGAGTGTAATATTGGGTCGGGTTAGGTTTAGAAAGTTTTACCACTTTAAAGTTTTTCATTGTTCTTTTATTTCTAACCATAGGGTTACTTTGTCATAAGATATTTCTGTTCATTTGGTGTGCAACTTCTAATCAAACAGACTTTCCAGCTTTAACTTCTTAACACGTTTTAACAATGGAATTTCTCCTTATTTCATTGGTTGAGAAGATTGAACTTTAACCAAAAGTGTATTTTACATGAAAACCACAAGAAGGTAGCGAATCTGTGAGCAATTCTTCCAGTTCTCAGAAGCAGATTCCATCGAAGTACTTGTCAACCTGAAATTATAATATTATATAGTTAATGCCTACAATTATTTTGCTTCTTTGTCATGGTTTTTGTGGGTAATGGAATAATTTTTATGCTGGAATGTTGGTCCAGTAATCTCTACGATTGTTTAGGATGCCCAAAATTACTCAACTGTGTGCTTTTAAAGAATAATCATTTGTGCATTTTATGAATGGATCAACTGACTGTGATCTGCAGTAGATTTCCTTTTTCTCCGGTCACATTGTTATTTCTTGAAATCTGTCATACTCTTCTATCCAGAATACTCCTATGTTCTTTCATTGAGTATTGATATGAATTTTAATTTAACACTGTCACTATTGATTTTGCTCACTTTTTGTTGGTTGTTAGCATTGCCATTGGACGGGAAGGAGGTGTTGTGCCTTTGATTGCATTGGCACGCTCTGAAGCTGCAGTAAGTATTATTTTATTTTTCAATTATTATTTAAGATGTTCATGTTCCATGGTCAATTAGAGAAAATCAAGCACTATTATTTAATTAACTTAGGTATTAGCCGTCGTACATGCAGATTGTTTCAGAAATTAGTTTAATAGTAATAGAACGTGGTGGATCACTGCTCACCTAGGCACTGGAATTCAGCAATCAATTTATGGGCGTAATTTTTTGTCTTAAAAGAAAAATAGGAGCAGAATCTAATACCATTCATTGAAGTTACGTCTGAAAGGATTAGTATGAGTATTTTCGTGTATCCTTTTTTATTCAGTAAATAATAGCTGACAGTCTGTATGATAATGTTAACAAATAATTGTGGAAACTGAAGCTAAGACCTCTACATCCAGTATTAGCTGTTTGGTCTTGTTTTACATTTGATGCACATGACAAGAGAAGCTTTTTATACTTGAACTTGTGTGTCGATGCCTGTAACATCTTTTCGAGTGCATAGTTTCTCATGGCCTTGCATATAAATTCATTCATGTTCTAATTGGATACGCTTTTGGTCATTCAACCTTTTTATAGTCCTTCATGGGTATGCTTCAGTGAGTACAGTGCAATTACTTGCAAATATATGCTCATATTTCCTTACAACATCCTTTTGTTGAGCTTTCTTCGTTCATGTAATTGGAAAAAGATTTGATTTGATTTTTCAACTTTCAGGATGTCCATGAAACAGCTGCGGGTGCTCTTTGGAATCTTGCTTTTAACCCTGGTAATGCTCTCCGGATTGTGGAGGAAGGAGGTGTTCCTGCGCTTGTTCATCTTTGTTCTTCGTCGGTGTCAAAAATGGCTCGCTTCATGGCTGCGTTGGCATTGGCATACATGTTTGATGGCAGGTATTTGTAGGCCCAACTGTTTTCTGTGTGCGTGCTACTCATTCTTTTGTTTCAAAATGCTGTTGAATGCATGGGATATTCTGTTCTGTATGTGATGTGGTTTAACATCCTTGTGAGTCTGTATGCTTCTATGTGGCCTCATTTTCAACCCACTGCGTCCTGGGTTCAAAACCTCCTCCTCCCCTTAGTCTCAATAGTAATATCTCTTGTAATAAGATAAAACTTTGTTAATACTCTGCAGAATGGATGAGTATGCAATGATAGGGACTTCGTCGGAAAGTGTCTCAAAGAGTGTGAGCTTAGATGGCGCTAGAAGGATGGCTCTGAAACACATTGAGGCCTTTGTCCACACTTTTTCTGATCCACAAACGTTTGGTGCTGCTGCAGTATCATCAGCCCCTGCAGCGTTGGCGCAAGTGACAGAAGGTGCTCGTATTCAAGAAGCAGGACATCTGAGATGCAGGTTCTCTCTCTCTATCTGAACTAACGATTGTTGTCTACGAGGCTGAAATTTTAAATTTGCCCTATAATTTTGCATATTTTTTGTCTGAACATTGAGTTTTCCTTGTACTGTCAGCGGGGCTGAAATTGGAAGATTTGTTTCCATGCTACGGAATACGTCACCTGTTCTCAAGGCATGTGCTGCATTTGCTCTTCTTCAGGTAAATGTGCATACTAGACTCACCTCTGTGAGAAACACTAGTCCTTTGTGTAGTTCAGTGCCAACTTTAATATCCATTATTTATTGATGGAGAACGATCCTTTATATATGTATTCTTTCAACTGCAGTTTACCATACCCGGTGGCCGGCATGCCATGCACCATGCTAGCCTTATGCAGAATGGAGGAGCAGCACGCCTTCTGCGGGCTGCAGCTGCTGCAGCAACTGCCCCCCTTGAAGCCAAAATCTTTGCTAGAATTGTGCTTCGGAATCTTGAGCATCACCAAATAGAACCTTCACTTTAATTTATCTGTGATCCGCCGGCAAAACATCTCTGTTTAGAATCGTTGATGGAGGCTGATTTCATACTTGGTTACAATCTTCCGCGGACGACATGACATTGCACTATAATCTTCGGTGTAACAAATCGGCTTGATCTTCATTTTTTTCTTCCTCCCCACATTCCTTAGGCATAAAAGATGGTTAATTTAGGTTCAAGTAACTTACTCCCTTTGTACCAAATCATATGAAGAAAAAGAGAAGGTTGTTTTGATGGGGGAATAATTTTAACTTTTAAGAACTTGTACCTTAACCATTTTCAATTTTTGTTGGAATTCTTTGTGATGACGGTTTCTATATATTTTAAAGCTGTTTGAGACTCGTCGAGGCAACATTCTGATGAAAAATTTCACTACTTATTTTTTTGTTCTACTGTTTTTATAGGTAAGTTATGTATGGCAAGGGAGAAAAGTAAATAGGGTGAGCGGAAATCACCTCTTCCTCGTATCCGAATATGATTGGAATTCAATAATCTAAATATTGATAATCTGAATATAAATGGATTAGGATGTGGATCCAGTTGATCTAATTCGACTTAATATAACATAGTATTTATTTCATTTAAATTTATAGATATTAGTTGAATTTTCCAGGTCAACCGGCCTAGGTTCCTACTCCAACAATACTGATATTGTCATCAATATTAATAATAAAAATTAATAATACAATAAATGAAGTTACTAATTAAAATGTAAAAGGTCCCGGGTTCGATGCTTTAAGCTAGTGAATCTGTTTGACTATGATCACGGGTAGGATAAAATTCCTTATAGCCTCTCCAGATCCGAAAAGGATGGATAACCATATCTTACTATCAGTTGTCCCCCTTTTATTAAAAAAAAAGTTACTAATGACATTTTTGAATTAGATCCGATAAGGAATATATCAAATCCCATACTAATCGGATATGAGTCGACAAGTCAAATCCGATTATGTGACTACGCTGCGGATCTGATGATCTGATCATAAATGGACCAAGATATGAATCGAGACTGATCTTATCCAAATCCGATTCGTTTACAGGTCTAGTTGAAAGTAATGGCCCGAAAGGTGGAAGATAAAAAGTACAATAAAGTTGGGAAAGTCATTTACATACTCTACTACAATGTAGAGTCTCCGTAAAATTGCTTAACAAAGTATTACATCAATGATTACGAAACCATATGGCAGCCGGCAGCCGGCAATCGTAAAAGTAATCGTCACCGTCTCTACACTGCAACCCGCTCTCCCTTCTCCAATGGTGCAAAAAATAAACAGACATAGCAAGTCCCATTCGACTATAGTGCATGGAGTAGTAAGAATATACGTAGTAGCGATCATTTCAGAGCGTTCTTTTGTATATTTCGTGTTACCTGTAAACCCCGAAACTCACATTACACAACCCTCAGCACCACGTTCTGATACTCACCGAGTCCAACAAGATCCAAGTAGTTGTTCCAGATTAACGAAAGTGTTGTTGGAAATGAAGGCTCTGCTATCTTGTGCTGCGTTGAGTCTTCATCTTCCAAGTATGGCACAATGTACGTTTTCATGTCGCTTCGAGAGATCTGCAGATGGCCCCCCGACACATTTATGAACTTAACCTTTCCAGCTTCGTCCAAGGTTTTCAAACCAATCCAGTCTTCAGTGTACAACATGGTCTGCAGGACGATACGTGTTATACTCGAAAATCCTATAGCTTTCTAATATGGACTTTTCTCCACGGTCTTGGATTCAAAAGCATAACACTTGCGCAGGAAATATTGAGTAGATAAGTTACCTCTTGCGCAGGCAAAATAGGATCAAAGGCCCCGTCTGGGAAATATCCAAACCATGAGGTCTCCTTGGGTATCAGTATAGTGTCTTGCTCAAACTAATCATGGACGGACATGGGACGCAATCAGAAAGAGAAGTTAGAATTGCAAATTAGATCATTTTAGTTGGGCAAAGAAAAATGTAACTCTAAACCTCACCATAATCAAGACTAAGTTCTCTAAGCTAGCAAACCGTTCCTTATAAGTGGAATTTCTCGACGCTTTGATTTCATTATTCAACTTTGGAAGGAACCTACACCCTTTTAAATAGGCATCGATGTCCTAGAGAACAGAAAAGTTGACCAAGTTTAGCTCTTGGTGCTGGGGACATGTGGTTGAAGAAATCGCCAACGAAAAGGAATGTTTTAAGCTGAAAACGGAAGTATTGTACTCACTGTCGGGATTTTAATATAACCACTTGGAGCCAAATGTTCCTGCAAACCCATCAAAGATAGGCAACTTAAATGGTATAAATTACCAACGGATATAAAATAAAATGGAGAGACAGGACAAGTGTGTCCCGTTCGAATACATACTCATTTTACTTTCTCAAGAAGCTTGAATGCAAAAAATAAAAACCAAATTAGAAACTTGAGAGTTCAACAAAGTTCAACCTGGATATAGTCGCTGTAGATCTCTGACTTGATTAATGTATCCAGAAGAACGCAAATCCATTCGGACTGCAAAATGTAAAGCATGTCAAACCAAGCTGCAAAATCTTAGATATATCAATAACAAACTAATGTATTCACTTGGTAGGCAACACCAAAATGCATATTCGATACTTTCCTTCCACAACACTTTTTAAGTCGATTTGTCTATTGTTGTCACTGGTTCGAAAGACCAAATGAACCTTTTTGTTTCTCTTCTGATTACGTTACGATTGAAATAGAATATTGACAAGCCGAAGTTTCTCACTTCAGGTTTTCAAAATTTGAAAATGAAAATGAGAACCACAATATCTTGTCGATCTCATGGTATAGATCCTGGTTGTTTTACATTGAAACAATATTATAACTTAGTCATGGAATTAATTTTGAAGTAACATGAACCATGGCCCAAGCAAAGCCATGCTCCAAGTGCGGTGAGACACATGAAATGTAGTTTTGTAACTGGATTCTATATAAAAAAAACTACTCGAATGAGGACATTACAGAGAATATAGCTCAAGTGAATACTTAAGTCTTTGTTCCAAAGGAAACATCATTATATTTCCGAACAATTCTCCACAACTGTGAGTCCTTCTAAGTTAAGGATGCTTTCGCTTTACCTAAGGAACAACGGACGTAATTGAACTGTGTTGACAATATCTGCATCTTACATACTAGGAAAGTAATTAAATATTCTTTGTAATAGATGTTGTCCTGTCTATCATGCTTTGTGTCCAAACTCTTTATTTAAGTGAAGTATTTTTCGAAATACAAGAACCCTACACATGTCTTGTTATATATTATCAATAGTTTCAACGTGACAGAATATTTTCTGAAGCTAGAGAAGGAAGTGGAAGAAGCACATACTTTACAAAATGGAATAGAAGCGATACCAGCATGAATACCTGCTAGTGATATGAGATTTTTCACCTGTTTCACATACAATGATAATAGAATGGAATACTAGTTTGTTAGAAAACTGATAACGAAAAAAAATAAGTCAGCACACTCATCGTTGTACAATACACTAAGTAGCAAAAAACAAGGAAATGTAACAAAACCCTTTTGAATAGCATGATAAAGGAATATACGCCTTGACAGATCTTCTAGCATATTGAGTGACTAGATCAAGATGAACTTTCCTTACCAGGAAAGCACTTGATTTATAGCATATTGTACGATCAAGAAAAATGATTTGCTAAGAAAAAGAACTGAGAAGGGAAATATCACTTATATGGTCAAGTTAGTTCTTACAGGAGGTGCTCCGTCACAAAATTGAATTACTCCTCGTCCAATCAAGTTACCCTGTGAAACAGAAGGAATGTGGAATATCTTATCAACTAAACCATACGAATATAAATTTTGAATAGTAAAAGACTAATTGAGTAACTAGAATGAATAAACGCAATCAGATCACAAAACAATCATAGAAGGCAACTAAAAGTCTAAAACTCCAAAAAATTTCATGAAAATTGCTCCACCTTTTTACTGAGGCAATTATGCAATCATTAAACTACAATACAACTGAGCACAGTTACAACTGTATCTATGTACATCTTTCATGTCAGACGTTCTTCAATTTTTAAACTGGAAGCGTATCTGCGCTCAATTGCCAGTACATCATGATTGCAAAACAAAACAAAGGAAAAGGATGCAAGGTGAGGCCATCAGCTATATAGCACAGTCCAGATAGAAAAAAGCTTTAACACTCTAAGGCCTCGTTTGATAGAGAGGATTAGCTTGGATAGGACTATTCAATATATTAAAGGCATTTTGAAGGGAGAAATGGACGACAACTTCTCTATTTTGTCCAAGTTGAAGATTACTCATGAAGAAAAGTTGTCGCTTTTAATCCTACCATTTTTGTGGGGACAGATAGGGATATCTTTTCTTCATGAGTAATCTTCAACTTGGACAATATGGAAGTTCTCATCCATTTCTTCCTTCAAAATGCCTTCAATGTAGTGAATAGTTCTATCCAAGTTAGCCCTCCCTATCAAATGAGGCCTAAATGTGTACAGGTGGTGAAGAATTATACGTCTTTTTTTTCTTTTTATTGCACATGCATAATGGCTTTTATATCTGACAAAGTACGAAGTTTCATCGCGACATGGATGGGGAAGAAACATCACATCATATAGCAGCAGATGCTGAAGGAAAAACTTGACCAGGAAATTAATAACTTTTACAACTGCTGCCAATCACCTGAGAAAGTCCAACCATGTTGTAACCGTTACTTAACTCACTCATATTTTTCACCTGTAATTGACATGAAAAATTGTTAAGAAAGATTTTATAATTAAATTTTTAGAATCAAGAATCGAATGTATTACCAAACTATATCACCACCTTCTCACAAGCAATGGCCGTCTGCAAGCAGAAGTATAATAAGTTAGTGTACACAATTACACATGGAGCATTATTGATAACAAGCAATCCTTGTACTATTAGTTCAAGAGTCACCTGTTCCGATAAGGGCATTGTCCAGGAATCCCACGATCCATCCCCAATTTCTCTACAGAGAAAAGAAAATGAGTACATTCAGAAAACAAACTCGTGTATAAGATGCCCATATACATCATAAATACAGTAAAACAAATTTTTTTTTGCATACATGCAGTATCCTTGGGAACCTGACCAGTTGCTTAAGAGCTCAGTGAACTGTGTGACTCCTCGGTTGCTGCATTTATCACTGATTCCTGTCATTAAATACAAATAAAACCCCATCATTATGATAGATTAATAATTAAACCAACTCTTCCCAGCATACTACAAGAATTTATCTAAAAAATGAGTTACTAATCCATCTAGACGCAAATATCAGAGAATCTGAGAGACGAAGTCATTTCAATTAAATTTCACTCACCGCTTTCTTTCGGAAGCCCAAGCAATCAGATTTTATAAGGTAATTACTGAAAGAAGATCTACAATGGTAGCAATTAGTTTTCTAAGTGAAAGGGTGAAGCAAAGAACAACTCAACAAAGTCATCAGCAGAATTTGTATTAAAATTAACGCTCCTACTTCTTCGTAAGTACCAACCAATTCGGTGAGTCCACTATTTTTCTTCCTTTATGTAAGACAAACTTGCATGGACAACATGATAGCTACCTAAATAGATAGATACACTTCTAAGAAAACGTTCGTTCTTCTCTCAACTGAGGAAATACTAAGGCCGAAAAACGAAATGTTTATAACCTATGATTCTTAGGTGACTAGACTGAAAATCAATTGTTAACGAATGTTATTTATGTACACCTTTTAACAACAAAACAAATCCAAACTGTCAATGATCCAATTGACGATGAATCGTCTCAACATTCGGGCACCAAATAGTTATAAGTTTCCCAGAGAAGCAAGGTGCAAGCAAACTATGTAGGACACAAAATTAACAAGGTAAGAGCATCAACCCAATTGGGCAACAAAATTCAGAACTATAAAAGCAAACTAACCGATGCTAAGACTGGCAACTTAAAAGGGTAAAATTAGCAAATGATGCCACAGAACTAGAAGCTAACTAAACAGCATAAAATTCAAACTTCCATTGAATTGCTTGTTCTAATTCACAACAAAAACCACTAAAAATAAAAGAAAATCTGCGGAACCCATGAAGTTGAAAGGAAAAACAAGAATATGAGAGAAATTACCATGAAAAACAACGAAAGGAACAGAGTGGGTTAGTGGGATGAGAGTGATGGTGAAGAAGAAGAAGAAGAAAATGACTGGTACTGGTGGAGAAGCCATTGTTGCCAACTGGATTTTGCTTCTAGTTGCCAAAAGCTTTGGCCTTCGAGGATTTTAGAGGGATTAAGAGTTGAGAATCCTAAGATTTTGGGTTGTTTGGGACTCATGAGAAAATTGTGTTTCATATGTTTAGAGAGGGGGAGAGGGAGAGAGAGAGAGCAGGTGGGTTGGACAGTTTCTGGAAGGAGAAGGAGCCAACTACCCTTCAAGGGGTTGGAGCTGACGATTGCCATAAATAGGAGACAGGTGTGTTTCATATGTTTAGAGAGGGGGAGAGGGAGAGAGAGAGAGAGCAGGTGGGTTGGACAGTTTCTGGAAGGAGAAGGAGCCAACTACCCTTCAAGAGGTTGGAGCTGACGATTGCCATAAATAGGAGACAGGTGTCCATTAACCCCATCCAAAAGTCATTTGAGTCAAACAACTCATTGACAATTTGTCAACAAACAAGTGTTCTATTTTTTTTTTTTTTTTTTTTTGTTCGAAAAAAAAATGTGTTCTATTCAAGTGATGTTTGTTACATGCAAAACATTTACTTTATATTTATTTTGTCAAACTAGATTATTTTCATTAAATAAAAAGACCAACACAAGCAAAAAAAAAAAGTCCAAAAAGCAATCCACAACCTAAATACAAACCCAATAGCAAATAAGAAAATATAATAAAAAAAAAACCAAATGTGGCTAGTTGAATAATAACAAAAATACCTAAATTGGAATAGAAGCCAAATGAGCTCCATCAAAAGGCCACCACCACCAAGAGAACGAACTAACGGAACAACTGGATCAACGGAAAAC